>NC_062565.1:34274598-34635431 GCF_022837055.1 Prionailurus viverrinus | reverse complement strand
CCCTTTATTAGGTGGAGGAACTTTCCATTCTATTCTAGTTCACTGAGAATTTTTATCATGAGTGGATGTTGTATTTTGTCAAATGCTTTTTCTGCATTATTGATATGACCATGTGATTTTTCTCATGGTAGATTACATTGATATTTAAATATTGAATTAGCCTTGCATTCCTGGAATAAAGGAGTACCTTTTCAAATTTCTATGTGGTGGCTGTAAACCAAAATGATCCATTCATATGAGTACCTTCACTTCCAGGAAAATATCAGAAAGTCTCTAGAGCATTCCTGTGGGGCTGCAATGAGAGACCTGAACTCTTGGTACTAATTCTTTAACTGTGAGCCTTCTACCCACTGTCACTTATGAAAGGTCCTTTATTTATGGTCAAAGTTATGGACATCTCATTGCTAAATTACCAAATCATCAGTGTAATTTCATACCAAAAGGCATTAGGACATATAAGTATACCTAGTATCCAGCACAGCATTTAGCACATAGTGGGTACTCAAGATCTTTGTGGAATAATAATGATCACATGACTATATAAATGCATGAATCTGAGCAACTCTTGCTAACTGGCTGAGAGATTGTGTATTATTTTAAGTAGTGTGAATAATGGAATAATCTGTAGTGTAAATAATTCAAAAGTTTTACTTACATTTGAATAGGTAGTACCTGACATTTAATAATTTTCTCAAATGAAACAAAAGTACTACACGGTGAAGAACTTATTTAAAAAGTGCTAGGGGTGCCTGGCTGGCTCAGTTGGTAGAGCATGTGACTCTTGATCTTGGGGTTGTTTGAGCCCCGTGTTAGGTGTAGAGATTACTTAAAAATAAAATCTTTTAGGGGGCACCTAGGTGGCCCACTTGGTTAAGTGTCCGACTCTTGAGTTCAGCTCAGGTTATGATCTCACAGTTTGTGGGTTCGAGCCCCATGTCGGGCTCTGTGCTGACAGTGCAGATCTTGCTTGGGATTCTCTCCCCCTCTCTCTGCTCCTCCCTTGCTTGTACTGTCTCTCAAAATAAATAAATACACTTAAAAAAAATAAAATCTTTAAAAAAATTAAATAGATAGATAGATAAAAACTGCTAGATCTTCCTCATAGTAGAATTCCAATTTATAAATGTAAAAGAAAATACAAAATCACCATTAGGGAAACACCACAGTAATAATTGTCATGATAAAATCCACTAACTGATGTTAAAATTAGTGGGTGAAAGTTTGCAAACTATGTAGAGATTTGCATAGTTTCAAAGTATCTTCCTAAAGATATTTGTTAACTACTCCACTACTCTACATTAGAGAATCTGGGAGAAACAACTTGAAACAACCAATGCTATATCACCAACAGTAAGGCATTTAGAGATCATGAATCCTAAGAAGGACACAACAGATGAAGTCTGTAGCATTCTCGCCCAAAATGTGTAACCTTAGTACACTCATGAGGAAACCTAAGACTACCCCAAAATGAGAGGCATTTGACAAAATAACTGATCTATTAATACTCTTTCAAATCGTCAAAGTCCAGAAAGACAAAGCCTGAGGAACTATTACAGATTGCAGGGTAAGGAGAAATAACAACTAAATAGAATGTGGGGCTCTGGATAGAGTCGTGGAACAGAAAAAGGAAATTAGTGAGAAAACGGTGATGAGATTCAAATTAAGTCTTTAGTTAATTTGTAATGTTAATTCCCTGATTCTGATAATTATACCAAGACTATAAAAAATATTAACATTGGGGCGCCTGGGTGGCGCAGTCGGTTAAGCGTCTGACTTCAGCCAGGTCACGATCTCGCAGTCCGTGAGTTCGAGCCCCGCGTCGGGCTCTGGGCTGATGGCTGGGAGCCTGGAGCCTGTTTCCGATTCTGTGTCTCCTTCTCTCTCTGCCCCTCCCCCGTTCATGCTGTGTCTCTCTCTGTCCCAAAAATAAATAAACGTTGAAAAAAAAAATTTTTTTTAATAAATAAATAAAAAATAAAAAATATTAACAACAAGAGATGCTAGGTAAGGGATATATGGAAACTCCCTATTATTTTTGTAACTTTTCTGTAAGTCTAAAACTAGCTCAAAATTTAAAAAAATGTTAAAGTGTTGGAAAGTTTGGAAACTTGGTTTCCCTGTATTTCTCCACAGCCTAAGCTTACCTGAGACTAGATCACTTAGTTCTCAGGCACTTACCAAGTAATTCTCTAACTTCCTTGTATTGGTAAATTATTTGAAACCCTACATTTCAAAAGGCTTTCTCTTTATGCTATATGTTGCTTATCAAGAGTAAATAGGAGCTATTCAACATTATACTGGAATTCATGGTGTATTAAAGTAGGAAAAAGAAATATAAGGTGTAAGGATTGTAAAGGAAGAAATAAAACTTCATTATTCATAGATGGTAATTTTTAATGAAGAAAACAATCTACAAATAAATTAATAGAATTAATGAGATTTTGTCAAGGTTGCTGGATACAAGATCAGCATATAAAAATCAATTCTATTCCTATATACCCGCAGGAAACAAGAAGTGAAATTTTTAAAAAGATGCCATTTACCAAAGCATAATAAATATGAAGTAAATTATAATGAAACTAAGAAAAGAAGTGTAATACCCATTTAGAGAAATTATACAACTTTACCGAGTAATATCAATTAATTAAGTTAATGGAAATTAATTGAAATATAGCATGTTCATGGGTTAAAAGATTGAATATTTAGGTGTGCCTGGGTGGGTCAGTTGGTTAAGTGTCTGACTTTGGCTCAGGTCATGATCTCACTGCTCATGAGTTTGAGCCCTGCATCGGGCTCTGTGCTGACAGCTTAGAGCCTGGAGCCGGCTTCAGATTCTGTCTCAATCTCTCTGCCCCTCCCCTGCTCACGCTCTGTCTGTCTGTCTCTGTTTCTCAAATATAAAATAAAACATAAAAAAAAGAAGACTCAATATTTAAAGATCTCAGCTCTCTCAAAATAAGTTTTATAGATTCATTATAATTTTAATGTAAATCCATTTTTTAATGGAACATTTTAAGAAGATTCTAAGATGTATATGTAAATGCAAAAGCCAAGAATGGTCAAATTCTTTGGAGAAAAGCAACATGGGAGGACTTGCTCCTCCAATTATCAAGACTTAATATAAAGTTATAATATTTAAGATAATGTTCATTAAAAGTGGACAGAATAAACAAACACTCATATATGCATATACTGGAATACACAGAAGAAACATGGACAGTCTCAAGCAACTCACCCCAACATGGAAGTCTCTCAAATACATAATACGGAGCAAAAGAGCAGAAATAAAAATTGTATTCAGTGTAACTCCATCTGTACACTAGTGGTAAAACTATAAAGAAAAGCAAAGAAAGTATTGTCACAAAAATCAAAATAATGAATACTTTTGTGGGGATAGATGGAATTGTAATCAAATACTGGGGTGGTGATAACAAAGGTGTTTGGTTTATAAGTATTTATTCAGCTCAACATCTGTTTTAATGCACTTTATGTATGTGCATTATATTTCACAATAAAAATAGGCCATTACTAACACCAAAATTATTACTAAACTAATTACTACAAGATAGTAAGGCTGTGGTATTGCAGAAATAGACTATTAGACCAATGGAACAGAAAAGACACACACATATATATTAGCTTATATCAGATGTGTCGCTATAGAAAAATACTTTTAAAATTATTTATTTATTTATTTATTTATTTATTTATTTATTTAGAGAACCTCAAGCAGGCTCAATAACATCAATGCAGAGGCCGATGGAGGGGCTAGAACTCATGAACCATGAGATCATGACCTGATCTGAAACCAAGAGTCAGGCACCTAACTGACCGAGCCACCCAGGTGCCCCTAGAAATAAACTTTTTGATGAATGATACGAAACAACCTGATACTTATATGAAAAAACAATTTTTAGATCTCTACTCCATGCCATATACAAAAACCTCCTCCTGGTACATTAAAGACCTAAATGTGAAAGGTAAAATAATAAAGAATTTTTTAGAATTATTTAGGAGGATGTCTTCACGATCTTGAAGCAGAAAATAATTTCTTAAACAAGATATAAGAAGCACTCACCTGAAAGGAAAAGATTAATAAATTAATAAATAATAAATAAATAAATAAATAATAAATTAATAAGTAATAAATTAATAAGTAAAAGTGTTGTTCATTCAAAGATACATAAAGATTGAAAAGCGAACCACAGAATCAGAGAGATATTTGTTACACATACACCCAACAAAGGATTCAAATCTGTAATAGATATACTCCCACATATCTGTAAGGAAACAACGCAATGAGATTGATCAATATTATTGACAACCCATGTAGTGAAAAGTGAAATTTAAATGAGTTACATGCTAACTCATACACACTGAAATTTAAAATCTGACAGTATCATATGCTAACACAGATGCAGTTGATGGGAACTGTCACACAATGCTGGTGGGAGTGTAAATTATAAAGCCATTTGGAAAACAGCTTGGCTTTTTTAAAATGTTTATTTATTTTGAGAGAGTCAGAGAGAGAGAGAGAGAGAGGCGTGGGACAGGAGCAGAGAGAGTGAGAGGGAGAGAGAGAGAATTCCAAGCAGGCTCCATGCTGTCAGCACAGAGCCTGACATGGGGCTCGATCTCAAGAACCATGAGATCATGACCTGAGTAGAGATCAGGAGTTGGACGCTTAACTGGCTGAGCCACCCAGGTGCCCCAGCAAATGCTTTTTTTTAAAGATCACCCCGAAACCCACCATATCTTTGGCTTATGGTTTCTCACGTGGTTGTAGTCAAGCTGTCAGTCATCTCAAGGCTCTACTGAGGCTGGAGGATCAGCCTTCAGGCTCCCTCATGTGCTTCTCACCTTGAGGGCCTCTCCATCAGTGCTTGAGTATCCTCACATCATGACAGCTGGCAGGGCCGACGACATGCAGAACCCCTAGTTCAAAAATTATTCAGAATTTCAAAATAGTCATAGAGTATTAAGCCAAGTGTGGAGCCTTCTGAGCCCGTGTAATTGCATTCGTCACACCCCTTTGAAGCCAAGTCTGGCAACTGGTGACCTGGATGAAAGAGACAGAGAGTCAGAGAGCAACCAAGACAGAGGCCACAGTCTTCTTGCAACCTACTCTCAGAAGTGACACCTACCATTTTTGTTGTAGTCTGTTTATTAGATGTAAGTTACTAGGTCCATCTCACACTGAGGGGGTGGGGGTCACACAAAAAGCATGGATACCAATGAGCAAATCATCTTAAGGGCTGTCTACTGCAACAACTATTTATGAGATAAGCAGGGAAATTTGAACACTGACTATTATTAATTGCTTAGGTATAATGATGGTATTGTAATTAAATTAAAAGAGGGTTTGCTTTTGGGGCACCTGGCTGGCTCAGTCAGTAAGAGCATGAGACTCTTGATCTCAGGGTCATGAGTTTGAGTTCCTTGTTGGGCATAAAGATTACTTTAAAAAAAAAAAGAGGGTTTTCTTTTAAAGATATATACTGAAATATCTGCAGATGACATAATTTGATGTCTTGGATTTGCTTCAAACTAATAAGGAGTGGGAGAGGAGTGAGGGAATAGAGGAAACAAGACTGGCCATGAGATGACCACTGTTGAAGCCGGTGATGGGTACATGGGAGTTTATTATACTCTATTTTTGTATGTGTTTGACCTTCTACACACACACACACACACACACACACACACAGAGCCTTGTTTTGTCTAAGACACTGAATCAGCTCACTAAACTCATAACTGAATTCAGATGAGCACACCGTATGATGTAAGTTGAAGACAGGCCCTTAGGGCAGGAGCTGTGGGCTTGAGACACCAAAGGATGCCACCATGCATGTTAATCCATTTGCTTCAAAACTTCCGAATTCTCATCGTGCTTCTTAAAAAAGTAGGGGCACCTGGGTGGCTCAGTCGGTTAAGTGTCCAACGTCAGCTCAGGTCATGATCTTGTGGTTCGTGGGTTCAAGCTCCATGTCAGGCTCTCTGCTGTCAGTGCAAAGCCCACTTCGATTCCTCTGTCCCCCTCTCTCTCTACCCGTCCCCCACTCTGAAAAATAAATAAACTTTAAAAAAAGAAAAGAAAAGAAAGTAAGTATAGAAGAAGGAGCTGAAAGAAGAGACGGGAGTGATTGGCATATGGAAGAGAGACAACACATACCAAATTGGAATCATGTCAGTTAAGTGGGATCCTTGCCTCGCTCTCCAGCTTTATTTCCAGTCCTAGAGGATTCCCAGGGTCTTCTGCTAACTAGACTAGGGGTGGAATGGGGCTGCTTCTGAGCTGTTGGAATTAGAGGTCTTATTGTTATGATGTCTGTTTTCCATGATTAGCATGAAGACCTTGAAGTGAAGGGTGTTTAAGCCTCTGATTTAGAATTGAGGGGTAAAAAGCATATAGTAGAAGTAGAAGCTAGGAATCAAAGGAGATAATAAAGGTGCTAATTAAGAGCCGTATATCCAGAGATATTGTTCCCACACTCTGTCAGCTACATACTGGATTGTTTTTATTTTAAATATTCTTTACAGTTTTTATTCAGGGTGGCTTTTAAAAGCCAGCCTACCTTTTCTTACTTAAATTATCTTGTTTTTCAGCCCTGACGTTTAGTTTGCTGGCAAGGCAGCTGATTCCTCCTCTCAATGTCTGTTACGCAACTTTCTGTTCTTCAGTAATTTATGTCATTTTTGGATCGTGTCATCAAATGTCCATTGGTGAGTTCAGCACTGGAACCACAGGAGGTGGATAGAGTCTCTGTCTTAATCATTTCCTTATTGCCAAGAACCCAAATTAAAACTATATTTCAGGTACAAAAAAATGGAGGCAGAAGATGGGCATTCTATCCATTTCAGTGTTCAGATTTTAGAGACTGAACACTTCCAGTGTGTCATTATTAATGCCACCTCCAGACAAATCGGCCGGCGAGCTGTTTCCCAAAGGAATTAAGTGGCAGGAGGTACTTCCCTTGGTGAAATTACCACACGATTGAAATCTGCCTGCCCTCAACCTGGAAGATTCAGAGGCAATTTTGCCAACATTCCTAGAGTGCATCTGTCTTTCATCTGGACCTGTAATAACCAAAGTCCGTGGCCTACTTTTTAATAGTTGTGTTAGCTTATAATTTACAGTAAGAAAATGCTGCCACAGTAATCAAAGCATTCAAATTCAAGGATAAGCAGGTCCCTTCCCTGAGTCAAAAGTCCGTCTCCTAATTTATATTTAGAAATAATTGTTACAGGCACCACACTGGTTGAAGGTCATAGAAGCAGCACATTTTCTTCGCCTAGGTAAACTGGCATAGAAATCAAATACAAAACGCCCAATAATGTTGGAAGGGCATTGCCAACAGCTGCTTAGTGAAGTGCCTTTTCCTGACCTTCCCCACTGAACAACTGACCACCCAGGCAACCTTGACCATTTTGACTGACACACTTTTTCTCCGGATGTGTTTATATATTCAGGCTGATTACCATCCCATTATCCTACATGCAGAGTGCTACCCTGCCTTTTTTAAGGACAATATCCCACGTCTTTACTAAAATCCATTATGTGTTAATTTTACATTTGGACACTGAGAGGACACTTTTATTGCCATATTCCCAGGCTCCTGGGGCACACTGCAATCATTTCCAAATACAGATAATAAGGCACTTAGAGTTTTATTTCTGTTAGGTAGTTTAAAGGTAAGATTTGCCTTTGTTCCCATATGTCGATGTGAGGACTAAATGAAATTATGTTTGAAACAGGTTAAGCTCAGTGTCACTTTGCACCTAGTAAATCCTTCATAAGTGTTAGGTGTTATTTTTTTCTTCTTATTATTATTGATTAGCTTTGTTTTCTGATCCTCTCACCACCATCTCACTTTTTACTGTCTCTAAGACCAGGTAAAGTGGCTGAGCCTGATATGCAATTTCCCCTTGATCCCACTCCATATGCCCACATTGCAGAGAGGGTAATATGTAGACACCAAGATCTAAATGCTAGGAGTTGGTCACAGCATGTGGAACCAGAGTTCTTTCCTCTGCTCTTTCTTACTTCTCAGTGGCCACTTTCAAAAGAGAAAAGTTCTTGAGATCAGAGGCAAAACAACATCAGACCATACCTTCCTTCTGTCCACTATGTCAGTTTACCTGCATTTAAAACTTCAGTGGGGCGCCTGGGTGGCTTAGTCGGTAGAGGGTCCAACTCAGGTTCAAGTCATGATCTCGCAATCCATGAGTTCAAGCCCCATGTTGGGCTCTGTGCTGACAGCTCAGAACCTGGAGCCTGCTTCGGATTCTGTGTCTCCCTCTCTCTCTGCCCCTTCCCTGCTCACAGTCTCTCTCTCTCTCTCTTAAAAAATAAACACTAAAAATTTTTGTTTTAAACTTCTCTTTTCTGCCTAAACACCTTCTTTCATAGGTTCCTACTTCCTTGTGAGTGCTCTGATGATCAATGTCCTGAGATTGTACCCGTTCAACAGTGGCCACCTGATTCTGGGGGCTTTCATCAAGGATGACTTTTCTAAGCCCTCCTTCTTTGAGGACTATAACAGATCCTTGAGTGTGGTGGCATCCACAACTTTTCTGACTGGGATTATTCAGGTAGGATCTGAGTCTCTGAACCCCTGAAATAAACAAAGGAGCTACAAACAGACCTCTTCCTTTTGTTGGTCCTGTTATCCATTGTGATATATGTGGAACTTTAGTGATTTACTTGGGGGAAGCCTATGGGATGTGTAGATACACTCTCCTCAGTGACGAAAATTCTTTCTCCTCCACCCACCACTGATTCAGGATGAGATACTGAACAGTCTCATCAGTCCCTTCCATAAAGCTAAAGAAGGGCTCCAGGGACTATGGTCTAGAGTTCTATTCATGATTTCACGTTTAAAAAAAAATTCTTTTGGGGTGCTTAGGTGGCTCAGTCGGTTGAGCGTCTGACTTCAGCTCAGGTCATGATCTTGCGGCTTGTGGGTTTGAGCCCTGCATCAGGCTCTGTGCTGACAGCTTGGAGCCTGGAGCCTGCTTCAGATTCTGTGTCTCCCTGTCTCTCTGCTCCTCCCCTGTTCATGTTCTGTCTGTCTGTTTGTCTCTCTCTCAAAAATAAATAAACATTAAAAAAAATTTTTTTTTTAATTCTTTGTATTTTTTCAACAAGAATAGCACTTGTAGGCTTACATACTATATCTTGGGTTAAGTAAGCATTAGAGTCAGACCTGGAGTTCTTTTCTTCAATGACAGAAGCACAGTTAAAGGACAATAATATCAATGACTTATTAAAATATCAAAACTTATTTTTGGCATGTCTTTGATTCTCTGTGAGAATTGACCATCTAAAGCTTCATCCATTGACCTAAAGTCACATATGCTAGCTTTATTTCTCTTTCTTCTCAACCAATCAATCCTCTCTGTAGCTAATTTTTGCTGATCTCTCCTGACACCATCTTTTATTAGGTAAGGATTTATTGGGAACCTACATCAGGCTACCAGAGTGACCTGACTCCGACCCTGATACCAGCTATATAACTTACCTAAATCACCTTACCTTTATGAGCCTTGGTTTCCTCGTGTATAAAATGGAAATAATAACATTTGCAGGACTCTTAGGATTAAATGAGAAAATACATGTAAAGCACTCAGCTCAGAGCCTGTCACATAGTAAGCATCAATATGTTATAATTACTGGGCACAGAAATACGAATTTGGTACTTTGACAGAGATCAAAAATAAAAAAGTAAATATAATTCCTGTGGTTAAAAAATTCGGTCTTGTAAGAGAAGACAAAATAATGGGCAGTCAGCACCCTCAAAAATAAACATTAAAACTCATTTGTTTTTGAGTCAGTACCTCAAAAATAAATAAACATTTAAAAAAAATTTCTTTTAATTGGGGCACCTGGGTGGCTCAATTGGTTGAGCGTCTGACTTCGGCTCAGGTCATGATCTCGCAGTCCGTGAGTTCAAGCCCCGCGTCGGGCTCTGTGCTGACAGCTCAGAGCCTGGAGCCTGCTTCAGATTCTGTATCTCCCTCTTTCTCCACCCCTCCCCTGCTCGCGTCTGTCTGTCTCTCTCTCTCTGTCTCAAAAATAAATAAACATTAAAAAAATTTTTAATAAAGGAGGAGACATTCCATTTCCAGGAAGATGAAATCGATATACTTTTCCCTATTCCTCCTGCTAAGTACAACTAAGAACCTTGGAACATTATACTAATAAAGCAAACATAAGAACACTCTGAAAAGTGGAGAGAAGAGGGCAAACTGACTCAGAACCACCGGACCCAAGGAACAACACAGTGATGAATTCCCTGGGCTTTCTTTTTGCCTTGTATATTTCAGACTTGGTGCTGAAGAAGCCAGAAACCCAAAATGCTAATAGGTGAAGACAAAGAAAAATAGGAAGAGAAAAAAAAAAAAAAAAGCCCTAACAGATGTCTGTTCTTTATAGCCACAGCATCAAGAAGAGGCTAGCAAGACTGAAAAGTTATTTTACATAATAACTACGATACTCCAGACAAACACCAAGAAAAAACAAAACAAAACTGTGGTATCAGCCCCCTTATACCAGCAAAGGCCAACTGAAGAGCCCAGACCATATCACTCTTACCCACCTGTAATAAGGTGCCCACCCACTCCCAACTGGGGGTTGTCAGAGAAGGCCAAATAGGGAGTCAACACTTGCACTCCCATTGGGCAGTAATGAGACACTCTTTCCACCCTTTGCTGGGGTGGTGTCAGAGATGGCCTCATAGAGGGGACAACCCTCTCTGCTGCAGTGTCCATGGAGGCCAAGTGGGAAGAAGTAAAGACATTCCTGTCTCTTCCAGCCAGGATAATATGAGCAGAGGGCTAGTGGGGAGCCAGAACTCCCACCCCTGCCCGACAATAATGAGGAGTCCCCACTGCCTCAGCAGTCAGTGGAAACTGAGGGGAGAACCTGGGCTTCTACATCTATAGGCAGTAACAAGATGGCACCTGCCCCTTCCCCTGCCAGCACTTTGTCAAAATAATCTAGCTAAAACAGAATATTTAAATAAGATCTAGCATCTTCTAGCACAGTGCCCAAAATGTCTACAATTGAACTGAAAATTACTTGTCATATCAAGAACCAGGAAAATCTCAACTTGAACGAAAAAAGACAGTGAAAAGATGCCAATACTATGATGACAGAGATGTTAGAATCCTTTGGCAAAGATTTTAAAGCAGCCATCCTAAACATGCTTCAGTGAGCAATAATGAACATTCCTGAAACAAGTGAGAAAATAGAAACTCTCAGCAAATAAACAAAGTGTGAAGAAGCAAATGGAAATTTTAGAGCTGAGAAATACAATAACCAAAATTCAAAATGGAAAGAATGGACTCAATAGGAGGATAGAGGAGACAGAGGAAAGAATGAATGAATTCAAAGAAAGAGCAATAGAAATCATCCAACCTGTACAACCGAGAGAAAGTAGACAGGAAAAAGAAATGAACAAAACCTCAGAGGCAGGTAGGGTGATAAGGATATACCTAATATACCTAATATTGGTATCACAAGAGTCCCAGAAAGAGAGGAGAAAAAAGATGGGGCTGAATTACTTGAAGAAATAACAGCTGAAAACTCCTGAAATTCGGCAAAAGACATAATCCTACAGATTCAAAAAGCTGAGAAATTTTCAAAAACTAAATCCATAGAAATACACACTAAGACGAATCATAGTCAATATTCGGAAAACTAAAGACAATGAAAACAATCTTGAAAGCAGTGAGAGAAACACTTTACCTATGGGTAGGGGGGTGGACAACTCATATGACAGCAGATTTCTTATCCATAGAGTCCAGAAGGAAGTTGCACAATATTTTCCATTTGCTGAAGAAAAGAACTGTCAATCCAAAATCCTATACCCAGTGAAAATATCCTTCAAGAATAAAAGGGAAATCAAGACATTCTCAGATGAAGAAAAACTAAGAGAATTTGCTACCAGCAGACCTACCCTAAGAGAAAGGCTAAAGAAAGTTCTCTAAACAGAAAGGAAATGATAAAAGAAAGAATCTTGGAACCACTGGAAGGAAGAAAGAGCAATGGAAAGAGTAAAAATATGGATGAATATGATAGATTTTCCTTGTCCTCCTGTGCTTTCTAAATTATGTTTGATGGTTGAGGCGAAATTACAACACTGATGTGATTCAAAATGTATATGACAGGAATATTTAAAACAATTACCATTGACCTTTGAACACCATGAGTTTGAACCACACAGGTCTGCTTATATGCAGTTTTTAAAAGATAAATATAGTGCAGTACTATAAATGTATTTTCTCTTCCTTATGATTTTCTTAACATTTCCTTTTCTCTAGCCTACTTTATTGTAATAATATAGTATGTAATGCACATAACATACCAAGTATGTGTTTATCAGTTATTTATGTTATTGGTAAGGCTTCCAGTCAACAGTAGGCTAATAGGAGTTATGTTTTTGGGGGGCGCCCGGCTGGCTCAGTAGGTGGGACATAGGAGTTTTGATCTTGGGATTGTGAGTTCAAGCTCCATGTTGGGTGTAGAGATTACTTACAGTTAAATCTTTTTTAAAAAGGAGTTAAGGGACACCTGGGTGGCTCAGTCGGTTGAGTGTCCAACTTCAGCTCAGGTCATGATCTCATGGCTCATGAGTTCAAGCCCCACATCAGGCTCTGTGCTGACAGCTCAGAGCCTGGAGCCTGCTTCTGATTTTGTGTCTCCCTCTCTCTCGGCTTCTCCCCTGCTCATGCTCTGTCTCTTCTTCAAAAATAAATAAATATTTTTAAACAATTTAATAAAAAAATTTAAAAAGGAGTTAAGCTTTTGGGGAATCAAAGTTATACATGGATTTTCAACTGTGTGTTTTGAGGGGAGGGTTGGTGCCCCTAACCTCTGTGGTATTCAGGATCAACTGTAGTTCGGCAAGATGCTACTATTAGGGCAAACTGAGTAAAGAGTACACCAGATCTCTCTGTACTGTTTCTTACAACTGCATATCAAACTACACTTATCTAAAATTAAAAGTTTAAATTTAAAAAAGAAATCTGCACCAGATAATAATGTTTAACATTTAAGGCTACGTGCCAGTCACTGTTCAAAACACTTTACATTAATCATCTCATCTGATCCTTATGACTCCTTGTATGAAGGTAGGTATTACTATGACCCTATTTTAAGGGAACAAAGGTACAGAGAGGTTAAGAGAATTGCCCAAGGTCACACAGCCAGTAAGATCCCAACTGGGAATTAGACTGATGGTTGTCTACCTCCAGAATCCACATTTCAGATCATTTTAAAGTTCAAGCTAATATTACTAAAAGTGAAGTGTTTTGTGTCCAAAGAATATAAAGTACAGGAATAACCTTTAGTTGGTTGGAGTTGTCTGTGAAGGAAACAACCACATATTGAGACTTTTCTTCATTCACTGAACCTTTAGTACATTCTTTTTTTTATTTAATGCTTATTTATTTATTTTGAAAGAGGGAAAGTACATGCATATGAGCTAGGGGAGGGGCAGAGAGAGAAGAGAGAGAGAACCCCAAGCAGGCTCCATGCTGTCAGGAGGGAGCCTGACTCACGGCTGGATCCCATGAACCATGAGATCATGACCTGAGTAGAAATCAAGAGTTGGACACTCAACCAACTGAGCCACGCAGGTGCCCCTAGTACCTGCTTTCTATAAGAATAGCAGATAGGTTTCATGTCCTAGGCCAACTCTGACTGACTGACATTGGCTGCCTAGAAAATTATATTAACACAGATTCTGATGCTACATCACAGCTGAGCAAGAAAGAGTTTTATAGTTATAGATATTTGCCACTTACATGGTGGAAGGAAGAAATGGTATTAAAAATGAGCGATAATGTATTTGTATTTGTCACTATTCTCAGACTTGAGCTAAGTGTTTTACATGTCTTATGCAATGTAATTCATTCAAAACACTGCATGTTGAGTATTACTCGCTTTTTATAGATGGGGAAACAGGCTCAGAGAGTTTAGTTAACTTGTCCAAGCTCACACAGCTAGTGAGTGGCGGAGCCAGGATTGAAAGCCAAGGTCTTCATCCCTAGGAATCATGCTCTTTTCACCACATCTCCTGAAGAAGAGGAATTTTCCTGAGCTCTTGAAAGAGATGATGGACATGGATTGGCAGAAATGGAAAAAAAAAATTTCTGTGCACAAGCACAGAAACAGAAATCACACAAAAGACAAGAAGCTAACTGGCCCGACCAGAGTAGTGGTGCCTACTGGGCAGTAATGACCAGACATTCTAGAGACCCAGTGTCCAACTGACTGAAAGCTTGGAAACAAAAAGCTTTTAAAGTTAGAAGATTGGTTCTTCCAAGTTTGTTTTCTGAGGTCCCAGTGCAGTGGCAGACAAAATGCGAACAGTAGTAGGTTCAACACTTGTTTATCTTTCCCCATTTTCTTCACTAGGCTCTGTAAATTTTCTTAACCTGCCTTCTTAAGGGAATTGGAGCTCACCCTCTGTCTGTCCATCAATTTTCCTTTTTTTTTTAAAGTTTATTTATTTATTTTGAGAGAGAGAGAGAGCACGAATACAAGCAGGACAGAGAGAGAGGGAGAGAGAGAGAATCTCAAGCAGGCTCCACGTGGTCAGAGCAGAGCCTGACTTGAGGCTCGATCTCACGAACCACGAGTTCATGACCTGAGCCAAAATCAAGAGCCGGATGCTTAACCAACTGAGCCACCCAGGCAGCCCTGTCCATCAGTTTTCTCATTGTTTTTTATTATAAAAAATGGGGGTGCCTTGTTGGCTAAGTCAGTAGAGCATGCAACTCTTGATCCTTGGGTCTTGAGTTCAATCCCCATGTTGGGCATGGAGCCTACTTGAAGAAAAAAAAAAGGTAGATTGCAAAAGTCTCAAGTAATAAAAAAAATGCATACATTTTAAAGTATTGCCCCAACCTTTAATTCCATTCCCCAAAGGTAACTTCTTTTTTTTTTTTAAGTTTATTTATTTATTTTGAGAGGACAGAGGCAGAGTGAGTGGGGGAGGGGCAGAGAGAGAGGGAGGGAGAGAGAATCCAAAGCAGGTTGTGTGCCAACGCAGAGTCCAACATGGGGCTTGAACTCACCAAATAGTGAGATCATGTTCTGAGCGGAAACCAAGAGTTGGTTTCCAGCCTAACTGACTGAGCTACCCAGGCGCCCCTAAAGATAACTTCTGATAATAGTTCGGGGTGTAACCTTTTAGATTCTTTATATATTTAGAAATACAAATATATAAGACACATATATAATTTATATATTATATATGTATAAGTACATATAAAATACTTTGTTATAACATTATGTTTAATATATAATATATGATACAGTATGTTTATAACTTATTATATATAATATATACTATATATATACTATAATATAGTATTTTACATGTACATATGCATGTATAACATATAAATCATTTATTATATACACTGAACTTATAGAAACTAAATTTGTCTTCAGGATTACATATAATATAATCTATTATAATACATGTATATATAATATATTTCAGGATTACATATATACATATTTACATATGCATATACATATATACATATACATACATATACATATACATATATACATATACATACATACTATATGTAAACATAATATATATATTATACATATATACCTATATTATAATAGATTATATTATATGTAATCCTGAAGACAAATGCAGTTTAATCATTCTTAGTAAAGACAAAAGTCGAAGGCCAAGAAGTTTGAGCTGGAGTTTTTTCAATTGTCTTTTCCTTTGTGAAAAGCCACATTCCTCACTGGGATATTAACATCTCCTTAAAGGGGCTATCAAAGCTTGCAACAAAAGGGCCTTTAAAAAGGCAAAAGCTTGTTCTGATCACTTGGTCACTGTTAACGTCACATTGATAAGGTCACTAGATTCTGGGGCAAGAACTTTAGCTTAAGTGCTCCTGACGAAAGAAGTGTGGTTTAGTGCCTGTACAGAGCTGAAGGACTTCCTTGTATCTTCAATATCAGTTGATGAGAAAAAGAGAGAAGAGTTTATCCAAGGGGCCTAACTGAACTTTTTTGTTGGAAGCCCCCTGCAGAGTGCCTAATTGACGCCATTGTGGGTTGCCTCTCACTGTGGTTTTCTTTCATCTGAACCTTCTACAGCTGTCAATGGGCTTGTTAGGTTTCGGCTTCATTGCCACTTACCTTCCGGAAGCGGCAATCAGCGCTTACCTGGCGGCCACGGCACTACACATTATTCTGTCCCAGCTGACTTGCATCTTCGGGATTGTGATTAGCTTCCACTCTGGTCCCATCTCCTTCTTCTATGTGAGTAATTTCTACCTTCACCCAGAGATACCAGTGCCCTCCCCTTGCCTCCAAAAGGAAGTGGACCCCAGTGGAGAGACTGCTGCATAGGGAGCAGAGTCAACAGCGTCCTAGACATAATCTCGGCTCTTCTAGATTTACAGTCTGAATTAATTGCAGATGCCGGTTGGACCATGTTATATACAGTTATAATTTAACATGTTCTCAGTTCATTACCATTTTGCCCAGCCCTTTTAAACAAACACGATTTGCATTAAACTTTGGTTTTTAGAATACTGTAATCTATCATAATTCTTCCCATTACATGCCTCATAACAGACATGTATTCTAAAACATCTAAAGAACACAAAATGGCTAAGTAGTCCCTTAAAAGAATGGTGTAGGAGTCACTCTAAAGAGCATATATGGTCTAGAAAAAATAGTAAAGAATAGGCTGTAAACAGAACTCCTGGGTCCTTTTCCATTATACTGAAACACATAAAGTGTATTCTCTCCTTATTGGGCATTATTATATTTTAATATCTCTTTTTCAACTTATAAAAATGTATATCCTCCCATTTCCCTTCACTGTGCTAGTAATGCTCATAACGACCTTTGTGCCTAAGGATTTCTTTTTGAACTAATCTTGAGGGAGTGTCACCTTCTAGATTTAGGCAATTCTCATACCCCTTTCTAAGCCTCTGTAATTTTGTTTTCTTTCAGAACATAGTTAACTACTGTGTAACTCTCCCAAAAGCTAATTCTACCAGCATCCTACTATTTCTAACTGCTGTTGTAGCCCTGAGAAGCAACAAATGTATCAGAATGTCCTTCAATCAATATCCCATCGAGTTTCCCATGGAAGTTTTTCTGGTAGGTGTTTTGATGCCCCCAATTCATGGTTTAGATCATTTAAAATGCCTACTTTCTAAAAAAAATTTTAAATTAAAAGCAAGCAACCTAGGAAGGGAGAGATCAGAGGATACTATAAAAATAATGTTTAAAAAACAGATGTTAAATTGTGACAAAGCAGAATATATTTAATTTTAAGTACTAGCTTTTATTTGTAAAACATGCTTATTTTTATTTTTCAATAAATTTCTTATTTTTTAAGTTGATTTATTTATTTTGAGAGAGTGTGTGTGTGTGTGCAAAAGCAGGGGAGGGACAGAGAGAGAGGGAGACAGAGAATCCCAAGTGGGCTCTACACTGACAGCAATGCCCCGTGTGGGTCTTGAACCCACAAACCACAAGATCATGATCTGAGCCAAAATCAAGAGTTGGATGCTTAATGACTGAGCCACCCAGGTGCCCCAAACATGCTTATTTTTAAAGTATTTTTCTCCATTGCTTCTCTTTCATACTATTTCATAAGTAGTTTTTTTTTTTCCTTATGAAAGCAATCCAGGCTCATTTTAGCAATTTTGAAAAACATAAGAAAAAAATAGAAGAAAAGAAAGTCCTGTGGCTGCACCTCCCGAAATCAACTACAATTAATAATTTGGGGTTTTCACTTATTCACTGTTTCCTTCTTTCAAATATATGACAGGCTTATGCTCAGTGTTGGTGAATTTCCATCTTCTTCTATGTGGAATTTTGTTTCTATTTTACTTTTTTTTTATTTTTTAAGTAATCTCTATCCCCAGTGTGGGGCTCAAACTCACAACCTTGAGATCAAGTCACATATTCTGCTGATTGAGCAAGCCCATGCCCTTGTTTCGTATGTATGTATGTATGTATGTATGTATGTATGTATGTTTATTGGGACACCTGGGTGGCTCAGTCAAGTTAAGCATCTGACTCTTGATTTCGGCTCAGGTCATGATCTCACGGTTCATGAGTTCGAGCCCCATATCAGGCTCTGTGCTGGCAGTGCAGAGCCTGCTTGGGATTCTCCCTCTCTCCCTCTGTCTCTGTGCCTCCCCTACTTGTGCTCTCTCTCTCTCTAAATAAATAAATACACTTAAAAAAGTAAATACTTATTTTTGAGAGAGAATGCATGGGCTGGGGAGAGGCAGAGTGAGGGAGAGAGGGGAGAGGGGCACAGAGAGGGGCACAGAGGATCCGAAGTGAGCCCTATGCTGACAGCAGAGGGCTTGAACCCACGTAAGGAAACATTATGACCTGAACTGAAGTCAGATGCTCAACCAACTAAGCCACCCAGGCACCCCTGTTTCTATTTTAATAGTGTTGTGATCATTCTGTTATTCAGCCTCCTTTAATCCTCACTATGCTACAGTAGAGAAATTGAGGGAGATGAGATGTCAAATGGATTGCCTAGTCCGTGTCACTAGTAAGTGGCAGAGCTGGGGCTCACCACTATCTAATAGCAATATTTCTTCTTTCTTTTAAATTGTTTTTTTAATGTTTATTTTTGAGAGAGAGAAAGAGACAGAGCATGAGCAGGGGAGGGGCAGAGAGACAGGGAGACACAGAACCCGAAGCAGGCTCCAGGCTCTGAGCTGTCAGCACAGAGCCTGACGCGGGGCTTGAACTCATGAACTGCGACATCAAGACCTGAGCTGAAGCTGGACACTTAATCGACTGAGCCACCCAGGCTCCCCTCTTCTTTCTTTTAAAAAAGTCCATTGATAAAATTAATCTTTTGCAGTTATAATTAACATTTTTACAATGATAAAGACATTTTCATAAATAAAGCTCAGGTTTTTAAAGTCAGCATTTCTCATATTAGGATCACTGAGTGCTTGGGTGTCCATGAGAATTAATTCCTCCTTAAGAAGTGTCCTGTTGCAGAGATCCCAAGAGTTCACCAAACGTCCATGTATGCCCGTCTATTTCCCAGGTGCCCCGTAGTTAGGCAGAACCATGTGACTTTGGGGCCAAAGCATAGGAGAAAGGGTGTGAGTCCCCATGTTCTTTCTTTCCCTGGTGTGATAATCATAGGACTGTATGTTAAAATAATATAGTCCCCCAGGTGGAATTAGCCTGGATCCCTGAGGCACTATTTGCAAAGAGGTTGCCCTGGAGAGACACTGACCCACAACACTCTGTGAGGGCAAAAAAATAACACTAAGATCTCATGGTTTGTATGTTACCACAGCATAACCTATTCTATACTAAACAATCCAGGTCTATACTCTGCATGATTGAAAGAGGATGGGA
Organism: Prionailurus viverrinus; assembly: GCF_022837055.1. Classification (NCBI taxonomy): domain Eukaryota; kingdom Metazoa; phylum Chordata; class Mammalia; order Carnivora; family Felidae; genus Prionailurus; species Prionailurus viverrinus. The sequence continues at coordinate 34,616,023 of NC_062565.1, read as the reverse complement.
ATTGCTTTGGAAATTGAGACCAAGCTGTATCTCATAACTGTCGTCTACTGCTTGGAGACGTGCATATTCTTCCTTCCTTGCAATAGTTGAAAAGCTATTAATTCACAAAGTCCAGAAACGGAAAGACTACTTTTGTAGGAGACTTTCCCAATCACTGTGCATAAATAATGGTGCCCTAGAGCCCAGGGGACAATGTGCACATGGAATATGAGGAGCAGGGTCACAGGCAACCTCTCCTTTTCACGGAACCCAGCTCAGCTCTGGCACCCTTGAGCAAATATTCCCAGTACCTCAGCTGAGGCTTTGGAGTCACCAGCAGATGGCATCTGTGACGCAGATATCAGTCCTCTCTCTCTCTCTCTCTCTCTCTCTCTCTCTCTCTATTTAATTTCAGCTTTATTGAGGTATAATTGACATCTAAAGTGGTAAGAGATTTAAAGTGTACATCGTGGTGATCGCACGTGCATATATATTGTGAAAGGATTCACCCATCTAGTTAATGGACACTCCCATCACCTCACGTATTTATCTTGCGTGTGTGTGCATCTGTGCTGAGAGAACATTTACATTCGACTCTTAGCCAATTTGTTTTTTTAAAGTTTATTTATTTTGAGAGAGAGAGAGAGAGAGAGAGAGAGAGAATCCCAAGCAGGCTCCACACTTTGATGTGGGGCTCGCACCCCCGAACCTCTCGAGATCGTGACCTGAACGTTTAACTAAATGACTGAGCCACTCAGGTGCCCCCCTACTCTTAGCAAATTTCAATTGTACAGTGCAATGTTAGCAACTATAGTCACCATACTTTCCACTAGATCCTCAGACCTTATTCATCTTGAACCTGAATGTTTCTACGCTTTTATCAAACTTTCCCCATTTCCCCCACCCACAGCTCCTGGCAACCAACCACTTTTCTACTTTCTGTTTCTATGAGTGTGGCTGTTTTGTTTTTGTTTTTACTTATTTATTTTTTAAATGTGTATTTATTCTTGAGAAAGCCCAAGTGGGGGAGGGACAGAGAGCGAGGGGGACAGAGGATCCAAAGCTGGCTCTGCACTGACAGGCAGCAAGCTCGATACAGGGCTCGAACTCACGAACTGTGAGATCATGACCTGAGCCAAAGTCAGACGCTTAACCAACTGAGCCACCCAAGCGCCCTGTTTTTGTTTTTAGATTGCACATATAAGGGATACCATACAGTATTTGTCTTTCTCTGTCTGGCTTATTTCATTTAGCATAATACCCTCCAGGTTCATCCATGTTGTCACAAATCAAACCCCTCTCTCTCTTTTTTTTTTTTTTTTTTTTTTACCTTAGAGTGTGATTGCAGAGGGGGTCAGAGGGAGAGAGAGAGAGAGATTGAGAATTTTAAACAGGCTCCACGCTGAGCGTGGAGCCCAACGCAGGGCTTGATCCCACCACCCTGGGATCATGACCTGAGCTAAAATCAAGAATCGGATGCTCAACTGACTGAGCCACCCAGGTGCCCCAAATCAACCCTCTCTTGAGAGATAGCAACAGCAGGAATCATAGTGACATTCCTTCAAGCAACCTCAAAGGCAATGAATGTTAAGTTACAAGGAAAGGCAATGAGTATAGAGAGTGCTGTGGTTGACTATGGCTGACAGATTAGTTTGTGAGCCACAGTTAAGACATTCCTTTGGGAAATGCTGTAAATAATTAGGATGCACCGTGGAGTCAGGTGGGGGAGGAAACTGAGGTCCAGCAGTAAAAGTCAGTGGAGACTTAGAATTGTTGCAGTTGAGGGACGCCTGGGTGGCTCAGTCGGTTAAGCGGCTGACTTCGGCTCAGGTCATGATCTCGTGGTCCATGGGTTCGAGCCCCGTGTCGGGCTCTGTGCTGACAGCTCGGAGCCTGGAGCCTGTTTCGGGTTCTGTGTCTCCCTCTTTCTCTGACCCTCCCCCATTCATGCTCTGTCTCTCTCTGTCTCAAAAATAAATAAACGTTTAAAAAAATTTTTTTAAAAACCATTAAAAAAAAAAAGCATTGTTGCAGTTGAGACATTAAACTTTTTCGTGACCTACTTTATACTCAAAGGTTACCAAAGCCTGCAATGCATTCCGTATACTTATGTCAAGTCAAGTGATTGGGAACACTTTCTGCCAAGGAGCAAGGGTTAGAGATATCATTTCGAACTGGGGAAAGACCTCCATGTTTCCCCTGGCAGTGAAGAAAATGGGAGAGGGAGGGTAAGAGCTGTTCTGCCTGAGGGTATAAAAAGCTTCTTACAGCACCCACCAAGACACTACTGTCTGGATGTGCTGGAGGAAAAACACCCACCAGTCTGTCCTTAACACAGTAGCGTCAAACAGTAAGGGAAAGTTTCAAGGCAATATCTGGGACCCAGGTAGAATACACTGATAAATAATTCAAGAATCCTATAGCTATAAGAGCTGATGCATATTTTAGGTTCATATGTATATGTGTGTGTATTTGTGGATGTGTTTATGTAAGTTGTACGGCAAACACCAAGAAAGCATCAAAATAGCTGTCTTTGGGTGATTTGTTTCTGCTTTTTAATTTTTCGTATTTTCTCTGTGTTCCTTTATAAGCCAATACTACCTTACATCGGAAATAAAAGAGTTCCTTGGCCAGTGTGTACACTTCCTGTCCCTTAACTAGGTAAAGAACAAAACTCTTCTCTGACTCAGGCTATGATCCAGATTCTTCTTTCCATTCCGATCTGTAGGGTTCCCCGGTGTTTTCATCAGATCACAGCATCACAGGCAAACCAATTGCGATCCTGCTTGCTGTCTGGTTGAACTCGCAGAGCAGATTTATGTGTTGGTAGGGAAAATGGGGTACAGCAGCTCCATATTTATTATTCTAAGACCTGGGCGTTGAGTTCTGCCGTCACTGGCTTGATTTGCTTTGGTGTGAGGTCTCTATAAGGTGTCACAGCTGCTGGGTTGTCTATTTTCCTGCTTGTTGAAATGGAAGGGAGACTTGCCATTTTAGGAGGAAATGAAAGGGGGATTAAAAAAAAAAAGGCAAGTAATTGCTTTGCTGAAGACTTTTTCTTTGTGCTGTCAAACGCTGCTCCATTATTTATTATTAAGGGTTAGTGGGTTAGTCAGTAATGATTCTCAGTATACCTCAACAATCCCCCAACGGATTCTTTATATTGACACAGAGTACCTAGATCTGAAAACTTTTACACCTGAAGCCTTTGTATAGCTATTACCTGAAAACATGTTTATATTGGGTCCAGATGTTTAAGGTTGGTGAGGACATCCATTTGTTCCCATTGTTATGTCAGAGACCAAGGCTGAATTTGCTTTTCATTCTGGCTACAGTGCTAACAAGAGGTTCGGGAACCAAGAGCCAGAGAGGATTTCTGCCATGCCCGCTCCACGGACCTGGCCCCCACTCCCTCTCCAACCTTCATGTGTAGGAAGTGCCACATATCTCATTCCCTGTCTTGCCAGAGGCTATAAGCTCTACTCCTAGAAGCAAAACATAGTATTTAGATGATCATATGCATTTTTTTTTAACCCCTACAGATTCTTGGCTTCACTGCATTTGCAAACAAGATAAGCATAGCCACAGAAACCAGCAGAATGCTCATCGATATGATTCCTTATAGGTCAGTAACTCCACTTTTCAGGATTACTTTTCCCTCTGTATTAACCTTCGCTTAGCCTCTGACCAGAGCAGCCTGATTGATGGTCTCCACTAGCAGTCAAATTTGGGTAATGGGCTCAAATTCATTTTAGAATACAGAAGCTCATGAAGGAGGATGGGCTAAGACAACCCTGTGTTTTGTCTTTGCTCAGCCTCTTAACTCTCATAGTTGAGCCAGTCTCCTTACACAAGGAAACTGTTGGATGTGCTGGAAACCAGAGAGATTCACGAAGTTTTTTCCGCAGTACATCATGAGCCTTCTCAACCTTTGTACCCATCTAACTAACCCTCAAGGATGGAACAAGAGATGCCTCTTTTCCTGGCCTCTCTCCTGGAGCTCAGTGCTCAGGAGATGAGTGTTCCTTTCTGTCTTCACCCACTTAGACTGAATCGGGGTCCTTAAACATTTTCTCACTCGGCGTAGGAAGCTATCTTCGAGTAGTCTGGCATATGCAGTTCTTAAGGACTTGCGGTTAATTTACATTATAATTCTTACCGGTGACTATGGGTCACTCTTGCTTCTGTTAAGAAAGTTTAATTTCCGTAACCCTGATCAGATGCGAGCGCTGGATCCTAACCACTTGACCAACAGGGAACACCTCGTAACCTTGATCGGATGAATCACTTTGGCTAAGGAAGGCGATGCACTGCAGTTTCTCCACCCACAGGCAGGCTCTGGAAGAGCATTGTTCATTTCCTAAGGCTGTTCAGTAAGGAATACTGCAGAGTCTGCGATTCTGGCAGACTCCAGGATAACACAACGTAGGCTACTTTGATGAAAGCAGATTGGATTAGTCTCATGTCCTACCAGTTAGTTCTCCGTGAAATCTGATGATGACTAAGTCACTTGAAATTCTGTTCAATTAAAAAAAAAATGTGAGCAGACCACCGAGGCACCAGGAAGTGCAATGGTAAATAAGACTGAAAAAAATAACAATAACAACAATAAGACCGATGTTTTGCATAATTGTTTTATTTCATTTGCACCTCACAGTACTACTCCTTTTTATGGCTGAGGAAACTAAGGCTTACCAAATTTAAATTACTTGTCCGTGATCACACAGTCGGTCAAGGGCAGAGCTACTTTTGAACCCATTTCTCTTTAATTCCAAAATTTATGATTATAATCACTATCATACACACTCAGTATGCTTCTGTTATTGATGACTTAAAAACCACACAGTCAACTTTTGCTTATGTTTTATCCTAAGATTCAGAGTATAGATACACAAGTGAGCATTTCAAAATGTAATTTTAGGTATTGCTTTGAACTTCCCTTTTTTTTTTTTAATTTAAAAAAAAATTTTTTTTTCAACATTTATTTATTTTTGGGACAGAGAGAGACAGAGCATGAACAGGGGAGGGCCAGAGAGAGAGGGAGACACAGAATCGGAAACAGGCTCCAGGCTCTGAGCCATCAGCCCAGAGCCCGACGTGGGGCTCGAACTCCCGGACCGCGAGATCGTGACCTGGCTGAAGTCGGACGCTTAACCGACTGCGCCACCCAGGCGCCCCATGAACTTCCCTTTTTTTTTTATTATAATGTATAACCATTTATACACTTTATTTTTTTTAATTTTATTTTTTATTTTTTCAAATTTACATCCAAATTAGTTAGTATATAGTGCAACAATGATTTCAGGAATAGATTCCTTAGTGCCCCTTACCCATTTAGCCCATCCCCCCCTCCTACAACCCCTCCAGCAACCCTCAGTTTGTTCTCCCTATTTGTGAGTCTCTTCTGTTTTGTCCCCCTCCCAGTGTTATATTATTTTTGTTTCCCTTCCCCTATGTTATCTGTTTTGTCTCTTAAAGTCTTCATATGAGTGAATTAATATGGTTTGTGTCTTTCTCTGACTAATGTCACTTAACATAATACCCTCCAGTTCCATCCACATAGTTGCAAATGGCAAGATTTCATCCTTTTTGATTGCCGAGTAATACTCCATTGTATATATATACCACATCTTCTTTATCCATTCATCCATTGATGGACATTTGGGCTCTTTCCATACTTTGGCTACTGTTGATAGTGCTGCTATAAACATGGGGGTGCATGTGTCCCTTCGAAACAGCACACCTGTATCCCGTGGATAAATGCCTACTGGTGCAATTGCTGGGTCGTAGGGTAGTTCTATTTTTAGTTTTCTGAGGAACCTCCATACTGTTTTCCAGAATAGCTACACCAGCTTGCATTCCCATAAACTTTCCTTTTTATTATATATTTATCCAAAGTTGCTAAAGATTAGAAAAATTGAACAATTTAAGTTAGTTCTTTCTGTGTCCGTGTCCCCTTTTAACCTAAGCTAAGAAAGAATTAAATGTGAGAGAACATCAAAAAGGAAAAAACATAAATATTTAAGGTTTACTAACATAGATTTAGGCAATAGATTTCATTTACTGTATACTTCTTTGGGACAGCCACAGTATATATTTTTTTAAGTTTATTTATTTATTTTGAAGGGGGGGGAGGGGCAGAGAGAAGGAGAGAGAGAATCCCAAGCAGGCTCTGCACTGTCAGTGCAGAGGGGCTAGAACTCACAAACCGTGAGATCATGACCTGAGCTGAAATCAAGAGTCAGATGCTTAACCGACTGAGCCACCCAGGTGCTCCTGGGACAGCTACATTCTCTTTTTTTTGGGGGGGGGGGGGTGGGGGGAAACAGCCACATTCTTAACTAACTTCTTAAAAGAACAAAAAGGGGAAATTTAACAAAAGGTTAAATATCTAACTGCCGTTGAGTATTTAGTTATATTTCTAACTAGCTCATTACCTGGAAAACACCCAGGTGCTTGTAAGTTATAAGTATACAATAAATAGGGAACTAACATAGACATAGTTAAATGGCGAAGGAAAAGATATTCAAAAATAGGAATTTAGATTCCTGTACATAATAATGGTGTGAAATAGGAAAACAGGAGGAGATAGTGCTTTGAGTACTTTAAGTGATGCTTCCTACTTTAAGGAAAATGAAATTAAAAATGCATAAACTAATAAATTTTAATTAGATAAAGGATTAAAAATACATCACAAAATTTATTTTAAAATAATTTTTCCAAGTGGTATGTAATACATTGCTCATTTTACTGAATTTAGATTTTACACAAAACTTTAGAAGTCAATTTTGAGTCATAAAACTGTGTCTTGGTGAAATGATAAAAATAATCAAAAGAATAAACATTTCAAATAGTAAATCTCATCTAAAACACTTAGATTTTTTTTTTTTACTTAGAAAATAAACCTAGAGGTATAGAAACCAAAGCATATTTGTGCTTCCAAACTCAGTTTAAAGGATTATTCTATGAATCTATGGGAAAATAACACTGGCCCCCAAATCGTGAAAATTTCTTTTCCTTTTTTTAGTCTGTTAATGTCATGATTGATTTTTGAATGTTAAACCAACATTTCATCCTTAGATAAACCTCACTTGGTAATCGTGTGTTATCATTTTATATATTGATTCACAAAGATGTTGTTAAGAATTTTTGCATTCATGTATATGAAGAATATTGTCCTGAGAGTTTCTTTTCTTGTAATATCTGCATCTGGCTTTAGTATCAGAGTATTGTAGACATCATAAAAGGAATTGGGATGTATTCTCTTGTCTTTAATTTCTGGAAGAGTTTCTATAGAATTGGCATTATTTATTTCTAAAATATTTGGTAGAATTCATCAGTGAAAATATTTAGGCCTGCCTGGAGTTTTCATTGTGGGCAGGTTCTTAACCAAAAATTTAATTTTTTTCCTACAAATTTAATTTTTTAATAGTCTATTAAGTACAATTATTATTAAATTACATAAGCATTGTCTATAATTCAGGTTATCTATTTCTTCATGAGAGTACTGTTAGTTTTTGTGACCCACAGAATTTTTTTAAATGTTTATTTATTTATGTATTTTGAGACAGAGAGTGAGCATGAGCCTGTATGAGCAAGGGAGGGTCAGAGAGAGAGGGAGAGAGAGAGAATCCTAAGCAGCCTGCCTGCTGTCAGCACAGAGCCCAGTGAGGGGTTTGATCTCACAAACCATGAGATCATGACCTGAGCTGAAATCAAGAGTCAGATGCTTAACAGACTGAGCCACCCAGGCTCCCTGGTGATTGAACAAATTTGCCCATTTAATCTAAGTTGTCAAATATATTGGTAAAAAGTTATTTATGTTCTCTTACTATCTTGTTTTAGTAAACAGCATTATTAATATATAACTTATATACCATAAAACTCACCATTTTAAAGTGTACACTTTTGTGGATTTTAGTATATGCTCAAAGTGGTACAACCATCATCACCATCTAATTTCAAAATATTTTATCACCCCCAAAAAGAAACCCTGTCCCATTTGTCCCTCTCCTTAGCCCTTGGCTACTACTTTATCTACTTTTTTTTTTCTTTTATTTTAAAGAAACTCCACACCACACGTGGGACTTGAACTCACAACCCCCAAATTCAAGAGTCACATGTTCTACCTACTGAGCCAGCCAGGTGCCACTCAATCTATTTTCTACCTCTAAGGATTTGCCTATTCTGGAATCATAAAATATGTGGCCTTTTGACTCTGGCCTCCTTCACTGAGCATAATGTTCTCAAGATCCATCCATATTGTACCATGGATCATTCCTACTTATGGCTGAACAGTATACTTATGGTATATATGGATATACCACATTTTGTTAATCAGTTCATCAGTTGATGGACATTTCAGTTATTTCCAGCTTTTGGTTATTATGAGTAGTGCTCCTATGAACATTCAGGTGCCAAGTTTTTCTTTGAGTACCTGTTTTCTTTCCTTTTGAGGATATACCTAGGAGTAGATTTGCTGAGTCATATGGTAACTCTATGTTGAACTTGTTGAGGAGTTGCCAAACTACTCTCCACACTGCACCATTTACTTCCCTGCCAATAATGCACAAAGGTTCCAATTTGCTCCTTCTGGTCACAAAGGTGCAGACAACAAGGTGAGCAGTCATTGTTGTTGCCCCTCACTCCCATTGTTTCAAGTCCCTCCCCCTCTGGCAAAAGTGACTTCCAAGGGATTTAAAGGACTGGCACCCCATTTTTTCTTCTTCATTTTTTTCTTTTTCTCCCCTTTTGGAAGTCATACATTAAAGATTAGGACATTAAAAAATACCTGCACTTACAGGGAAAATTAGAAAATAACCACACATGCCTGGAGAAAGGAACAGGCTCAGAAAAGACCTGAGAAAACCTTAAGTTTAACGTTTTCTTCAACTGAAGTCTTATCCTTGACACAAAAACAGCCAACAACAACAATAACAAAAAACAACAAACCCTAGGAACGGGGAGAATCTGATTTCCAGCGGTACTACATTATTAGATTCAAATATCCAATGTTCAACAAAAATGTCAAGGCAGATAAAGGAACAGGAAGTATGGCTCATTAAAATGAAAACAACAACAACAGAAATTGTCCTGAAAAAGACTTCATGGCAGATCTACTAGACAAAGACTTGAAAACAATTGTCTTAAAGATACTTAAAGAACTAAAGGAAAATGTAGAGAAAGTAAAGAAAACAATGTATGAACAAAATGGAAATATCAAAAAAAGAAATAGCAAACTTAAAAGAAACCAAAAAGAAGTTATGGGGCTAAGAAGCACAATAACTGAAAGGAAAAATTCACTAGAGAGATTCAAAAGCAGATTTGAACAGTCAGAAGGAAAAATCAGTGAACTTGAGGATAAGATAATGGAAATTATTGAGTCTGAGGAACAGAAGGAAAAAAGATTAGAGAAAAATGAACAGAATTTTAAGGACTTATGGGACACCATCAAGCAGAGCAACACACACTCAGTGGGAGACTCAGAAGGAGAAGAGAGAAAGAAAGGGATGAGAACAACATTTGAAGAAATAATGGCTGAAAACTTCCCAAACTTGATTTAAAAACATGAGTGTAAACGTGTAACTCTAACAAATTCCTAGTAAGAGGAACTCAAAGAGACCCATACCTAGATATATAATCAAACTTCAAAAGACAAAGAGAATCTTGAAAAGGAAAAGAGAAGTGACTCATACGTAAGGGCTTATCAATAAAGTAATGAGAGACTTCTCGTCAGAAACTCTGGAGGCCAGAATGCAGTGGGCCAACAAAGTGCTAAAAGAAAAAAAAAAGTCAACCAAGAATCCTATATCCAGCAAAATTTTCCTTCAAAAGTAAAGAAGTTAAATCATTCTCAGATAAATAAAGGCTAAGCGAGTTTATTACCACCGGACCTGCCTTGGAAGATATACTCAAGGGAGTTCTTCAGGGTAAAATGAAAGGATAATTTACAGTAACTTAAAGCCGTATGGAGAAATAAAGGTCTCAGTAAAGGTAAATATTGGAAAATTATAAAAGCTAGTATTATTAACAATGGTTTGTAATTCAACATTTTATTTTTTACATAATTTAAGAGACCACTGCATTTAAAAAAATCACTAGTTTATGTTTTGAGGTATACAATGTATAAAGGTATAATTTTGTGACATCAGTAACAGAAAAGGGTATGAATAGAGCTGTAAAGGAGCAGAGTTTTTGTACGTTATTGAAGCTAAGCTGCTGTAAATTCAAACTAGAGTGTTATAACTTTAGGATGTTAAATGTAACCCCCATGGTGACCACAAAGAAAATAGTTATAGAATATATACAAAAGGAAATTAGAAAGGAATTTAAACATTTCTCTACAAAACAAATCAACTAAACACAAAAGAAGATAGTAATGCAGGAAATGAAGGACATATAAAACTATAAGACATGTAGAAAACAAATGGCAAAATAACAGAAGTCCCTTCATATCAGTAATTACTTTAAATGTAAATGGATTAAACTCTCCAGTCAAAAGAGAGATTGGAAGATTGGATAAAACACATCATCCAACTATATGCTATCTATAAGAGACTCATTTTAGGGGCACCTGGGTGGCTCAGTCAGTTAAGCGTCTGACTCTTGATTTCAGCTCAGGTCATGATCTTACAGTTGGTGGGTTCAAGCCCTGTGTCAGGCTCTCCACTGACAGCACAGAGCCCGCTTGGGATTCTCTCTCTCCCCTCTCTCTCTGCTCCTCCCTTGCTCTCTCTCTTGCTTGCTCTCTCTCTCTCAAAATAAATAAATAAACATTAAAAAAAAAAAGAGAGAGAAGTGCTTTCGATCCACAGACACAAATAGATTAAAAGTGAAAGAATGAGAAAAGATATGCTAACCAAAAGAGAACAGAAGTGGGTATACAAATATAAGACAAAACAGGCTTTAAGTTTAAAAAGTTTACAAGAGACAAAGAAGGACATTATATGTTATAAACAAACCAATTATTTGTATGCTATAAATAATCCAATAATTATTAAGCAGTTATGAACATTTACACACCTAATGACAAACCGCCAAAATACATGAAGCAAAAAAGGACAGAATTAAAGGAAGAAATAGACAGTTCTACAATAACAGTTGGTGACTTCAATACCCCACTCTCAGTAATAGATAGAACACCCAGGCAGAAGATAAGTAAGGAGACAGGTCCTAACCAACACATAATAGACCAATCAGATCTAGCAGACATACACAGAACACTGTACTGAACAACAGCATACACATTCTTCTCAAGTGCACATGGGCTACTTTCCAGGATAGACCACACATTAGGTCACAGATTGTCTCAATAGATTTAAAAATTTAAAAAAAATTTTTTTAATGTTTTATTTTTGAGAGAGAGAAAGAGAGCGTGATGGGGGAGGGGCAGAGAGAAAGGGAGACATAGAATCCAAAGCAGGCTCCAGGCTGTCAGCATAGAGCCTGACACGGGGCTTGAACCCATGAACCGCAAGATCATGACCTGAACCGAAGTTGGACAATTAACTGACTGAGCCACCCAGGTGCCCCTAAAAAAAATTTTTTTTAAAGATTTTATTATTAAGCAATCTCTATACCCAATGTGGGGCTTGAACTCACAACCTGGGGATCAAGAATCACATGCTCCATTGACTGAGCCAGCCAGGGGCCCTAAGTCTCAATAGATTATAAAAGATAGATATTGTACAAAGTATTTTCTCTGACCACAATGAGATGAAGTTAGAAATCAATAACAAAAGTAAAACATAAAAATTCACAAATTTGTGGAAATTAACACACTCTTAAACAATCAATAGATCAGAAATCACAGGAGAAGTTAGAAAATACAGAGACACATGGAAACAAAAACACAACATACAATACACAAAAAACAGTGCCAAGGGTAAATTTATAGCCATAAATGCTTGCATTTTAAAAATAAACCAACAAACAAGATCTCAAATCAACAACCCAACTTTACAACTCAAGGAAGTAGAAAAATAAGAATGAACTAAACCTAAAGCTAGCAGAAGGAAGGAAACAAAGATAAGAGCGGAAATAGATGAAATAGAGAATAGAAAGACAATAGAGGAAATCAATGAAACCAAAAGTCGGTTCATTAAAAAAATCAACACAACTGACAAACCTTTAGCTAGATGCTCTAAGACAAAAAGGGAAAAGATCAAATCAGAAATTAAAATGAGGATATTACTACCAATTCTACAGAAATAAAGATGACTACAGAATAAAGATGACTATAACAGAGTACTGTTACTATGTGCCAACAAATTTGATAACCTAGATGAAATGAAAAATTCCTAGAAACACAAAATCTACCAAGACTAAATCATGAAGAAAAAAAGTCTGAATAGACCTATAACTAGTAAGGAGATTGAAACAGTTATCAAAAATATCCTGGGGCACCTGGGTGGCGCAGTCGGTTAAGCGTCCGACTTCAGCCAGGTCACGATCTTGTGGTCCGTGAGTTCGAGCCCCGCGTCAGGCTCTGGGCTGCTGGTTCAGAGCCTGGAGCCTGTTTCCGATTCTGTGTCTCCCTCTCTCTCTGCCCCTCCCCCGTTCATGCTCTGTCTCTCTCTGTCCCAAAAATAAAAAAACGTTGAGAAAAAAATAAATAAATAAATAAATAAATATCCTGACAAAGAAAAATCCTGACCCTGATGGCTTCATTGGCGAATTCTACCAAGCATTAAAGAACTGTTCAAACTTTTCCAAAATATTGAAGAGGAGGAAACTCTTTCCAACACATTCTATGAGGCCAGCATTACCCTGATACTGAAGCCAGACAAAGACACTACAAGAAAAGAAAACTTAGGAACATTGATGATCAGTGATACAAAAATCTTCACAAATATAAGCACATGATAAGACACAATATTACTAATTATTTGGGAAATGCAAACTGAAACTATAGTGAGATACGACCTCATACCCATTAGGATGGCTACTGTGTATGTGCATACGCACACACATACACATACACATACACATACACATACATATATATGCGCATATATACATATACCTATACCAGTGTGTGTGTGCATCTAAGACAGAAAATAACAAAAGTTGGTGAGGATGTAGATTTCTTTGTGCACTGTTAGTAGAAATATAAAATGGTACAGCCACTGTGGAAAGCAATATGGTGGTTCCTCAAAAAATTAAACATAGAATTACCAGATGATCCAGCAATTCTACTTCTGGATATATACCCCACAAAATTGAAAGCAGGGTCTTGAATAGATATTCATGCACCCGTGCTCATAGCAGCATTATTCGTAATAGCTAAAATGTGGAAGAATTCATAAGTGTCATCAACGATGAATGGATAAGCAAAATATATATACATATCATTCAGCCTTGAAAAGGAAGGAAATTCTGACATATGCTACAACATGGTTGACCTTGAGGACTTTATGCTGAGTGGACTAAACCAGTCACAAGAAGACAAACCCTGTATGATTCCACTTACATGAGGTGCTTAGGGTAGTCCAAATCATCAAGACAGAAGGGAGAATGGTAGTTGCCAGGGCTGGAGGAGGAACAAATGGAGAGCTATTGGTTAACTGGATTAATAGGGTTTCAGTTTTACAAGGTGAAAAGAGTGACAGCGTGGATGGTGGAGACGGTTGCGCGTTCCGAGTGTATTTAACACCACTGGATGGCACACTTAAAAATGGATATGGGGGCGCCTGGGTGGCGCAGTCGGTTAAGCGTCCGACTTCAGCCAGGTCACGGTCTCGCGGTCTGTGAGTTCAAGCCCCGCGTCAGGCTCTGGGCTGATGGCTCAGAGCCTGGAGCCTGTTTCCGATTCTGTGTCTCCCTCTCTCTCTGCCCCTCCCCCGTTCATGTTCTGTCTCTCTCTGTCCCAAAAATAAAAATAAACATTGAAAAAAAAAAATTAAAAAAAAAAAAAAATGGATATGATGGTGGATTTCTTGCAATGCATATGTACCACACTGAAAAGAAATGAGGGGGAGAAAACTATAGGGGGGAAGGTGTAGGTAGAATTGGAAGTAATTTATATAAAAGAGGTAAAGATGTAAAAAATGTACATAAAATTATACCCTAAAAGATTTGAGTGTGAATAGAAGGGGATTCATTGGGATTTTGGCTCCAAACCATCTTAGATGTGGTATCTGCCTATTGTTTATCCACTGGTATGGTCTCTAACAGTGTAGGTGGGGCCATTTTCTGTCAGTCTTTGTGGTTTGCCTATCCTATTTGTTGCTATTGCTACATGGCAAGAATGTCGAACTGGAAGATAGCAAGTGTTCTCTCAGTGGCTTTTGTAACCTGGCTGGGTTTCCCGGCAGTTTGGGCAGGCTGCTGCCTCAGTACTCTTCTATCTTTTGTTGTTATTACTTTCTTTTTTTTTGAGAGAGACAGTGCGTGCATGCCAGCAGGGGAGGGGCAGAGAGAGAGGGAGAATCTTAAGCGGGCTGCAGGCTCAGCACGGAGCCCAACACAGGGCTCCATCTCACAACCCTGAGATCATGATCTGAGCCGAAATTCAGAGGCTAAAGACGCTCAACTCACTGAGCCAGCCCGGCGCCCCTCTTATTGTTAGTTTCAAAAAAGGGTCAGGCCTGCCTGCCCCACATGATAAGGCTGGAGTGGGGAAGGAGCCAATAAATGGTTCCTGCTTTCTAGGAATAATTCCACCATTTTATTCCAGCTTCCTGTTTCCTGTGATGCCAGATTTGAACATTCTTCCTGAATTAATTTTAGAAGCCTTCTCCTTAGCTTTAGTGAGCTCCTCTCTGCTGGTATTTGTGGGCAAGAAGGTTGCCAGTCGCCATAACTACCGTGTTAATTCCAACCAGGTGAGATGAGAAGCATTTCTGTTATTTCCTCTGACCCTTAAGTCTTTGTTCTCCAATCTGAGCCTCCTGTCAACCTGAAGATTGCATTTTTTTTAATGTTTATCTTTGAGAGAGACAGAGCATGAGTGGGGGAGGGGCAGAGAGAGAGGGAGACACAGAATCCGACACAGGCTCCAGGCTCTGAGCCCCCTGCCCCCATGTGGGGCTCTAATCCATGAACCGTGAGATCATGACCTAAGCCAAAGTCTGACGCTTAGCTTAACCACTTAACAGACTGAGCCACCCAGGTGCCCCAAGACTGCATTCTTTTGTAACTAGAGAGTCAGTGAGACCAAAATTTGAATTATAATTACCAAAGGATTTTTGAGAAGCATGGCATACTTAACTTTGAAGCCACTTAAATTAACATGAGTGTTATTCGCCCAGAACAGCTATGGTGTGGGGAGGCAAGAAGATAACATATGGCATCATGTTGTTAAGCTAGCAGAATTCCTCTCCTCTTAATTTCATCCTCCTTTCCAAGTTCTTAGGAGTCAACCACATACCGAGGTGCGATAAGAAATGCTAGGGAATATCAAAGCCAGGCTACTAGCATAATTAAATTGGTCTCCCAGAAACAGTCCTTGGTGTGTTTTTTTGTTGTTGTTGTTTTTTTATCTCCCAACTATTCTGAGTTTGGCCCTTTTCCTAGAACTCAAAAGAGAAATGTGGAAGAAAGAGTTGTCCCACTTTGATTTTAAGATAGTATGGAAGGAAGGGAGAAAAATTAGTATTATGTTTCCTCCTGTCATCCGAAGTCCCAGTGAAAGGGAATAATAAGACAAAAATGTCATTTCTCACTTTGAAAAAGTGCTTTTCTTAGGATGGGTAGCTAAAATGAAGGTTCAAGTTAATCCGGAAATCAGATTTGCCATCCTTTTGTTCTTTGTAAGAGTATTTCCGGGGTGCCTGCGTGGCACAGCCGGTTAAGCATCTGACTTCAGCTCAGGTCATGATCCCGCAGTTGGCAAGGTGGAACCCCATGTTTGGTGCCACTCTGACAGCTCAGAGCCTGGAGCCTGCTTCACATTCTGTGTCCTTCCCTCTCTCTACCCCTCTCCTGCTCATGCTCTCTCACACTGTCTCTCTCAAAAATAAACATTTTTTTAAAAACGGAATATTTCTGTGTTGTTTGAAGTGAAGTAAACAATCCTGTCTTCGTACATAAGAAATGGACGGTGTGTCTTTAGCTCAAACCCAAGTCTGCCTTCTTCAACAAACAGCGGGCCTAACACGTTTGCCATGTCTTTCCAGGATTTAATAGCCATCGGCCTTTGCAATGTCGTCAGCTCATTTTTCAGATCTTGCGTGTTTACTAGTGCTGTTGTCAGGACTATTATCCAAGATAAGTCTGGAGGAAGACAACAGGTATGTTGAAATAGAATCTTATTCCTAATATAAAAGCATATTTATATCTATTCACATGTATATTCCCAGAAGGGGATTTTCTTAGTTTAATCATGTTGCTGCTTTAATGTTATGTTTGTTAGGCAAGATCTCTTGGAGGAACCTGGATTTCACACTTGCCTAATTTTTTGCTTAGATTTTTTTTTTTTGTCTTAAAAGCTATTTGTCAACGTTGAACTTGAAAGTCATTTTCTATAGAAATATTATTCTATTTTAGTGGTTTCTATGGATTAGTCTGTAGAAACCTATTTTCCATGTAGCATACCCCAAAGAATAGTATTTCAGGTAAACTAACCATCACCTATTTTTTTTTTTATTTTTTTTTTTAACGTTTATTTATTTTTGAGACAGAGACAGAGCATGAACGGGGGAGGGTCAGAGAGAGAGGGAGACACAGAATCGGAAGCAGGCTCCAGGCTCTGGGCCATCATCAGCCCAGAGCCCGACGTGGGGCTCGAACTCACGGACCGTGAGATCGTGACCTGAGCTGAAGTCGGACGCTTAACCGACTGAGCCACCCAGGTGCCCCTAACCATCACCTATTAACATTGCTTTCTATGGAAGGGTATATTCCCGGTCCTAGTCTGGGGAAGTAATAATACAACTCTCCCCATCCTAGCTCCAGAACTAGAAACTTCCCTAGCTTCCTCAAGGGGCATGACAAGAGCCTTTCATGAGAGAGAGTAAGGCCTTTGTCTAGATGGGCCTAGAGATTTTATGACCGTTCTGCCTTTGAATATGAGAAAATTATCTTCAGGTGCTCCGAATTAGTAAACTAAATGTGTGGGGCAGAGGGGAGAGGGGGAGGGAGAAGAAGAGGGAGAGGGAGAATGCCAGCAGAGAAGGCTCTAAAGGTGAACTCTGTCTAATTGCAGGCATGATATTTTATAAGTCCAATGTTCATGGGTTCTGAACTAACTAGATTAAAGTTCCAGCTCTACAACATGGGATATGTCCCAGCTCAGCTATGGAGCATGATGAAATGTCAAAGAACTCTCAGAATCAAAACTGGAGTAAGCCCAGGGAATGGGTTAGGACTCAGAAGGCAGAGAAATAACGACAGAGGTCAACAAGAAGCTTAGGCCACAGACGTGTGGTAGAAAGGTACAGCAATGGTCAGAAACGGAAGTGTCAGACAAATGGACACTAAATTTACATTGGGGGGGGGGGGGAGACAACGTGTCCCAGTCCATAGGTAAATAGAGGTGAAATATAAGGTGAAAGCCAATAAAAGTCAGAAGGGGCAGGATCTTGGGTCTAGAGTAAGATCGTGTCCTATCACTTCACGTGGACTGAGTTTTGTCATAAAGCTTCTGCCAGACATGCTGGCCTTGAAGGTATACCTCTTTTCCACTCCCGTTTGATGGAAAGAAGGAACTTGGGCTATGGAGAAAAGAAGAATGTTCTGTGCAAGTGTGCAAAAACGTTGACATCCATACGAGAGGATTTCATGATAAGAAGTAGAAATGGCGTTCCCAGACATTAGTCCCCACTAACTTTTTAAGGTTTATTTATTTTTGACAGAGAGAGAGAGAGAGAGAGAGAGAGAGAAAGCATGAGCGGGGGAGGGGCAGAGAGAGAGAGGGAGACACAGAATCTGAAGCAGGCTCCAGGTTCTGAGCTGTCAGCACAGAGCCCGACGCGGGGCTCGAACTCATAGACCGCGAGATCATGACCTGAGCCGAAGTCGGACGCTCAACCGACTGAGCCACCCAGGCGCCCCAGTCCCCACTAACTTTGACAACATGCTTCGTTTATTTGGTATATAAGCATGACATACATTTGGGGAGAAAAAAAGGCACATAGGTGGAAAAAATTAAATCACACGGCAAGTAACATTAAGTGCAGAATAAGCCTCATAAATAAAAAGTGCCATAAATATTACAAGAAGGAGAATGAGGGAGGAAGTGGATTTTCATGGATTATTGAAAGAGGGTTAGGAGATGTAGAGATAGCCGGAAGGAAGAAGGGCTTCAGTTCAGCCTCAGAGTTGCCTTTAGCCTGTCAGACAAAGTGTCTGCTTCAAAGGCAGCCTGTGGCTCTCATTCTGTTTTCTGCTGCTACACTGTTCTCCTGTGCAGCACATTCCCCTACCAATGATATGTCCCTGCGGGGCTGTGACACTTCACGTTGGGGCATTCTTCTAGGAATGCTGGGTAAGTTCTTCCCTGAGAGCCTGGTCAATCGGGTAAATCGCCAGTTTGAGCAGAGAACGCTGCTGGCCCCCAGCCCTGGAGGCATTGGAGCTACCCAGCCTCCACCCTTCCGATCTGGACAAGCAGAGGCCCCTGAGATTCATTTTGTCTTCTTCATCTCACAGCGGCCGATGCTCTCTCTATCTCTTCTCTCGGGGGATTTTTGAGTCACTTTGCCTGAGAACACCCTCGCTTCTTCAAAGTTCCTCAGGACTATAGGAAAGAGAAGCAAGGGGCTGCCTGTGTACCTCTCAGACCTGACCTGCCACCGAGAGCCACTTTATTATTTTTTTTTAACCTGGCACAAATACAAACTGTGTATGTGTACCTGGATTTCATAATTCTCCTTGTCTAGAACCTACTTGCCTTCACTGGTTGAAGCAAAACCTATTGACTCTTGCTGCCACAGCCTGGGCCTGCTGTGTTGGCAGGCCACGACAGAGAGGATGTGAAGAGCCCCAGACCCATGGCCAGTTGGACTGTCCCCCACTCTGTCTTCTGGCTCATCTAGTTCTAACCACTGGGTTTCTCTGTTCTCCACAACTGGGTTCCTTTCCTTATTCCCTGCTTTCCAAGGACTGGCCGTCTTGCCATGTCCCCAGACTCTCAGAACTGCTTAAAAGATTAATTATTATGAAAGAAAGAGGGGTGCCTGGGTGGCTCAGTCAGTTAAGTGTCTGGCTTAGGCTCAGGTCAGGATCTCATGGTTCGTGAGTTCGAGCCCCGCGTCAGGCTCTGTGCTGACAGCTCAGAGCCTGGAGCCTGCTTTAGATTCTGTGTCTCCCCCTCTCTCTGCCCTCCCCCCTCGCCCCCCGCCAAATAAATAAAACATTTTTTTTAATTAAAAAAGAAAAGAAAGAGATTATAAAAGAAAGATACGTGTTGTATTCTTTTTAGAGGGAGCAAACGGGACAGTGGAGAGAGCCTAGGTTTCAGAGTCAGCCGGTCAGGTAGATTGAATCCTGACTCAGTAGTTCCTAGATGTGTGTGTGAATTTGGACTTTTGCTTTTTGAGGCTCTAGTCCTCATCTGGAAAATGGGAATAAAGATAACTTTTCGGTTATGAGAATTAAATTAGGTGACAATAGTGCCTATCGTAGTGCCTGTCACTTAAGAGGTTCAAAAATCACAGCTTCTACCCTAGTTCCCTAGGGCCCCGGCCAGTGCTTGGCAATCTACAACACTTCTGCTACATGGAACCCACTGCGTATGAAGTAATTGGTGTCTGAGGGTCTGCATGTCCACAGTGGCTGTGGCTTACGGGAACTCACATTGCCTTGAATTCCCAAAGAGAGGGCAGAGTCCCCGTTTTTCTTCAAGAAAGCCTGGGAAAGTGATGGAAATGAGAACGGAATAGCAAAATATGCACGAGTTGTAAACTTCTCCATGTTTGCTGTCTGTAGACCCTGTTCAGACACAGAGGCTGAGATTCGGAGAGCCATCAAGCATCCTCCTAAGGCACAATGCCACCGAGGATTGCCCTGTGGTCCCAAAGCCCACTCTTTTTGTGTGCACAGCCAGGGGAGACACACAGTTATTGGCAGACCTCCCAACCCTGTCTCAGCCGCAAATTTTATGGGATTCACTGTTCAGTTTGTACTCATTTATTTATTATTTTTTTTAAGTTTTATTTAGTTAAGTAACTCTTTACCCCGCATGGAGCTGAACTCACAACCCCAAGATTAAGAGTCACATGCTCTTCTGACTGAGCCAGCCAGGCACCCCTGTACTCATTTAAATCTAGGTTTAATGCAGCTTATTTTAGCATCTGCATGTCTTTGTTTCTTTAAATCAGAAGAATTTGGAGAAAAGAAGTGGTAGGTCGAGCCTACCCAGGGACAGGGACGCAAAACACAAAACCAAACACCAACAAAGAAGAAGTGATAGGAAGATAGGTGAAGGAAGAAGTGATAGGAAGTCCTGATGTATTTTCCTGTGCTGATCGAAGTAGTTTTTCTATAGAGCCAACAAAGACCACCTAAAGCAAGACCCTTAGATTAGATCCAACAACAGGTTGATGTGTACATTGGCCTCAGTTACTTGTTTCAGTTCCACGGGGTATAAAATGCTTGCCCTTAGAACTTCCTGACTTTCTGTTGTAGTGGTCCATTTTCCTAAATCCCCCTTTCTGTACTACCATCACCTGGTGTCAACTATGAAGCAGCTGGGACGGGGAAAGAAGGAAGTAGGAAATTGATTTCATCGCTGTTAGTTTCAGTGGTGCATTTATATGCAAATAGCAGTGCGCAGTGAGAGGGAATCCAGTAGGAAGGGTTTTTCTTTTTTCCTTTTTCTTCCACACCTAAGAAATAAAGAGAAAAATGGGAGGATCACTGCTGAACAGTCACTTAATAGTTTAGCTTTGAGGGACTCCCTCAGCTCCTGGTTGTATATGCCATTGTTCTGATTTGTGGTTAGTTTTATTCTCCCACACACACATCCCCCAGTGCAGTGGGAGATTATACTGCTTTCCATCAGTTTTTATTTTTAGGGGCGTAACCAATGGAAATGTATCCATAGAGGATGTATTGAGTTCAAGACTATGTCCAGAGAGCCTTGAGACCATAACTTAGCTTGCTCTCTGTATCTGCCAATCAACCACTGCTTGCCAAGCAACACTGAGCCCAGAGTCATCAACCCAGCCAGCGTAGGACCCAGAGCTGCTATTTGCAGCCCTGGCTCACATTTGTACCCTTTTTTATGGCAATGAAGCAGAGAAAAACTGAAGTAGGGAAATCAGAAATTATTATCATTGCATTTTTAAGATAAAACGCTACTGAGGGGCGCCTGGATGGCTCAGTGGCTTAAGTGTCTCACTCTTGATTTCGGCTCAGGTCATGATCTCACCCTTCGTGGGATCAGGCCCCATATTGGGCCCTGAACCGATAGCACGGAGCCTGCTTGGGATTCTCTCTCTCCCTCTCTCCCTCTCTCTGCCCCTCCCCCCGTCTCAATATAAATAAATCAACATTTTTAAAAAATGAAACACCACTGAAACTGTTAAATGGGAAGCTATCCAAGCTCCAAACAGGAGAGCGAGGAGGGAGATATTTACTGACATGAAAAGTGGACTGGTTGGGATTTTAGGGCTGACAGTGACGAGTCTACTAAGGCTTTTCTAGACTGTTCCAGGAGGAGTTAAAGTTGGGAGGGAAGGCAAGCCAGACTTTAGGAGACTCCAGATGCACAGCACAATGCTATGGCAATAAAGATCCAAATACCTGAGACAGTTTGGCACTTTGCAGAAAGCATTCATGCATTCATTCGACAAATATTGATTGAGTACCTAGTATGTGTTTAGCACTTTGACAAGACCTGGAAATATCAGTTCAGTGAAAATGCACTTGTGCTGGATGGTGACACTCAACTCCTTTTAAGCAAAAAATGGCACGCTTCTCACCATGCATAAGGCATCAGTTGCAGACAGGGACCAATACGTTCCCGATGGTCTCTCTCCAACTGGCTCTGTCTCCTCAGTTTGCATCTCTGGTAGGCGCTGGTGTGATGTTGCTCCTGATGGTCAAAGTGGGACCCTTTTTCTACGAACTGCCAAACGTAAGTAGAACTGATAAAGAACGTGGAGTAGCGAAAAGACCAGATCTCCCCACTGCGTCTTGGTGGGGCATTCACCTTGTTCCCAGCAGTCGCCCCACCCTATCTCTCATCCCTTGCCTTTAAATTAATAGCAACCACTTCACAGGAGTGGTGAGTAAATAAGATAATATTTCTAATATAAACAGAATGGTGTTGAGCTAGTCATACATGCTCAAGAAATATTAGATAATATAATTATTCTCATTTTCGTTGACCTTCATTTTATGGCTTACGCTAGAAAGTAAGCTGTATAAGTAAAGATTCAGTTAAAGATGACCAAAATAGACTTCAGATGCCAGAACGCCCCTCACCGACTCAGGCTTGGAAACTCATTGTGTATGCATGCCATCTGTTTCCCAAGCCGTTTCCAGAAGGCCTTGTTCTGCATTCATATGAACTCAGTTGCCCTGTGACAGTCTCTCTGCCTTGTGGTTGGTTCACAACACTAGAAAGCAGGGGTCTGAAAGTTGAGTTTTAACTCTGTTCAGCAAAGCCACCTCTGTGTACTTCTATACTTCTGTGCCATTTCTTCCCTTTGTGAGAGACTGATGACCTTGCATTTAGAGGTGCATTAATTATTGGCTATAATCAATTTGTTCTGTGTCACCATATAGATCACTGCTCAGTCACCATGACTTCCTTTTAAATTTCCTTAATGTTCCCGTTAGCCATTTTTAGATAGTGCTGAGGGAGGTGGAAGGAAGGAGGTTTCATTACTGGGGTAGCAGCTTGGTGACACAGTGAGGTGGCCGTCCCTGAAGCCGGAGTGGTGGTAAATGTTAGCCCCATCCTTTTGAATATCTCCATCCCGCCCGGTGAATAGTCAGGTTTCTGAAGAGCAGGACTGCCTCAAGGCTGTTGCTGCCTTCTGCTCTTGTGATTCGGAGACCTTGGAGCCCAGCCCCAGAATCTATGCACAGAAGGTGGGATCAAGCTTGTATTCATCACACAAGCTGTCTTCTGATGCCCAGCAGAAGTCATTTCCAGAATTTAGTTTACATAGCACCTTTGGTGCCATCGCTCTGAAAGTCTGTCTTCGGAGGGCCACTCACTAATTTTTTTTTTTCTCTACAGCTGGAAGAATCAGAATGTTTAAAAATTGCAAACATATAAAAATCTGTCAGGGGGTCCCCCCTGGGTGGCTCAGTCAGTTAAGTGTCCGACTCTGGCTCAGGTCACGATCTCACAGTTTATGCGTTCGAGCCCCGCACGGGGCTCTCTGCTGTTGGCGAAGAGCCCGCTTTGGATCCTCTGTCTCCCTCTCTGCCTCTCTCTCTGTCTCTCTTTCTCTCTCTCTCTCAAAAATAAATATTTTTTTTAAATTTTTTTTTCAACGTTTATTTATTTTTGGGACAGAGAGAAACAGAGCGTGAACGGGGGAGGGGCAGAGAGAGGGAGACACACAATCGGAAACAGGCTCCAGGCTCTGAGCCATCAGCCCAGAGCCTGACGCGGGGCTCGAACTCACGGACCGCGAGATCGTGACCTGGCTGAAGTCGGACGCTTAACCGACTGCGCCACCCAGGCGCCCCATAAATAAACATTTTTTAAAAAAGACTAAAAATCTGTCAGAATCCACTAAGAGCACTCCTTTATTATCAATACATTAGAGACAGAGCAGCCCTTGCTTTTGGCTAACCATGCTAACATTATTAAAAAATGTTATTATTAAAAAATGTTATTATTTATTAATAATAAATGTTAACATTTATTAAAAATAACATTATTTTTATACCATTTTCCGGGTGGGAAAATGTGAACACCATCTGATCAGTGGGATATCTGAATAGCTTTAATAATGGGGCTCTGTGAGTATTAAACTATGAATGAGCCCTTCATCCTTGAGAGATTATGGACCCCTTGTTACAAAATCCTTATTGGAGTAATTGCTGGGGCATCCTGGCCAGGGTCTCAACTGGTCGGCAAGGGGACCAACACAGTGTGAAGGTTCACATTCAGAAAGGTAAGATTTTTATTGTGTATGACTTTGTGAAAGGATTTGTTTCTTCTTCACACTCCCTACTCTTCTTGCAAGAACCTCGCGAGGTTGAGTTTCTTTCCCTTCCCACCGCATCTTCCTGCAATGCGCAGACCATGTGGAGATTCTTGACTGAGGATGAAGCTAGGAGAGAAGTGATTCCTGCTGACTTCATCCTTGCCCTTCCCTCCTCTGCTGACCTTCCGAGCCCACTGGTCACCAAGTCACCTCAGAAAACCAGAGTAACCTGCCATTCCTGGTGGCAGGATCAGTCTAATGCCCAGGCAGAGCATATACAGAAGAGATGGCTAGAAAAAGGCTGAGAAATGTGACCCTCATGCAGGGACTTCATGAAAACCAGAAAATGTTTCTTAGAGTAGGTGAGAGTCTGCTTTATCTTTTATTTTTACTTATCATTTTTTAATGTTTGTTTATTTTTGAGTGAGGGAAAGAGAGAGCACAAACGGGGGAGGGGGAGAGAGAAAGAGGGAGACACAGAATCTGAAGCAGGCTCCAGGCTCCGAGCTGTCAGCCCAGAGCCCCCCACACAGGGCTCAAACCCATAAACTGTGGAGCCGAAGTCAGATGCTTAATCGACTTGCCACCCAGGTGCCCCCAGATTCTGCTTTGAGGTCCTGGTGATTTTTTACATTTCTGAGTGGCAAGGGTGACTTTTTGTGGTACCTTTGTGAAGATTTGGGAGTTTTACCTCCCCACCCCCACCCCTCCCCACCCCCAATTTTCTCCAAAGGGAAAATGAAACAGGGCTTACCTCCCCCCCCCCCCCCGCCCCCCGCAGGCTGTGCTGGCTGGTATTATTCTGAGCAACATCTTCCCCTACCTTGAAACCATTTACAACGTACCCAATCTGTGGAGGCAGAACCAGTATGACTGTGTGAGTACAGATGCGCTGGCTGAGGTAGGGAAGGACAGGGGGGAAGGTCGGAAAAGGGGCGCGAGAACAAACAAAGAGATCAGGGTGAAGTACCCTAGCAATTCTTCGACATCTGATACTCAAGCCTAAAAAAAGAAAAAATGGGTGCATGGAACGCTGAAATGTCATTCCAACTATGCAAAATTAAATGAAAAGGACAGAAGTGGCCACAGTTAGGTATGAAGCTAGTAAAAAGGGTTTGCCACACATTAAGTAGTCGAATGACTTTTAATCCAGTCAGTGTGATTGCATGCCAGGATAGGAGAGACAAATCCTGCTATGCGAAGGCGGTGTCTTGAGAGGCAGAGCTGCTGGAGAACCCTGCTCCCATCTAGAGCACAAAACTGGGGACACAAAGGGGAAACAGCAAAAAATAAAAGATGGGGGATATAATACGATGAAAGGAGAGGAACCCCATAGAGGCAAAGAGAAATGAAAGGGGGTAGTTTTCGGATCCAGGTCCCTGAGGAGCTAAGAGGGTATGTGGTCCAGTGCACAGGTACCACTTCTAGGAAGAAGGGTAGCTCTTTCAGCAGGACTGGAGACAGGGAGGGAGAATGACATGGGGACAGTAACTAACAAGTAGCAGGTGGCGGGGGGGGGGGTAGAGGGGAGCAAATATTCAAGGGAGTTTTAGCCTATCCACACTATGAAGATGAAAGTCAAGTGGCTTGCTGAGAGCGATGGAGAAGGTGGTGAGGTAAGGGGCCAAAAAGGATGTTAAAGATTCCCAATAGCCACAAAAGGTCTTAAAATACCAACTACTATTTGGTGAGTGCTCTGTGTTGCTTTGGGGATGATATTTTTAATCACACACACACAAAAAGCCTATAAAGTAGATTTTGTTATCCCTATTTTGCCTGTGAGGTTTCAAGAGAGAATTGAAGAGAGGAGTGATCAAGGACACCTGCAAGAATGGCTAGGCAGCGTTGGGACCCAATCGTTTGTGAACGCGACGGCCCAGAGGGCTGTGCAGTTTGGTCTCTGCTCCCTGGGTTTCGGGAGGGAGCGGGAAGGAGAAGATGGGTTGAGAGATACAACCGATCTTCCCACTTGTGCTTATGGTCATGGTCTTCCCTTCCGCTTCCTCCTTCCCCCCACTTTTCCATAAGATTATCTGGATGGTTACTTTCGTCTCTGCAATTTCCCTGGGACTGGATGTGGGACTACTCGTCTCACTAGCCTTTGCCTTCTTCATCATCGCTGTTCGGTCACACAGGTACTTTGTCTCAGGTGATAGGAGGCTGGCTGTGGCGAGGTAAGGCAACTATGACCTGAAAGCACATATGTTTCCTTTCAGAACTAAGATTTTCCTCCTGGGTCAGATCCCTAACACCAACATCTATAGAAGCTTCAATGACTATCGGGAGGTAAGATTCCAGATCAGTCCCGCTCCTTTGCCCAAAGGATGGTCTGGACCAGGCCCGCTGCTTGGTTTTTCTACAACAATCCCTTTGCTGTTGTTGTTTGCTAACCTACGGACACATGTTGGCAGAGGCGGGGAAAGTGATGCGGGACAGTGGAGGTGGGGAACTTGAGTAGGTAAATCCTCAGAGTGCTGCAGCCAGTTAAGGATCATGTCCTTGGTGGGGAGGGGCGGTGGGGAAGGCCAAGAAAAAGAAAAGAACAAATGGAAGGCGGAGAAGAAAGCAGGAAAAGCAGGGGGTGAAAATGACAGGGAAGAATTTGCTAATCCTGGCTTCTTAGGAAGAAGAATCCAGATTCTCTAGGGAGTTCTAGAGATGCTTTCTTTTTTTTTTTTTTTAATTTTTTTTTTCAACGTTTATTTATTTTTGGGACAGAGAGAGACAGAGCATGAACGGGGGAGGGTCAGAGAGAGAGGGAGGCACAGAATCGGAAACAGGCTCCAGGCTCTGAGCCATCAGCCCAGGGCCCGACGCGGGGCTCGAACTCACGGACCGCGAGATCGTGACCTGGCTGAAGTCGGACGCTTAACCGACTGCGCCACCCAGGCGCCCCCTAGAGGTGCTTTCTTATTCTACAAAAGAGCTGAGAAGTTTCCCTCCACTTCGCATTTGTCTTGCAGGTGAAAAACATTCCTGGGGTGAAAATCTTCCAGTGCCGCAACTCCATTACATTCGTCAATGTTGATCAGCTAAAGCACAAGCTATTAAAAGAGGTGGTGGCTTCCTCCCCTGCCTTTCTCCACCTGCTCCCCTCCCCCGCTCCCTCCCCAGGGACACCCCCTCTTCCTTCCCCCACTCACCATCTGGCCTCTCTCTTACATCTCTCAGGTTGAAATGGTAGGGGTGCCTCTTAAAGAAGAAGAAGTGTTCCACCTGTTTCATCAAAATGAAGACAGCTCACAGGAAGAAAAGATTTGTCAGTGTTTCTGCAACTGTGACGAACAGGAGCCACCACCCAGGGTTGGAAACCTCTTTTCCTTTCTGCATTGTTCTCCACGTTTTGTAAAGAAGTGCACTGGTAGTTGAAGAAGAAGTAAGGAAAGAAAATCAAAACCCCCTCAGGGGCTTTGACTCTTAGATGGACCATGGGTAACTGGAAATCAGAGATTTCTACCCAGCAATGAAGGCGCAGGTCCCCTTTTGAGATGTAGATCTTGACCTTAGTAGGTAGGAGGAGATGTTTGGGTCGCTACTCAATGGCCAGTGACTGACCTGAGCACAGAGAGCACAGTTTGCCTACTGAGATGGACGGTAATACCCTAGTTATACCTATTTCCCTGACTTTCACCTGCCTGGCTTTCGATTTCTGAAAGCAAGTGGCTGAAAGATTGTTTTCCAGTTCCAACAAAAGCAGCAGAGTTAAGGTGGCTGCCGTTCTCAAGGACATGCCAGGGTCCCCTGATGTCTGCCTGTGACCGAGGAAATGGTGGTGGGGGGTGGAGGGCGGGTAAGCGAAGATGGAAACTTCACACCATCTGAAGGCTATTTTGGCTGATGAATTATAAAGTGCTCATTATTTCCAATTCAGACTTGATCTAAATTAAATTAATTCCCTTCATCTAATATTTATTTCCTTTCCCCTCAGCAGGGCTGCTCATTTCTAGCTTTGGGGGCCTTTCGCCCAGCCTATACTTATACCCTGGAGGGGCAGCTCTGTCCACACACACACACACACACGCACACACATTTACTCCCCCACCACAAACATCTCCTGTCCCCCTCCTCATGTTGGCCCTTGCAAACGCCAAGCACCCACTCTCCTTCCCATACACCCTAGTGGAGTGTAGGCTCTACTGAACTCCCTGAAAACACCAACTTTCCTGCCAAGAGGATGGAATTAACACTGTATCAAATTTTTGTTCAGTATCCACGCTGCACTGAGCATTGTAGAGGATGTTTACAGGACATCAGCAAACACACTTCAGAGTAGAATAGGATCACAAAGCATTTGAGTTTCTACCCTGTGCCCAGAACTGTGATGCAATGAAAAAAGAAAATGAATTTTAAGGGTCCCTGCCCTTAAGTAGCTCTGTTTTCTTTTTCTTTTTTCTTGTGGCAAAAAGACATATAACATAAAACTTACCATGGTAACTATTTTTAAGTGTACAGTCAGTAGCGTTAAATATATTCCCATTGTTGTGTAAGCATCACTACCACCTACCTCCAGAATTTTTTCATCTTGCAAAACTGGAGCTCTGTACCCATTAAACAAGAGCTCCCCGTTTCCTCCTCCCCCACCCCCAACCCCTGCCCAGCCCCTGGCTATCACCGCTCTACCTTCTGTCTCTATGAATTTGACTATTCCAGATACCTCATTAAGTGGAATCATACGGTATTTGTCTTTTTGTGACTGGCTTACTTCACTTAGTATAATGTCCTCAAGGTGCATCCAGGCTGCCCTTTTTAATTTTATTTATTTATTCATTCATTCATTCATTCATTTTTAATTGTTTTAATGTTTGTTTATTTTGAGAGAGAGAAAGAGAGAGTGAGCGTAAGCAGGGAAGGGGCAGAGAGAAAGGGAGACAGAGAATTCAAAGCGAGCTCCGCACGGTCAGTGCAGAGCCCGACGCGGGGCTGGAACTCACGAACTGTGAGATCATGACCTGAGCCGAAATCAAGAGTTGGACGCTCAACCGATGGAGCCACCCAGGGGCCCCCAGGTTGTCCTTTTTTAAAAAGGACATTTGTCCTTCAAAACATTGACAAAAGTAGACACAAGTATAATGAGCCTCTGTGTACCCACCATCCACTTTAAGATCGATCAGTTCATGGACAACTTTGTTTCATCTCTACACCCACTCAGAGAGTTATTTTGTAGCAATTCATGAAATTTTTTAAAAAGATTTTATTTTTGAGTGATCTGTGCACCCAACATGGGGCTCGAGCTCACAACCCCGAGATCGAGAGTTGCACACTCCACTCACTGAGCCAGCCAGGCGCCCCAGTTCATGGAATTGTAAATCAAACTGGGGAGATGACTCTCTGTTAATGTGACCTACACGGCTATTATTGTATTTTGTCGATCCTATGCTCCATGTTTTTTCACATCTCTGAAATTTGGATTCAGTGCACAGCTGATGGCATGCCACAGTTTAATTTGCAGTGATTTCTTTTCTTTCTTGATAATATAGAAAGCAGTGGGACGTCTTAAAATTGATGAAGTAGGAGAGTAAACCATTCCACACAGTATATTGTCACGTTCAAAACTGTGTCTTTAGATTTTAACAACTCTAAGCAAAGATTTTAACAATTCGAAAGAGAGATCAGCATGAGTTCGAGAAGTCAGGAAACAACTTCTTGATAGCCAATGGGCTTGAGCTAGGCAGGAGAGAGAAATTTGGATTTAGGTCAGATAGGAAAAAAGAGGACTCCCCGTCTGTGGACAGACTTGAACAAAGACGCTGAGGTAGAAACAACTATGAGGTCCTCAACAGCAAGAGGCTTGGCCTGGAAAGTAAGTTCAGGCAGACACGGCGCGGAGTGGATCATGAAAGTCTTTGAAGGACAAGAGTGTAGAGTGGATGAAGGAGAGAAAAGGGAGGCTCTCAGAGGTCTCCTTCTGCCCGAAGGATCTCGCATCTCCCTGTCACTGTGCCTGTCCTCTAGAGGCCTGGCCTCGGTGACTCTGAAGCCTTAAGGAACACCCCTGTCCTTTGAACCGTAACTTATTATCTGTGCATACCACTTGTTTTTCTGTTATGCAAAATATACTACCTCGTACGGTTTTTACCTTAATGTTTTTGTACTTGTTTAAATGTGTATTTATTTATTTTGAGTGGGGGGAGGTACAGGCAGAGGGAGAGAATCCCAGACAAGCTCCGTGCTGTCAGCACAGAGCCTGATGCAGGGTTTGAACCCACGAATCGCGAGCTCATGAGCCGAAAGCAAGAGTCAGTTAGGGGTGCCTGGGTGGCTCAGTCAGTTAAGCGCCCAACTCTTGATTTCGTCTCAGGTCATGATCTCACCATTGGTGAATTCGAGCCCTGCGTCGGGCTCTGTACTGACCGTGCAGAGTGTGCTTGGGATTCACTCTCCCCTCTCTCTCTGCCCCTACCCCACTTGCTCTCTCTCTTTCTCTCTCTCTTAAAATAAATTTAAAAACTTTAAAAAATTGTTTAAAAAATAAAAAAGCAAGAGTGAGATGCTTAACCGACTGAGCCACCCAGATGCCCCCCCCCATTTTTGTATTTAAAAATTTTTATTTTATAAGCAATATAATAAGCACAATATCGCCCAGGCTGTACCACTCTAGCAAGTGCCTCATGGTTTTTGTCCATCTCTGTTGTTGTTGATGCTTTGAACGGACACGTGCCCTCTCCCCAGGTAGAAGGTGGGACGCGTAGTTATTACCTGTGACTGCAAAGTGGGCATTCACCTCTTCCCTGCCATTGTATTCCCGGTGCTTGGTGCTGTCCTTAAGCCACAGCAGGCTCTCCAGGCCTATTAGGATGAAAGGAGTGAAAGGGAAAAATAGGCCTGCGCGAGTAATTTCTGTCTTCTTAAGGAAGCCTGATGAAAGATGGAAGTGTTGAGAAAAGGGACTGATGGAAGAAACCCTTCAAACAAACTCTTAGTAGGCACCCAGACAAACTAGAGCCCAGGGATGAGGGGAAGGAATAAACCAAAGATTATCTTAAGTCTGGCTCACAGGGCAATGAAAGCATCATCGGTACGCAGAGGGAAGTTGGGAGGGCAATGCCGTGAGCGGCAAGGATATGGCAAGATGAATGCGGCTTTTTCGGTCACGAGCGTGAAGTGACAGTGAGGTGTCCAAGCGAAATCCAAGCACCTGGTCTGTGGGGAGGTTTCCTGAGGGAGAGGGAGGTGAGTCAGGAGACAGAAATGGCATCATTGCAGGTACTTGTAGCCCCTGCTCGAGCCTCCTCACAGTCCTCCCCTAACTCTGTTGTCCCAGGTTGTCTACACAGAACGGTTTGAAAGTAGACAGGACCGCGACTCATCCTCCATTAACCTGATCCGCTGCTCACGTTTCGACAGCATGAACATGTGCCAATCCGTGTCCCATGAGGAAGTACCGTACATCGTATCTTCCACGACTTACAGAAATCAAGGGCAAAGCTACGAGGACGTGGACAAAGTTTGGGTTTCTAATGACCCCCGTAGAAACAGCTTGATGCCACTGCCTGACGCTGTGGAAACCCAAGAGAGGAACAGGTCACTCCTTCCTTTCTCGGATGCCTCTCATCTACCCAGCATCCACACCATTATCCTGGATTTCTCCATGGTACATTTCGTGGATTCACGGGCTTCAGTGTCCTTAAGACAAGTAAGTACTGAGCAGGCTTTCACAAGAGCTCCGATCCCCTCCTACCACGCCCCCCCCCCCCCCACCAGCCCCGACCCTGATCGAATCCTCTGAGTCACTGATCAGCTGCTATGTGACCCCAGGGCCACTAGAAACTTGGACACTAAAGACAGCTTAAGGTCAACCGGAATGAAAAGGAAAGAAACCAACCCTGTTTTTTGAACTGGGGTTGGCTCTGTAAGCAAGGCATGTCACTTCTCAAAAAATCCAGCATGGAAAACAGCTATCCGTGCCACACCCAGCAACTCCCAGGATCTCCCGGGAGTTCACTGCACGTCTTTTCAATAGGTCTGAATGCTACAGGAGAAAAAAAGCACACCAAGAATTCTCACTCTTCATCTGCTCTGAGGTAGACATTGTAAAACACTCTCAGATGTGAAGACATGATAAAATGGCCCTGGCAAGCCTGGGGCTGCCCAGTCCGGAGCCTACAGGATCTCCCCCAGTTCCCTCCTCATTGCCTGCATCATTGGGTGCAAAGGGCAGGGAAGACTTTTCCTTCAGAAGCCGTATCCCTGAGTCCCGGCTTCTCTCCTACTCTCTGATTTCTCTTGACAATTTTCATTCCTCTCCGTCTTATACAGCCTGGACAGTTTAGATGCACAGCTAACTGTATCGGTTTTTATTGTTGATGTCTTCTAAGTACTGTATCTGCCTTTCAGCCAGCTTATCTCAGTTTACAGCCCTCTGCCTCACTCTTGCTCCTTTTGGGGGTGGCTCAGGTTTAAACATCCTGAACACCCACTTCCTGGACGCTGACTGCGCCCACTTGTTTTGTTTTGTTTTGTTTTTTGAGACCTGCTCCTTTGGTTGACTTTCCTTCTTTTATCCTCTTTTATCAAACTTTATTCCTATTTTATCCTATTCTTTTATCCCATTTTATCAAACTTTATTCCTAAGGAAATATGATTCTGTCTTAAGTGAGTCCAGTTCCTCTTTGGTTTGAGGCAACAGGAAGCTTCTCGTAGCAGAAAGAACTCTGGTTGGCACTCTGTGGGTGTGTACTCTGTCCTGGGTTTGCTGCTGTTCACTGTCCATCAGACCCGAGGTAATTTACTAAATTGCACCGGGCCTTCGTTTGCTCATCTATAAAACGAGAGACCTGGAGGGGGGGCACCTGGGTGGCTCAGTCGGTTGAGCACCCAACTTTGATTGGATTCAGGTCACGATCTCGCGGTTCATGAATTCGAGCCCCACATCAGGCTCGCTGCTGTCAGCCTGTCAGTGCAGAGCCCGCTTCAGATCCTCTGTCCCCCTCTCTCTGCCCCTCTTGCTTGTGTTCTCCCCAAAACAAATAAATGTGTAAAAGATAAATAAATAAAACGAGACTTGGAAGAGATGAACGTTAAGGGCTTTCCCATCCAAGACATCCTCTTCTCCACCCCATTTGCAGAGTCAGTTCCACTTGGTGATGTCCCAACTTTTGGACTTCTCCATCTTAGGGTGTACTGCTGGGGTGCGTTCTCTTCTCCCATTCTCACTTGATAGTGACTGCTTTAGATGTCATTAAACCTACATTATCAAATGCCTGCTACACGGCAGACTGAGTTGGGCACATTCATATACACTATTTCATTTAATTCTCCCACTAGCCCTGAGAGGCAAGTCATATTCCCCCTTAGGAGTTCTAGGCTCACAGCTAGTAAGCGGCCTTCCCAGCCTGGGGACTCAAAGCATCTGACTTTATACCATTCTTCCTCCTGTTCTGTAGTAAGGGTGGTGCTATTCTGTCTCTCCCCTCTTGCTTTCCTTTTTTTGTGGAGGCACCATATGTTCTGGTCCTTGGCATAACCCATCCACACCTGGCCTGTGTTAATGACTTTCTACTCCAGCCCGATGTAGAGGCAATGTAGACACCTTTACTTTACAGCCTTCAGAGATTCGAGGTGCACTTTCTCACCTTAAAGTTACACATTTCTTCATTCCTTCTGTAATTGTTCTTCTATTTTTAAAAAGATTTAAATATTTATTTGTTTTTGAGAAAGAGCATAAGCAGGGGAGGGGAAGAGAGAGAGAAGGGGACAGAGGATCCAAAGCGGGGGCTTGGATGTGGGGCTTGAACTCACAAACTGTGAGATCATGACCTGAGCCGAAGTCGGACACTTAACGGACTGAGCCCCCAGGCGCCCCACCGTTCTCTAATTGTTTTATGCAGCCCAATTGGAGGAAATCATTATTTTTTGTTTACTTTAACTTTGAAAACTTAAATTTACTGAAAAAAAATCCCAGCAGTCATTCTTATTAGAGACAATCATGCAATTTAAGCTTCTTCCTAATTCATGAAATGTCACTCTCCCATTGCTTGTCCTTTAGAGTATGTCCAGAGGCACTTGGGTGGCTCAGTCGGTTAAGTGTCTGTCTCTTGATTTCAGCTCAGGTCAGGATCTCATGGTTGTGAGATGGAGACTCGCATGGAGCTTCATGCTGGGTGTGGAGCTTGCTTAAGATTCTCTCTCTCTCTCTCTCTCTCTCTCTCTCTCTCTCTCTCCCTCTGCCAATAAACAAACAAACAAACAAGTAAAGTATGTCCATAGTGGCTCTTTATCAAATGACCATGATCAAGAATGATTTTCTTGTTTCCTCTTGGTAGTAAAAGAAGTATCAGGTTTTTGTGTTTTGGTTTTGTTTTGTTTTGGTTTGGTTTTGTTGAGAAAGAGAGAGAGCATGGTCACAGGAGAGGGGCAGAGAGAGAGAGAGAGAGAGAGTCACAAGCAGGCACCACGCCCACATGGAGCCCAATGTGGGGCTTGATCTCAAGACCACGAGATCATGACCTGGACTGAAGTCAAGAGTCGGATGCTCAATCAACTGAGCCACCTAAGTGCCCCAAATAGAGTCTGTTTTATTTGTGTCTTTTGATATTTTAACTCCATGCTCAGGGTTGGAGTGTATTCAATCTGAGAGTATTAAGGTTAACGTGGACTTTAAAAGTTATCGCACCAGAGCAGATATACTGGCTGAAGTAAACTTGAGGTCAGTATCCGATGTTTACTGATCTGCTACTCCTAAATATCTGCTGTTTTACTAAAGTTAAATGCAACTTTGCAGAGAAGTTCCAGATATGACTTTCAGGACTCCTGAATTCCATTCTCTACAATATCACTTGACCAGCTCTGAGCCTCGTTTTCCTCCTCTGCTCAGCGAACTCCAGGAAGAAGGGGGTCACATGCATACACTAAACAGTAATACTAAGAACGGCTGTTCACGAAGGCTGTCCATTGTGTTCCCATGATACCCATGCCTGTCTCTCTTCTAGCACTGTCCTCAGTAGCATTCTCTCTCTCTCTCTCTTTTAAGTTTATGTATTTATTTGGAAGGGGAGGGGCAGAGAGAGAGGGAGGGAGAGAGAATACCAAGTAGGCTCCACACTATTAGCACAGAGCCTGACACTGGGCTTGATCTCGTGAATCATGAGATCATGACCCGAGCCTAAATCAAGAGTCAGATACTTAAACAACTGAGCCACCCAGGCTCCCCAGAAGCATTACCTCTTTATGGGAACTGTTCCCCCCCCCTGCCGCCCCCCAGAGACCATGGGCAACACTCCCTCTCACTCCCCACCTCACATGAGACCATCTGATTCTCTTTTGTATTCCTAGCACTTTAGACATTTCCTGGCATATGGAAGTCCACGCATCAAATGTTTATAGAGCTGAACTGGAATGCAGAGGTACATATACCCAGACAAGTGAATGGCCAAAGGGGTATTAAAACTCCTCTAATTAGAAGGCTCTTTCGTAGTGCGTGTGAAGATCACTAACGCTGATTTGCTCTCTCCCCACAGATGTGCAACGCTTTCCAAAATGCCAACATTTTGGTGCTCTTTTCAGGGTGTCACAGTGAGTATCCTTCACCCTATAAGAGGACTGTTTGTACCCTGGGTGCTCTCCTCCTCAGGCGTCTGACCCTGTGTATGTTCTGGGTTTGGTTTGCAGCTTCTGTGGTCAAGGCATTTGAGAAGAATGATTTCTTTGACGCTGGCATCACCAAGTCCCACCTGTTCCTCACCCTCCACGATGCTGTGCTATTTGCCTTGTCAAGGAAGTTTCCAGAGTCCTCCGAGTTAAGCGTGGATGAATCCGAGACAGTGATACGGGAAGCCTACTCAGAAAGAGACAAGGTTGGATGATGTGAAGCATCACGGTGTGGGGCGAGCAGTGGGGAGACACCTGATTAAGTAGAGATGAGCAATGTCCAGGAAAGGCTTTTGAGTATGGCTGGGCCAGACTTTGAGATGTTGAAGTGCTCCCTTATCAGTTGGTAAATAACAGTGGACCTGAATCCCAAGTTCCCCCACTGCCGTGGCATCTGGGTGTATTCAGGACCCTTTCCCAACTGGAGAGAGGGTTACCCAACCCAGCAGAGGTCTCAAGGATTCTTTTATAGCAAGCTTGATTAGTGCCAGTGCCATCCCAAATTCCTGAATATTTTAAATATCTCCACCAGCTATACCTTTAGAATCCATGCCTACACCACCCTTGGGATGAAAAATAGAACTAATGAACTCACAGAGGTAAAGATCTGCCAGTCTAACATTTTGGCTATTACTTACATTGTGAGTAATATATAAGATTTACTCAACCTGAAAAATGCAAAGGAGAATGATACATAAGCCAGAACTTTTAGCTGTCTATTAATACTATGTAAAGGCCTGGGCCAACTGCAGTGTTTTTATTTGATTTTTATTTTTTTAAGTTTATTTATTTTTGAGAGAGAGAGAGAGAGAGAGAGAGCGAGGGAATGAGTGGGGGAAGGGCAGAGAACAAGGAGGACACAGGATATGAAGTGGGCTCCAAGCTGTCAGCACAGAGCCTGATGTGGGACTTGAACTCACAAACCATGAGATCACGACCTGAGCTGAAGTCGGCAGCTTAACTGACTGAGCCACCCAGGTGCCCCCCTACTTCAGTGTTTTTAAATCAGAGTCTGTGAAGGTTAAATGTGCCCCCCCCTCCCACAAAGAAAAGGAAATTAAAACACAGATGGGCACCAAACATTATCTAACAACTAGAAAGTATTTTTTTTTTTAACCTATATTTTGGAGAGAGAGAGAGAGACAGAGTGCAAGCGGGGGGCGGGGAGGCAGAGAGAGAGGAAGACATAGAATCTGAAGAAGGTTCAGGGCTCTGAGCTGTCAGCACAGATCCCAACGCGGGGTTGAACTCATGAACCAAACTGTAAGATCATGACCAGAGCTGAGGTTGGACGCTCAACCAACTGAGCCACCCAGGCACCCCTAGAAATTATTTTTTAATTAAATCCCTGATTCTTTGACTTATTACATTTTAATCATCTTTGAATTTTTTATGACAAGAGAAGTATTACCAGAGCAATAAAGTGTGGATTTTTTTTGAAAACTTTAAGTAAAGTAAAAGATATCCAAGCTTATAAAACATGGCCTTTTCCTTTCTTCTTCTTTTTGACGTCATGTCTTTCCCTTGCTTATTGAGAATTCTCACAGGTTATGTGCCTCTGCTTATCCAGAGCAACTTTTTCCTCAATGGACATATTTTTTCTATTCTGCTCTATAGTCCACTCCCGTCTATAAAATCATAGAGTCACAAAACCTTTCAGTTGGAAGAAATCTCAGAGCTTCTTAGGCCCATTCCCACCTGGAGTAACCATTCTTTTAACAACATGTCTGGCCAGCGGTCCCTCTGCTTATGTTTGGAGATTTCCTGTGGTTCTCAAACGTTAGTATGCGTCTGAGTCACCAAAATCTGCTGTTAAAACACTGACTGCTGGGCCCTCTCTGTAGCCCCATCTCCCCTAAATTTCTGATTCAATGGGTCTGGGGTAGGGTCTGAGAATTTGCATTGCTAACAAGTACTGGGTAATACTGATGCTAACAATACAGAAACTACACTTTGAGAACCACCGCCTTAGAGATCAATGTGCATTTTTTACTATCAAAGTCTAGTGTGCCCGGCAATCTTTGGGTGTGTGCCAGACATTGTATTTAGAAAATGTTTATAAAAATACTCTGAGATCCAGGATGATGTTTTTCTTCTGGAAAGAACTTCATTGTTTTGCCAAGTCCCTGGAGGCACTAGCAATCCAGGGTAACTGATCTGATTTTAGGACTCAAGGTGTTCTAGGCCATCCAGATGACCCACAGCCCAGCTGCAGTCTCTGGGAAGGTACGCCACAGACCCTCCCTTGGCAGACCCTAGAATGCAATTTTGGTAACCTTAAGCCCTTAAAGCTGTCAAAAGCACTGTTCTCTGCATATATGTGCCACTTTGAGATTATCAAATACCTTCTACAAAAGTGGTCCCAAATGCCAGACTCACCTCTATAGATTTTCACCTTTTCCAAATCTTCATTATAATCTTGTTAGCTTTATGGTATCTTCAAGCAGAAGTTTTAAAATATTTTATTCAAGGGTACCTGGGTGGCTTAGTCAATTAAGTGTCCAACTCTTGGTTTTGGCTCAGGTCATGAACTCATGGTTTATGAGTTTGAGTCTCACATCAGGCTCTGCAGTGACAGTGTGGAACCTACTTGGGATTCTCTCACTCTCCCTCTCTCTCTGCCCCTCCTGTGCGTGTGCGCTCTCTCTCTCTCTCTCTCTCTCTCTCTCTCTCTCTCTCTCTCTCAAAATAAATAAATAAACTTTAAAAAATAAATAAAAATAAAATATTTTACCCAGCTCTCCTGGCCATCCTCAGTAGGAGGGTGGGTCTGAATTATGTAGTCTGCCTTTTCTATAAGTGAAAGTTTCTCTGTTTTATTTATAAATTATGATACACTTGACAGATTTACGTTATATATTACATTGCCTTTCCCATATTAACCTTTCTTATTTTCTGTTTGCCTTTTGTTTAGAATGTCATTCTCACTTAGGAAGTAAACTAATCATTTATGTTTTCTTCTAGATTTTAATTTTTAAGTGTTTATATATTATGCTTTTTAATCTAGGTAAAATGTATTTCAGTGTATGGGGTTAAAGAATAATCTTTTATTTTTTATCTGTACAGCTAACAATTCTGAGAAAACTCATCTATTGAATAAGCTTTCTTTCCTCTGCTGATTTGAAATGCTATTTTCATAAAATATTACATTATTATGAAAACTGAAGTCTATTTATAGCATAGTTTTTGTTTCATTGTTGTTAATAGCTTTAATATAGATTTATAACACATTTACTGTTTGGTTTGAAGTCTACTTCAAAATTTGCTAAATCATTCTCACCAATTTATTCTTCCAAGCAAATTTTTGAATCTTTTCTTAGCACCCCCCCACAAAAGAATCCCATTGGAATTCTCATTACAATTGCATTAGAAATATAAAATAAATTGAGAATTGATATTTTTCCAGTATTTGTTCATCTTATTGAAGAACATGAGCTGTCTTTGTATTTATTCAGTCTTTTTTTTTTTAAGTTTATTTATTTATTTTGAGAGATAGTGAATTCCAGAGAGGCAGAGAGAGAGGGAAAGAAAGAGCATCCCAAGCAGGCTCCACACTGTCAGCACAGAGCCTGATGCGGGGCTTGGAATTCACAAGCTGTGAAATGGCGACCTGAGCTGAAATCAGGAGTCGGAGGCTTAACGGACTGAGCCACTCAGGCACCCCATTCAGTCTTTTAAATGTTGCATTCATAGTAAGGTTTTGTGACTTTCTTTCCTTTTTTTTTATTTCTTTTTTTTTTTAAGTTTATTTATTTATTTATTTATTTATTTATTTATTTAGAGAAAGAGAGAGAGAGCATGCGCAGGAGAGGCAGAGTGAGAGGGAGAGAGAGGATCCCAAGCAGGCTCTGTCAGTGCAAAGAGCCTGATGCGGGGCTCAAACCTATGAACCTGTGAGATTATGACCTGAGTCAGACACTCAACCATCCAGAGCCACCCAGGTGTCCCTGTGACTTTCTTTGTATAGACAAATCCTAGATACTTTATACTTTGTTTTACATATGTATTGCTTTTTGAAATTAACATTCTTTTTTCATTATATTTTCTACCTGGCAATTGCCAGCCTGTGATAAACCTACTGATTTGTATAAAATTATTTGGCTACATTTGTGAATCCTTTTACCAGACCTAAAAGGTTTCATTGGTAATTCTCGTGAGCTTTCCAGATTGAAAAAAAATATTTTCTACAAATAATATAAATACCTTATTTTCCAGTTGTCAAAATTCTTATCTCAGTATCATATATTATAGCATTAGCTACATCTCCCAGAACAATGTAAGTACTAGTGGGTGGTCTTGTCTTACTCCTGAATTTTATGAGACAAACTTCTTATGCATTTCTATTAAGGTGGTAACAGTTGGCTTAAGATAGACATTATATTTACTGTGTTTTTTTTTTTAAAGTATTTTTCTAGTTTACTAACATTCTTTTTTTTTTTAATTTTTTTTTCAACGTTTATTATTTATTTTTGGGACAGCGAGAGACAGAGCATGAACGGGGGAGGGGCAGAGAGAGAGGGAGACACAGAATCGGAAACAGGCTCCAGGCTCTGAGCCATCAGCCCAGAGCCTGACGCGGGGCTCGAACCCACGGACCGCGAGATCGTGACCTGGCTGAAGTCGGACGCTTAACCGACTGTGCCACCCAGGCGCCCCAAGTTTACTAACATTCTTATCAGGACTTACATTAAGACTTCGTATTGAATATGTCAAATTTTTTTCTAGCATTTAAACTAGGGAAGCCTAGGAGAGGAGCAAGTTCTACTACAGATGTATTGCATTCAAGATGCCTGTTAAACATCCAAGTGGAAATGTCAGAATGGCAGTGGGTACCTGAACAAACAGATCAGGGGAAGGGTTATGATCAAAAAGCCACTGGCACATAGATGATAATGAAAATTATGGGACTAAATAAAATTGCCTATGGAAGGAGTGTAGATGCAGAAAAGAAGCCCTGAGGCTTGCCAACATTTAGAAATCCAAAAGAAATAGAGGAGACAACAAGGAGACCAGAAAGAAGCAACCAGGGAGGAAAGAGGAAAAGCCAAAGAGTATTGTGTGACAGAAGAGAGAAAACTATTTCAGGAGAGGTGAAAGTTGATAACTCTATGGAATGCTGCTGTAAAACTGACTGACCAAGCCTATGGGGCATCTGCTAGGTGATAGGCTCAGTCACTGGTACTGGGGATATCAAAAACCAGGCACTGCCCCACCTCAAAGAGGTTAGAGTCTAATAGGGGAAATAGATTTATAAATTACAAAAAGCAATACATTACTGACACTATGACAGAAGTGTGAGTGAAGTATAGATGAAACACAAAGGAAGCTGAGATCCTGGTTGATCGTCTTTGATCTGAATCTGGAATGATGAATAAGTGTATGTGGATAAGATGGAGAAGGACAAGGCAGGCACAGGGAACAGCATGAGCAAAGGTAAGCAGAAGTCAGGCATCTTTAGTTAACTTTATGGCCAGAGTAGTGGTGGGGACCACAGACATAGGTAAAGCTAAAGAAGATGACAAGAAGCCAGGTCACGAAGGGCCTTACATGCCCTGCCAAGAATCACACATGGGGTAGGAAAGACAAGTAAGATGAAGAAGACAAGATGTTTCAGAATGCTATCAGGACCACTGCTGTTTTAATGGTTGACCATGAAACCCAGGCTAGCTAGAAAAGCCAAAGAAATCAGAAGTTATGGATTGACAGAGCCTGAAGAATAGTGAGTAACTGAGGAACCAGAGGTTGCAGAGATGAAAAGCAGATGTGGCCAGGAAGATTTCCTATTTTGCCAGGAACTCATGATTTCTTGGTGTCTTAAGTCCTTTTGTATTCTGAAATTCCTTGACTGTTCAAAAGCTAAATTAAGTTGTAAATTTTAACCCATCTAATTGTGTGTATTTTAGAATGGAGAGCCAAGACATGAAATGAGCGGCAATCTTCTAGAAGTCTCTAAAAACGCAAATCCAGACTACATCATGATGCAGGAACCGATAACAAAGGAGGAGTTGGAGCTAGACCTGGAGCTGGAGCCCACAGTGGAATCAGAACAAGAGACTGGACTAGATCTCGAGCTGGACCTGACTCATGGGATGGAGCCCGAGTCAGAGCTAGAGCCTGAATCTGAGCTAGAGCCTGAGCTGGAGCCTGAGCCCGAGCCCGAGGCTGAGCTCGAGGCTGAGCTCAAACCCAGGCCAAGGGCTCACACTTATCCTTGGCAGCAGTACTGGTCTCTGTATCCGTCTACACTTCCCAGATCTCCAGTTCAGGCTCGGCGTGGGACACCGTCAGTTGAGAGGAGGCGTCAACATATGAATTTATATTCACCCAAGGACAATAATAGTGAAGACTGTTAGGAAATGAACTGGGAATAAGGAGTCAGATTCCCTTGGCAAACTCTCCCCACCCAAATGGGGTCACTTGGTCAGAAGACCTAGACTAGTTACAAGCTAGCAATACTTGATTTGGGACTCCTTCATCTGCTGGCCTCTCCCTTGCTCAACACGGATCTCACTCCCAGATCACAATGCTAAACACCAAGAGTTATCTCTGAATTCCCTATCTAGGCTTACCTCATCTCACCATCAACAGATATTCTAGTAAAGGATTTTCTTCTTTGCACCCCCCGTACTCTGGGGGTTTTGTCCAAGCATCTCTAACTTACTCCTCTCATCTCCGTTCCCCTTTCTCCAAAGAGATGAGACTCAAATAAAATATACAACTCTAGTTACATTTGGACACTTCCTGCATCTTTCCCTTCTCTATAGTCTATATGCCTAAAGAAAGGTTGGGTGGGAGAAATTCCAGAAGTGGGTGGACATGGTGAAGAAGATATAAGCAAGAAAAAGAAAAACTGGGTGGCATTTGTATTTTATATGCAAGGTATCTTCATTACACTGGTGGTGGAAATGGGGAAGTAGATAGGTTAAGTTAAGCCGGCCTGCAAGGCTTATAATCTAAGGAACTGTTACGCTGAAAACACTTTTGTCATCACTCCAAGAGCAGGATGTTTTCCTAATCCTACCACTGTTTCAGAAGACTAGTCAGCTGTACCAACTGATGAGAAGGTTAGCTCTATAGAGCTCTATTTGGTATCCAGATTCATATTCACCACTGTTTCGTCCTTACAAGTTTTTAAGATGCAAGCAATCTAGAATCTGTATTCTTAGTGGACCAAACTTGGAGTCTATGACAGACACAACCTCTTAGGAATTGGAAAAGTCAGTCATTACTAGTTTGGTCCAAATCCATTTTAAAAATTTCCCCCTCCCCCGTTAAAAAATACCTAGTATTAAGCTACAAGCAAAAGATAAATATAGACCCCTGGGCAAAGGTTTATGGAATCCTGAATTTTATTTTCCACTCAATAAACAAGACTCCTCTTGCTTGGATACTTAATTTCTCTCATCCATTGGGTTAAAGAAATTCTTATTAAAATATGTCTCTTATCACAGAGATGACATGTGCAATCGCTCAGTCTACAAACATTCACTAAGCATCTGCTCCACGCACACCCCAAACAGTGCAGTAGATAGAACGATATTAGCCCTACTTTACACGTATAAACTGAGGCTTGGATAAGTTTTGTAACTAGCCCGAGGTCATATACAACTGTACCCTAAAAGAGGTGGGAGCCCAAGTCACAGGCTTCCTTTGTTCATGCTTACATTATACATTTATTGAACTCCTACTGTGTGCCAGGAACTGTCCCAGGTGCTGAAGATACAAGATGAACAGAAGAGACGACAAAAAATGATTATAAATTGTGATAAGTACCTTGAAGGTAAAATATAAGAAAGTCTACAGGCATACATTAGGAGGGCCTGAACCTACCTCAGGTGTCAAAGAAGTTCTCCCTACAGCAATGACCTATGACCTGGCACCTGAAGGATGAGTAGAAGTTAGACCTAAAGCAAGTTCCAATGACTGCTAGGAGGGCAGAGACAAATGGGAAACCAAGAGTGGTGACCATGGGTAGGTACAAAATCTGAGTACCCAGGAACACAGCTAGGTGTAACCTTATGGTAATTGCTATGGCACCAAGGGCTCAATCAGAAACTGGGTCAGACCCAGAATGAATTGTCAAGGTGGCAAGGGCAGGCACAGTAATTTGTCAAGACCAAGAAAGTATTTCACACTTAAAACAGGAGACTAGAAATATTTGGAGAGCCCAGTTTCTGTGGACTGCCTCCCTCTCACACCAGCCGCCTT
Organism: Prionailurus viverrinus; assembly: GCF_022837055.1. Classification (NCBI taxonomy): domain Eukaryota; kingdom Metazoa; phylum Chordata; class Mammalia; order Carnivora; family Felidae; genus Prionailurus; species Prionailurus viverrinus. The sequence continues at coordinate 34,572,194 of NC_062565.1, read as the reverse complement.
CTATTCCTGCATTCCCATCAGAGGAAGGCCTTTAAATACAGAATGAGTTGGCTTCTGACACTTGACTGGCAAGTGGTAGAGTTTAGACTCTGGTGCTTTCTGCTGCAACTACAACATAGCTAAATCTTGGCATTGGTGCATGACATCAGAAAGACCCAACTAGATGCTTGGACTACAGGCTATCTTTAAAGAATATGCTACTATAAGCCCATAACATCCAGCCTTCCCCAAAGTGATAACATAAATACAAATGGTTAATTGATTGTAATTACTACAGCATTAAAGAAAACATAAAGTAACAATTCAAGGGCTGAGTCTTCTTCCAAAATGCGAATCACCTGAAATTCTAAGATATTTCAAATTCTATAAAATACTACGGTTTTGGTTGCTTAGCCCACTTTTCATAGCATGGTCATCATTGCAGCCTTTATCATCAATGAGAGACTGGAGAAAAATGCTAAAAACTGAAAAACCAGTACAGATTGGATCTGAAAGTGTCTTAGCACAAATTTTTCTCCATTACTGAAAAAAGGAAAACAAACCTCAAAGCAGCTCACGTTCGATAGTAAATGGGGCTTGCGGTGTGATTTTTAAATATGAAGAACTAAGTAGAATCACTAGACCTGCAGAACAGTAGGTCTGGAAAAGAAACTGGTCAAAATAGGTAACATTAGGTATCTGTGTCTAAATATGTTAAATATCGCAAAGCCTAACAAATTGTAACATGAGTCTCATACATATCTGATTTAGACGATATGTAGATGAGACATTGGACTTAGACCTTCGGGTTCATGACATGTAAGAAAGACAAGAACTTGGGGGGGCAGAAGTGGAATGCTATGGTCTGAATATATCCCCCCCAATATTGTATGTTTAAATCCTAATCCCCAAGGTGGAGGTATTAGAAGGTGGGGCTATTGGGAGGTGATTAGGTCACCCTTATCACTAATTACTAATGGGATTAGTGTCCTTATAAAAGGCCTCAGAGACAGCCCTCCTACTTTCCACCCCCTCCTGCCTTCCAAAGCAAGAAGATGACCATCTGTGAATCAGGAAGTGGGTTCTCACTAGATGCCAAATCTGCCAGCACTCTGGTCTTGGACTTCCCAGCCTCCAGAGCCGGGAGAAATAAATTTCTGTTGTTTATAAGCCAGTAACCTGCAGTATCTTGTTATAGGCACCCAATTGAACTGAGACATCATGGTCTGAGGATAAAATAATGAATAAAGTATGATCTCTGCCCTCATACAGCTCCCAAACTACAAACAGGCATTGCAGGAGGGAGTGTCACAGACTCCTAAATGAAAAGGTGACAGTGAGAGGTACAGTACTATGGAAATGTAGGTGAGAGGAGGGGTTAGAAAGAATGTAGATCCAGGGAAACAGTTACCGAGAAGAAATGATATTGGAGCTGGGCATTAGAATATGTAGAAGTTGCCAACTATTCTTCAATTAAAACGTTTGTTTGAGGGACGCCTGGCTAGCTCAGTTGGTTGAGCGTCCGACTCTTGATTTCCGCTCGGGTCATGACCTCACAGTTGTAAGATCGAGCCCTGCATTGGGCTCCACACTGAGCGTGGAGCCTGCTTAAGATTCTCTATTTGTGCCCCTCCCCTCCTTGTGCATGCACTCTCTCTCTCTCAAAAAAAAAAAAAAAAAAGGTGTATTTGAAAAAAGAATACATAGGAATTATACAATAAAAGAGGCTTCATAACCTATGAAATAATCTTGCCAAAAAAAAAAAAATTGAACCTGAATATTGTCAACCCTGTGGGTCTCACTACCAGATTATAGGAAATACAGGGGTCAGAAGAACATGTTAAATGACACTAAGTAGAGGCAATCAGTGGAATCTAAAAAACTCAACAGGACAGGGGCGCCTGGGTGGCTCAGTCCGTTAAGCGGCCGACTTTGGCTCAGGTCATGATCTTGTGGTCCGTGAGTTCGAGCCCCGCGTCGGGCTCTGTGCTGACAGCTCAGAGCCTGGAGCCTGTTTCAGATTCTGTGTCTCCCTCTCTCTCTCTGCCCCTCCCATGCTCACACTCCTCTCTCTGTGTCTCTCTGTCTCTCTCTCAAAAATAAATTATTAAAAAAAAAAAACCTAAGCAAAATAGGAAGAAAACCAAGCTTAAAAGCAACCAGAGAAAAAACACACATACTTGCAAAACAACAATAACACTTATTGCTGACTTTTTAACAGAATTTATGGAGATCCGAAGACCAAAGGGTGATATCTTTTAAGTTCTGAAAGAAGTGAAAAATCTGCTGACCTGAAATTCTGTAACCAGTGAAAATATCCTCTAAAAATAAAGATGAAATAAAGATTTTTAACAAGAGAATTCATTACCTACACTTCACTCTACAAGAAATATTAAAGAAAGTTCTTTAGGCTGGGGTGCCTGGCGGGCTCAATTGGTAAAGTGTGCAACTCTTGATCTCGGGTTGTGAGTTCCAGCCCCATGTTGGGTGTGGAGATTGCTTAGAAATAAAATCTTTAAAAAATAATAAGAAGAAGAAAATTCTTCAGGCTGAAAGAAAATTACTCTAGGGGGACGTTCAGAACTGTAAAAAGGAATGAAGAGCGTTGGAAGGGTTAAATATTTGGATACATATAAAAGAATATGGATTGTAATCATTTAAAGCAATAATAACTATATCGTGTGCAGTTTATAACATGTTAAAAGTATAGGGCTACAAAAATGCAAAAAACAAAATGGTAAATGGAGATAAACTGTTCACAAAGTGGTAAAGAACTAATTTAAGGTAGAAGAAACTTTTAAAATAATAATGCAGGAGCACCTGGGTGCCTCAGTGGGTTGAGCGTCCGACTTCGGCTCAGGTCATGATCTCACGGTCTGTGAGTTCGAGTCCCACATCGGGCTCTGTGCTGACACCTCAACCTGGAGCCTGCTTCGGATTCTGTGTCTCCCTCTCTCTCTGCCCCTCCCCTGCTCGTGCTCTGTCTCTCTCTGTCTCAAAAATAAACAGAAACATTTTTAAAAATTTAAAAATATAAAATAATAATGCAAAGAAGGTATAACTAAAAATTAATAGAGGAGAGGGGCACTTGAGGGGCGTCGGGCTCTGTGCTGACAGCATGGAGCCTGGAGCCTGCTTCAGATTCTATGTCTCCCTCTCTCTCTACACCTCCCTCACTCATGGTCTGTCTCTGTCGCTCTCAAAAATAAACATTAAAAAAATTTTTTTATTAATAAAGGAGATAAATGGAATCATGAAAACACTTCATGAATCCAAAGGAATACTGGAATAAGAAAACAACATACAGGACAAGTAGAAAAGAAAAAAAAAAGTTTACAGATACAGACTTTTTTGGATGGATGTTTTAAAAAGACCCAACTATCTATTTATGAGAGACACAATGTAAATATGAATATGCAAATAGATACAGAGTAGAAGGACGGAAAAATACAACAAGCAAATAGCAACCAAAAGAAAGCTGCAGTGGCAATGTTAATATCAGACAAAGTAGAGCACAAGGCAGAAAATATTCCTAAAGGTTAAAGGTTTCACAGTGATGAAAGGGTCAATGAAACAGGACAACATAACAATCCTAACTTTGCGGGCGGGTAATAACATAGTTTCAAAATACATAAAGCTGACTCAGTAGAGCATGTGACTCTTGATCTCAGAGCTGTGAGTTCAAGCCCCACTCTGGGAGTAGAACTTACCTAAAAATAAAATAAACCAACAAAATACATAACGCAAAATGACAAAAATAAGAGGAGAAAGAGACAAATCTCAGAGCACAGTTGGAGATTTTTAACACAATTCTCTCAGTACAGAAACAAAGGATTCTAAAGGCCTTGTATTTTTCAGGAGGAAGACAGAGATCGTGATTAATGCCGTATTTCAGATTAAATATGTGTAGTGGGGGTGCCTGGGCGGCTCCGTCAGGTGAGTGTCTGACTCTTGATCTCACAGTCTCTACTGTCCGTGCAGAGCTCACCTCAGATCCTGTCTCCCTCTCTCTCTCCCCTCCCCTGCTCACGCGCTCTCTCACTCTCTCCCTCAAAAATAAACATAAAAATAATAATGAAAAAATAAAATAGTAAAAATAGTTGCATAGTTCAAAAGATAAAAACTACTCAGTTAAGACAGTGAGGAATCTTTGCTCCTAGCCCTGTCCACACTCCCATTCCCATATTCCTTTTTCCCTGCCCCACCCAGATAACCACTACTACGACTTCCCTTTGTGCGTTTCTAGGACCTTCTAGTATGTCTTTATGCAAAAACAGTGCGGCTATTTCTTTATGCAAATAGGGGTAAGTATGAACATACAGTCTTATGTTCCCTTTTCCTTGCCCAAATGGTTATTAAATATGTTTGGCAACTTCCTTTTTTTAAAAAAAAACAATCTTGGAGATTTCTGGTATTGATACTGATCTGAAGGAGGGTTTTTTGGTTTGTTTGACTGATTGATTTGTTTTGTTTTGTTTTGTTTTGGTCTCAGACTTCAGGTCATTGTTGATTTTCAACAGCTTTATGGAGCCATAACTGGCATATAATAAATGACACATTTTTTAAGTGCCCAATTTGGTGTTCTGACCTATGTATACACCTGTGAAACCATCCCCACAATCAAGATGAACATATCGGTCACCCCCCAAAATTTTCTTGTGCCTTCTTGTAAGACCATGCTCCTGGCTCTCTCCAACCAAGTCTCCATTCCCAGACAACCGCTAACCCGCCCGCTGTCATCAGAGATTGGTTCTCATTTTCTAGACTTTTGCAAAAATCGAGAGACACAGTAGGTGTTGTTTCTGGGGAGCGTGAGCTGGCTTCTTTAACTCAGCATAATTACTTTAAGATTCATGCATGTTGCTGCACATACCAAGAATTCATCCCTTTTTGTTGCTATGTAGTTTTCCACTGTGTAGGCATCTCATAGTCTGTTTGTCCATTCATCTCCTTATGGATAAAGGTTGTTTCTAATTTGGGGGTATTAAAAATAACGTTGCTATAAACAGTAATGCAAAAGTCTTTGTATGAACATAGACTTCCACTTTTCTCACGATAGAATGGCTGAGTCAAATGGTAAATGTGTGATTAACGAATTTCTGAAAATGTTTGTACTATTTTATGTCTCCACCAGCAGCGTCTGAGAATTCAGTTGCTCCCTCTCCTCATCCACACTAGTTTTGTTCAGTCTTTTTAAGATGTTTTGATAGCTATATAGTTATATTTCACTGTGGTTTTAAGTTGCCTTTCTTTAACGGCCAATAATGTTGAAAATGCTCTCATATGCTTGTTTTATATTCACGTATCTTTTAGTTTTATTGATTTGCAATACGGTTTTTCTGATCTTATTTCATTGATTTCTACTCTGATCTTTATTTCTTTTCTTTGCTTGCTTTGGGCTTCATTTGCCCTTATTTCATTAGATTCTTAAGGTGGAAGTTGAGGTCATTGATTTGAGAACTTCTGTTTTAATACTGGTGTTATAATGCTATAAATTTCCATCCACCTGCTGCCTTAGCAACATTCCACAAATGTTAATATGTTATGTTTTTATCCAGTTCAAAAGACTTAATGATTTAACTCTTGATTTCTCCTTTGACCCCTGGAATATGTAGAGGTGTGTTATTTAGTTTCCAGATATTTGGGGGATTTTCTAGATACCTTTCATTTATTTCTAACTTAATTGCTTTGTGGTGAGAGAACACACCTCGCATGATTTGATTCCTTTAAAAATTTTTGAGACTTGTTTTATGATCCCAAAAAAGGTCTGCCTTGGCAAATGGTCCATGTGCACTTAAAAACAATGCGTTCTGCTGTGGTTGGAAAGATTATTTTATAAATGTCAATAAGGTCAAGTTGGTTCATAGTGTTGTTCGAATCTTCTAAATCATTACTGATTTTTTGTCCACTTGTTCTATCAATTATGGAGACAGGGGTATTAACACCTCCAACTATTGTGGTACCTGTGTCAATCGGAAGAGCATGCGACCCTTGATCTCAGAGTTGTAAGTTCAAGCCCCACGTTGAGTGTACGGAGATTACTTGAAGTAAAATAAAACAAAATCTTTAAAAAAAAGGAAAGAAAAGAAAAACTCCAACTACAATTATAGGTTTGTCGATTTCTCTTTGCATTCTGTTAATTTTGCTTATGTATATTGATGCTCTGTTCTTAGATTCTTTTTTTTTTTTTTTTTTTTTTTAAATTTTTTTTTTCAACGTTTATTTATTTTTGGGACAGAGAGAGACAGAGCATGAACGGGGGAGGGGCAGAGAGAGAGGGAGACACAGAATCGGAAACAGGCTCCAGGCTCTGAGCCATCAGCCCAGAGCCCGACGCGGGGCTCGAACTCACGGACTGCGAGATCGTGACCTGGCTGAAGTCGGACGCTTAACCGACTGCGCCACCCAGGCGCCCCTGTTCTTAGATTCTTAATACTTAGCTTTGTTATGTCTTCCTGATGAATGGACACATTCATTCTTTATGAAATGGCACCCTTTGTGCCTGGTGATACTTTTGCTCTGAAATTTGCTTTGTCTAATATTATTGTTGCCATTTGTCTAATATTACTATTGCCATTAGGGCTTTCTTTAGAATAGTGTTACATGGTAAGTCTTTTTTTTTTCTATCCTTTTATTTTTAACATATTTGTATCTTTATATTTAAAGTGGGTTTCTTTTTGTAACTCTTTTTCCCCTTCCCTTCCCCCATGGTCTTCTGTTAAGTTTCTCCAGTTGCACATATGAATGAAAACATACGATATCTGTCTTTCTCTGATTGACTTTCTTCACTTAGGAGGCAAACCATAAGAGACTCTTAATACGGAGAACAAACTGAGGGTTGATGGAGGGGGTGGAGAGGGGAAAATGGGTGATGGGCATTGAGGATGGCACTTGTTGGGATGAGCACTGGGTGTTATATGTAAGCGATGACTCACGGAAATCTACACCCCAAACCGAGAGCTCACTGTGTACCCTGCACGTTAGCCAACTTGACAATAAATCATCTTTAATTAAGTAATTAATTAAAAATAAATAAATAAAGTGGTTTTCTTGTAGGTGGCATATAATTTGATCTTGGTTTTGTTTTGTTTTTTTCTCTCTAAAAATCTCTCACCTTTATTTGGGATATTTAGACCACTGCATATAATGTGATCACTGTTAGGGTTAGGTTTGAGTCTATCATTTGCTATTTCTTATCTGTATCGTTTGTTCTTTGTTCCATTTTTCCTTTTTCTGCCTTCTTCTGCATTAAGTATTATTAGTGATGCAACTTTATCCTTTTTGTTGGATTGTTAGCTACAACTCTTCATTGGGTTGTTTTAGTGGTTGCTGTTGAGTTTATAATATGCGTATTTAACTTATCACAGTCTACCTTCAAGTAATATTGTGTGGCTTCATGTATAATATAAGAACCTTACACCTGTATACTTGTATATCTTCCCTTAAAACCTTCGTGCTATTGTGGTCATACGTTTTACTTCTATGTATGTTAGAAGCCCTCAAATGTATTGCTATTATGTTTTTTACTTTGAACAAGTCAATTATCTTTAAGAAGATTTAAATAAAAAGAACAAAATTTTACTATTTAGCCACATTGTGTTTCTATTGCTTTTCACTCCTAGGTGTAGATCTATGTTTCTATCTGGAATCACTTTCCTTCTGCTCACATGACTTCCTTGAACATTTCTTGTAGTGTAGGTCTTCCAGATTTTTTGTGTCCAAAAAAAGTCTGTGTTTCATCTTGGGTTTTGAAAGACACTTTCACTAAGTAGAATCTAGGTTTGGCAGTTTTAAATATTTCAAAGAGGTTGCTCCACTCTCTTTTGGTTTGCATGGCTTCTTTTCTTTCTTTCTTTCTTTCTTTCTTTCTTTCTTTCTTTCTTGAAAGAGAGAGAGCACAAGGGCAGGGGAGAGGAACAGTGGGGGAGAGAGAGAGAAAGAGAATCCCAAGCGGACTCCACACCCAGTGAGGAGCCCAATGCAGGGCTCGACCCCGGGATCATAACCTGAGATCATAACCGGGATCATAATCTGAAATCAAGAGTCAGTCACTCCACTGGCTGAGCCACCCAGGCATCCCTGGCTTGCGTGGTTTCTCCAGAAAAATCTGCTGTCAACTCTTTTTGGTTCTCCTGCATGTAATGTGTCTTTTATCTCCTACTGCCTTTAGGATTTGTTCCCTTTTGGGGCCCCTGGGTGGCTCAACTTTGGGATATTTAGACAACTGCATACAATGTGATCCCTGATGGGGTTAGGTTTGAGTCTATCATTGGCTATTTTTTATCTGTATCATTTGTTCTTTGTTCCATTTTTCCTTTTTCTGCCTTCATCTGCATTAATTGAATATTATTAGTGATTCAATTTTATCCTAGTTGAGTGTCAGTCAAGTCAGTTGAGCGTCTGACTTCAGCTCAGGTCATGATCTTGCAGTTTGCAAGTTTGAGCCCCAAGTCAGGTTCTGTGCTGACAAAGCCTGGAGCCTGCTTCGGATTCTGTGTCTCCCTGTCTCTCTGCTTCTCCTCTGCTCACACTCTCTCTCTCTCAAAAAAAAAAAAAAAAAAAAAAAAAACATTAAAAAAATTAAAAAAAAGAATTACCGGGACTTTAATTTTTGCTTAGTTTTATTAAGAATTTGCTCTTTATTACTGGTTTTAAGCAATTTGATTATGATGTGCTTTGGTATAGTTTTCTTTTTTCTTTTAAGATTTTATTTTATTATTATTTTTTAACATTTATTTATTTTTGAGAGAGAGCACAAGCAAGGGAGGAGCAGAGACAGAGAGGGAGACAGAGAAACCGAAGCAGGCTCCAGGCTCTGAGCTGTCAGCACAGAGCCCGACGCAGGGCTTGAACCCATGAACCGTGAGATCATGACCTGAGCCGAAGTCGGACGCTCAACCGACTGAGCCACCCAGGCACCTCTCTATTTATTTTCTTTATTCTTTCTTTCTGTGTTTCGTTTTGGATAGCCTCTGTAGTGAGACCTTCGGGTTCACTGATTTTTTTCCTTCTGAAATGTCTGTTCAGCTGTTAATCCCATACAGTAGATTTTTTCATCTCAGACGTACTGTTCTCTTTTCTAGAAGTTCAGTATTGGCCTTTTTTTTTTTTTTAACATCTTTTACATTTGTATTTAACGTAGTCAATATTTCCTATAGTTTCCTAAACATACAGAATACAGGTATAGTTGTTCTTCATGTACTTTTCTACTAATTCTATCCATGTACATTCTGGGTTAATGTCAGTTGGTAGCATTTCCTTGTCATTAAGGGTCACCTTTTTCTACTTCTTTGCATACACATGAACTTTTACTGGATACTGGACCAATCATATTAGATATTGTAAATTTTCTCTTTGGGGGGATGGGATATAATTGCATTCCTAGAAATATTCTTGAGCTTTGTTCCGGGATATGGTTCAATTGGTTGGAAACATTTTGACCGCTTCAAGTATTATTTATGTTTCGTTAGGTGAGACCAGAGCAGCGTTTAGTCTAGGGCTAATGTTCCCCCTAAACTGAGAGAAAAAATCTTTCTAAATATAGCCAATGCGCTGAATATTGGATTTGACATAGTCACAGGAGCCTCAGGCTCTAATTAATTTTGCGTTATTGTATCAATCTGCATATGGAGACTTTTGGGGGCGCATAATATACATTTGTGAAAATAAAGTTTTCCGTTCTAAGAGTAATACTTGCTGTTAAATGAAAATCTACAAAATACAGAAAAGCAGGAAAAAAGAATCCCTTGTACGTCCATTCCCTAGAGATAAATTCTGTTAACATTCTGAGGTACTTCCTTTGCATTACTAGAGAGCACGGGCTTTCTCAGAGCAATGGAAGGATTCTCCCCTCCCAAAGTTATAGAACTTTTTAAAACTTCAGCAAATTAGGGTGCTTCTTTGATTAAATCTAGGAGAAAAATCACCCATACTAACATGCATTTCTTGTTCTCAAGGTGATTTTTTTTAAGTTTATTTGTTTATTTTGAGACAGGGGGAGGGGCAGAGAGAGAGGGAGAGAGAGAATCCCAAGTGGGCTCCATTCTGTGCTGTCAGCACAGAGCCCGATGCAGGGCTCATGTCACAAACCGTGAGACCGTGACCTGAGCCGAAGTCGGACACGTAACCAACTGAGCCACCCAGATGCCCTTCTCACCCTCTTTTTTAGGAAGCCTTGGTCATGGCTGCCTCTCCAGTCTCAGAGCAAGTTGTCCTGGGCCAACCCGTGATGTCAGCAGTTCATCTCCAGATTTTTTCACTTAGGGAACATTTGAGTGCTTGCCAAGTGCTGAGCCTTATGCTAGTCTGGGTTTTTACAGAATGAATCTGGAGGAAATCATAGGCTGGAGGAGGAGACAGCTATAACCCAAGGACTGTAATGCTAAATACACTGATCCTTAGTTTGAAAATGCTGCAGGGCTTTAAGGGCAAAGAGGGGGCAGGACTCTATGTCACCCTCTGCTGGGAGCATCAGGAGGGTATTTTAGTTTGGGCTGGTTGGTTTGTTTCTGGTTTTTACAAGAACACCAAAAATACTTTATTAGCTCTCAAAAAAGCAGCCATCACAAGGCACATGAAGTAGAAACATACCTTAACAGTCAAAGGCTTAGGGTTATATACAATTATAGCTGTTTTTCTTTTGTAGCCTTGCCCATAGCCAGAGGGACGTAAACTAACATTCTGCAGCACCGGTCAGGAAACTCAGGGACACTCGCCAGTGGTTCTGAGCACATTAACAAAAAGACACAAGAATGGATTTGACCACCTTAGTGAAAAATGTCTAGGCTAGAACTGCAAATTCAGTTCAATACTACGAAGCAAACGCTAAAACTTGGTGTTACTTCCCGATAGCTCACTCAAGTAGTATCTCGTACTATTCTGAGTGACAAAAAGGTGCAAAGTAAACTTATTTACAGATACAGTGGTTGAACAGTCCCTTTTAAATCTGCAATTTAGGGGGCGCCTGGGTGGCTCAGTCGGTTGAGCATCCGACTTCGGCTCAGGTCACGATCTCGCGGTCCGTGAGTTCGAGCCCCACGTCGGGCTCTGTGCTGACAGCTCAGAGCCTGGAGCCTGTTTCACATTCTGTGTCTCCCTCTCTCTCTGACCCTCCCCCATTCATGCTCTGTCTCTCTCTGTCTCAAAAATAAAAAAAACGTTAAAAAAAATTAACAAAAAAATAAATCTGCAATTTAGGTTTCAGATTCTCCATTAAAAAGTAACTGCACTGAAACTCGATAAATTGTACTTAAGCAACTTGGCTATTAGGGTTTACAACAAAGAGAGAAATACCACCCTCCGAATTATTAATTACAGCTTGACAATTACTTCAACATCAGCAGCCACTGGAGTTACTATGATCTGATTTGTCTGGGCAGCGTCTAGTCTCACTTTCTTCTTGGTTCACAAAACTATCATGGGACTGGGAACTCAGCATGGGAATCAATGATTAGACTTATACATGTCAACTTAAAAGTCACACACAGGGGGCACCTGGGTGGCTCAGTCGGTTGAGCATCCGACTGCTGCTCAGGTCATGATCTCACGGTTCATGGGTTCAAGCCCCATGTCGGGCTTTGCACTGGCAGCGTGGAGTCTGCTTCAGATTCTTTCTCTCTCTGCCCCTCCTCCACTCGCCCTCTCTCAAAAATAAACACACATTAAAAAAAAATGTTTAAAAAGTCACACACAGGATTACATTGCAACAGCTGTTCCAAATGTCTGTTTTTTAGTTGGGGTGGAGGGAGTGCGGGTTGTTGCTCTGGTTTGGTGTTTATTTCATAGTCATAAACTTAACTCTGCAATCCAGCTAGCCTCAGAGGAGGGTAAGGAAAATATGGGTCCCACAGAACTGCAGTGAGAACACAAAGATTAAAGGGTATTTCGAGCAGATGGGGACAACGGGGTAGCTCCCGGCTACAGAAGGAATAGTCTTACAGCGAAGACAAAAACACAAGTCAAATTTATTAGATTTGTCCACAGTTTGCAATGACGATCTTCTTGCCGGCCTTGCCGTGCCTGGAGCCGAAGCGTTCCGTGGCTTCCTGGATATTCCTGCCCTCTCTCACCTTGTCCAAGACCACAAGCCCGTCACGCAATCGCTCAGGGTTGGCAACGCAGATGAAGAACTGGGAAGCGTTTGTTTGGGTCCACTACTTGCCATGGGCAAGATGCCAGGACCCGTGTGCTTCACGGGTGAAATTCTCACCATCAAATTTCTCCCCATAGATGCACTCACGGCCAGTGCCGTTACAGCGCGTGAAGTCACCACCCTGGCACATAAATCCCGGAATAAGCCTGTGAAGGCAGAAGCCTTTATAATCAAAGCCTTGCTCCCCAGTGCTCGGAGCACTAAAGTTCTCTGCTATGTTTGGAACAGAGATGCGGCCCCACGGCTCGCTGTCACCGCCAATGTCAAAGAACGCCACTGTGGGGTTGACCGTGGCTGGACGGCCTGAAACGTCTGTTTTAAGTTAAGGCACTCATTGAACTATTAATAGCTAAGGGCTTTAAATAAAATTCTACTACCAACTTGGGGCACCTGGGGGGTTCAGTCGGTCGAGCGTCAGACCTTGGCTCAGGGGATGATCTCATGGTCGTGAATACAAGCCCGGCGTTGGGCTCTGTGCTGACAGCTCAGAGCCTGGAGCCTGCCTTGGATTCTGTCTCCCTCTCTCTCTGCCCCTCCCCTGCTCGCACTCTGCCTCTCTCTCTTAAAAAAATAAATTAACATTAAAAAAAGAAAAAACCTCTACTACCAACTTCATAAATCTGAAATTTTGACGAGTGTTATTTAGAAAACCAGTTTACTTAACCTTTTGCAGAAGAGACAAGGAGACTGAATATAAACTATATCAACACTTAAGTGAGCTGTACTATGCCCTTGTGGCCAGAAAATTGCATTTTTTTTTCCTAAAAGGAAAGCAGTCTTTATTTTTTGGACTTCCAAAGCCTACTTTATGTAACTACAAGCACCGCTGCTTTTGGAAGATTATAGAGAAATTCTTTTTGAAAAAATAGCTTAAAAATTAGTCATACTCGGGGTGCCTGGGTGGCTCAGTCGGTTAAGCATCCAACTTCAACTCAGGTCATGATCTCGTGGTTTGTGGGTTTGAGCCCCGCATCAGGCTCTGTGCTGACAGCTCAGAGCCTGGAGCCTGTCTGGGATTCTGTGTCTCCCTCTCTCTCTGCCCTTCCCCGGCTCACACTCTGTCCCTCTCAAAAATAAACATTAAAAAAAAAATTAGCCATACTGTTGAAACACTCACCCAATATAAATAATTCACTCTTCAGTAAGAAATAGAATAATTTTTTTAACATTTATTTATTTTTTTTTAATTTTTTTAATGTTTATTTATTTTTGAGACAGAGAGAGACAGAGCATGAACGGGGGAGGGTCAGAGAGAGGGAGACACAGAATCTGGAGGCTCTGAGCTGTCAGCACAGAGCCCGATGTGGGGCTCGAACTCACGGACCGCGAGATCATGACCCGAGCCGAAGTCGGCCGCCCAACTGACTGAGCCACCCAGGCGCCCCAACATTTATTTATTTTTGAGAGACAGAGAGAGATAGAGGACAAGTGGGGGAGGGGCAGAGAGAGAGGGAGACTCAGAATCCCAGCAGGCTCCAGGCTCCCAGCTGCCAGCACAGAGCCCGACGCAGGGCTCGAACTCACGGACCGCGAGATCATGAGCTGAGCCGAAGTCAGCCACTCAGCCAACTGAGCCACCCAGGTGCCCCAGAAATAGAATTCTTTATAGCAAGTGCCCCAGAGTCGCGTCACTCAGTTACCGCAGATATTAAAAACCAATCTGTTAAATCGGCAAGATGTTTCTGTAGCCTTACTGAACACCTGCAGCTCTATCCTCTGTTGTCTCAATAGGCACCGCGCTTACCTAAGTAACAGCAGATCACATCTGACAGGTACTAACGCTAAGCTTGTACACTGTACTGACCAAGCCTAACATAGACATGTGTGCTTGCCTCACATGGACATGTGTCCGATGCATGTAAAAGCAGATCTAGTTAGTGCCCTTTGGGAACGGGAGAGTTTACCTTGCCTTGACTGGTTCTTGTTCTAAGCAAGGAACTCTCAACCTTTCATTTATAATGATACTCTTTAAAAAAAAACAAAACAAAACAAAACAAAAAAACAACAATCCCGTGACATTGACGGTAAAGGGAGCCCATCAGTTCCATCACATGTAGCGTATCTGCACATTACTGTGTGGCAGATATATTGCAGGCTAAAAGGCAAAGTCCTATTTAGTGATATCATAAGCAATGGCTCGAAATACATGTAAGAACTGAGGTCTTTTTCATGTTCCCAAAGTCCTGTTAACAGCGGAGGAGTGAGATAGACACAGGGCGTGAACATCAAAATCAAAGTTGGGGTTCCAGTGTTCAATTTGGTAGCCATGGAAGCTCACGGAGAAGAGGGAGTCCTTTTGCCCAGAGTCCCTGAGCAAAAATGCAGCTTTCCCTTCAGGAAGGGTTTCCGGGGCGCCTGGGTGGCTCAGTCGGTTGAGTGTCCAAATTCAGCTCAGGTCATGATCTCACAGGTCGTGGGTTCGAGCCCCGTGTTGGGCTGTGTGCTGATAGCTCAGAGCCTGGAGCCTGCTTTGGATTCTCTCTCTCTCTCTCTCTCTCTCTCTCTCTCTCTCTCTCCTGCCCCTCCCCTGCTTGTACTCTGTTTCGAAAATAATTTTTTTTTAAAAAAGGGCTTCTGCTTTGTAACACTCTCCAGCAACGGGAATTCCCTGTAATCAGAAAAAAAATTAGACAGGAGGCAGTGGATGTAATCAATCTGTGGATAGCTATCTCCAGATACCGGACGTTGCTTCTGCCTACGTGACTGCAAACACAGGGTGGTTGTGTCCTCTTCTGTGTCACAACTAGCTTGTGAAATGGCAAAACCATCCCCACTTATTTCAGGCATTCCAGCAGCTAACTTTGGTCCCACTTAATATAACCAACTAGCCTGTGCTGTGGCTTCAATGGATGTATTTGTGTATTAGGAGGGGTGTCAACCTTCTGCAGTACTAAGCCACCTTCTTTTTCTAAGCTAATCTTCTTTATCCTCTATAGAAGCCAAATATGGATCAAATGTATCAAAAAAAAAATGTTGAATGTGGTTTCACAGGGGCTGAATGCTTATGTAATCAAATGCCATTTTGGAGCTAAATCTGAGCCAGCGGGAAAAGGGCATTTTCAGGATTTAGAAAGGTGTATTAAAAGGCTTAATTCAGACAGGTGTATTTTTCTTTTTTAGAAAAGAAGGGCTTTAACTACTTGTTGTAAGTTCTCATGGGAAAACACAAGCCCACAGTTCTTGCAACCTTTGTCCCACAGACTGACTTCCTTTCAGGGGTCCGAACAAAGGGACATATTGAAATACTGGTGTCTGGGGCACCTGGGTGGCTCAGTCGGTTAACTCTCTGACTTCAGCTCAGGTCATGATCTCATGGGCCATGAGTTTGAGCCCTGTGTTGGGCTCTGTGCTAACATCTCAGAGCCTGGACCCTGCTTCTGATTCTGTGTGTGTTGTGTCTCTCTCTCTGCCCCTCTCCCACTTGTGCTCTGTCTCTCTCTCTCAAAAATAAATATTAAACACACACACACACACATATGTATATATATTGAAATGCTGGTGTCTGGATTGAGAAAGTAAACAACTTTAATGACCAGGTAGCACATCTTTATGCAAATCAGGTAATTAAAAAAGTTTTTTTTTTTAATGCTTATTTATTTTTGAGAGAGAGACAATGTGAGCAGGGGAGGGGCAGAGAGAGAGGGAGACACAGAATCCGAAGCAGGCTCCAGGCCAGCTCTGAGCTGTCAGCACAGAGCGCAATGCGGAGCTTGAACCCATGAGCTGTGAGATCACGACCTGAGCTGAAGCCAGACGCTTAACCAACTGAGCCACCCAGGCGCCCGCAAGCCAGATAGTTTCAAATTATTTGATTTTGATAAAATTCAATGAGCGCCTCCTGGAATTGTCAGTTGATGGGTCATTAAAACAAGCTTTGGTGATGGTTACTGCACGATTTTTGGCAAATTCTTTGGAAGGAGTTGCAAAAGAACTCCGAGAATTACATAGCTGATGGCAAAACTATTTTTATTCCCATCTACTTGTTTTATACAAGCCAATTGTCTTGGTCATTACCAAAAAAAAAATAGCAACAGAACGACACAGGACCCGTTGAGAAAAATCACCTCCCTTCTACTGAGGTAGTATTTGCAATAAGACTTCATTTATCAAAAAATGATGCTGTACATTATTTTGATAAATCCTGCAATAAGAATCCTTGCAATAATAGGTAGAAAGTTTTTAGAAGACTACGATCACAGGAAATGTTTTTAAAAATTGAATTTCAGTGTAAATGCACATTTCTGTGGTAAAGAAGTATCATAGGATGATCAATAAGAACTTTCAGGCATAAAATTACACTACTTGAGGATAAACTTCTGCAAGAGTAAAATGGAATAAAAACGGAAATTCAAGGAGAAAAAGGAATAACGTAGCGTTTCTTGTAGTTAACAAAGTCGTTTTACTTTATTTACATATAAATGGATGATGGTGGGCATCAAACTGCTGTAGTATTTAAACTCCGCTGGATGGCATTCAAAGCTGATGTAACACTTTTATTTTTAAAAATGTTTATTTATTTTGAGAAAGCACGCGCGGTGAGAGGGGGCAGTGAGAGGGAGAGAATCCCAAGCAAGCTCCACACTCAGCGCGGAGCCTGATGAGGTGGGGGCTCGATCCCACTACCATGAGATCCTGACCCGAGCCAAAATCAAGAGTCAGACGCCCAACCAACTGAGCCACCCAGGTGCCCCTGTAACACTCTTATTGTAAAGTGTCAATTTCCTTTCCAGTTTGTTTGCTTTTATTTAATCTTCTTGCCTAGTGACTCTAGCTGGAACCTCCAGTTCAATACTGAAGAGAAGTGGTTAAGAGCGGACATCCCTGTCTTATTCCTGACCTTAGAGGGAAGGCATTCAGTCTCTCGCCATTAAATACGATGTTAGCTGTGGGGGTTTTCAGAGATGCCCTTTATCAGATTGAGGAAGTTCCCTTCCTTTTCCAGTGTGTTGGATGTTTCGCATGGGGGTAGTTTTAAAGAGTTATTTTAGTAAGTTAGGGGAGCAAAATGTTCGAAAGCTCAAGTTCAGGCTCCTTGGACACCCTGTCCCTGCTATACCCTCGGCAATAAGCACAGTCCTGCACATATAAGAGGCCCAGCAAACATTTGTCGAGCAAACTGTGTCCCACCTCCCCCCTGGCATTTTATTCTCTAGTGACGCTACGGTGTTTAGGCCCCGCCCCCACTCCCCAATACCATGCTTATGTGGCCAGAGTTCTCTCCCCTCTCTTCTGTTCCCAGCTGGCACCGATTCATGCTTTCCAGCGCTGTCCAGGTGTCATCTCATTCAGGAGATACCTCTCTCCCCATCCCTCCTCAGACCCTGAGCTGTCAGGGTCTCCTTCTTGTGCTGCCATGGCACTTCGTGCTTCGACCATTGTGCTCTGTGTGAATTATTTATTTACCTGTCCATCCCTCACTAAACTAGATGGGCGATATGGTTTGTGGCCAACAGTGTGGATTCAGGAACCTGACAGCCCAGATTCAAAACCCTGCCTCTTACTACTTTGGGTGGCCTTGATTATTTATTTATTTATCTATTTATTTATTTATTTAGAGGGCGCAAGTGAGTGAGGGACAGAGAGAGAGAAAGGGAGGGAGAAAGAGAGAGGGGGAGGGAAAGCTGGGCCTCACCTGAAGTGGGCCTTGTATTCCACCTGATGCGGGGCTCAAACTCACTCAGTTTGAACTCACAAACTGTGAGCTCGTGACCTGAGCAGAAGTCAGATGCTTAAAGGCTGAGCCACCTGGGCCCTCTGGGCGGCCTTGGTTATGCCTCAGTTTCTTCGTCCGCCAGAGATGCTGATAATAGCACCGATTTGGTAGTGTTGTTTGACAGCTGAGCGACAACAGTGTCTAGTAAACAGTAATTATTTTATGAGTTAGCTATTAAGTCCTATAGGGCAAGGAGTTGGTGTTTTCCTTCTCTGCTTCTCACGGCCCTGGCCTGCGGGCGGGCGCTCAATAAATTCGTCACGAAGGGTGAGCGTGGCGGAACGTACCTGCGAGAAGGAAAAGCAACATGGGTTCAACATGGCACAGCGGGTAGATTCCAGAATTCGAGGGTGTAAACAAACCATTGCTGTGTATTGCCTACACTGCCTTCGCTCTGCCCCTGAGATTGCCAGACTGGAGAAATTAAATCCCTGTCGTTATGGGCTTCCTCTCCCTAGGGTCACATAAGAGCTTGGGAGGTTTAGGCACTGCTCGGAAAATAGGGTACATACTTCCGATCTTCAGTCCGTTATTTTTATTGTCCAAGCCTGCATGGCCCCTGGAACGTATTTAGTATAGCAGAGCATCTTTGCCTGGCCAGCAGCCTCCTGGGGGCTTCTGGTACCTACAGAACCATAGAGAGGATTCAATGTATCCCTGTTTTGGCAACTCACCTGGAGAGGAGGCGCTGTAAAACTTTCTGAATCGTTCCCCTGGTGTTGGACTCCCATGTTCCTTTCTTTTTCTTCAATTGGCATTTTTCAAGAAATGAACCCACCCTTTCAAAAGAAAATACTTGGGGCATATTAAAACCTTTGGCAAAGACAGAATGACATTTATAGGCACTACTCATAGTTACCCCCCAGGGGCAGCTTGTACTGTAATCTGCAATTCCTCTGCCAGGGGTGGTTTGCGAACATCCTAGTCAGAAGATGGCTTCGACCAAGGGTTCAGGGTAATCGATTACCACGAATCCCGCCAACGACAGCTTTTGAAAATGACAATCATTACACAAATTAACATCAGCTCACCTCGTGAGAGGAAACCTGCTTCTGATGTCACCTCTGGGGTTGATCAGGATTGGAACAGCATAACGAAGTTGAAAGCAGACTCCCTCTCTGGTTCTCTGATGCCTCCTATGTGGGAGACAGAGTCCTCCCTCTGTGACACCGTTGCCTCACCCTGAGTAAAGCTTTGATTCATGCCGTGGCCAGAGCATCCAAAAGGACAGAGAGATCTCAAAGAAGCTAATGTGCCTGCCTGCTAATGAGTGTTTAATAAATGGGGTGTGTGTGTGTGTGTGTGTGTGTGTGTGTGTGTGTGGTTGTGGCAGATTTTAGACTGCAACTTTTTCTTTATATGTTCTGGGAGTAAGGATGTGAAGCAGGCAACCCCTCGTCACTTCGGACTTCTCTGGCAGCTATTGTAACCAACAAAAAAAAGAAGGCCGAGTTGGACGTGATCGTCTTAGGTCAGTTTGCAACACCTTGCTGTCTCCCTGGAGCACTTCCAGGGAGCAGGGCAAGGGCTCTAGCTGCCTCTGGAACCACCGATCTCTGTAACTTCCTCATTGCCAGAGAATCTCCGGTTTCCTCTAACTTTCCTGCGGTGGGCAGAGCATCCAAAATGACAGAGACACTAAGACCTCAGAGAACTTACATAGTTTCCCATCTCACCAAGCCAAGCCTTTTATTCTTTCATCTCCTCCCCCTAGTCTCCCCAACCCTTCACTCCAACACAATTCCCTTGTGAAGCTTAAGCTTTTATAGAAAAAAACAAAAAACAAACAAAGTCGGAAAGGGGGCTATCTCCAAGCAGCTTCTGTTCTCAAGCCTCTCCAGGGACCAGGGAGCCCAAAAGGCTGACTTACTGGCTTAAAAAATGCTAGCCACCTTGGGTGTATCCTATAGACTGCCCAGACAGGCTGTGCTGGATATTCTGTTTTCCCTCCAGATTAACCCTCCACCCGTCTCCACCCTCTCTGTGTCCTGGGCAGCTGGCTTGCGTGGACTGCATCACCCAGGCACCCTTGCCTTCTAACTTGAAGTGGGTTCAGTCAATGGGAGGCACTAGCCTGAGAGGATGAGAAGCAAAGAAGCTGGGTATTTAAATCCCTGCTGGGCAATGGCTTTGCCCTTTTATCAAGGGACACAGCTGCTGTCAGGCACTTCTTTCTTATCACTACAATTCTGATATGGGTTGAATTGTGCCCCCGCCAAAAAAAAAAAAAAAAAAAAAAAAAAAAAGATATATTGGAGTCTTAACCTCCAGTACCTCAGAAAATGACCTTATTTGGAGATAGGGTCTTTACAGAGGTCATCAAGTTAAAGGAGATCATTAGGATGAGTCCTAGTCCAGTACGACTGGTGTTCTTATGAAAAGGGGAAATTTGGACACAGATTGAGACACACATAGAAGAAAATATAAAGAGATACAGAGATACAGTCATCTACAATCCAAGGAAAGAGGACAGATCCTTCCCTCACAGTCCCCAGAAGGAACCATCCCTCCTGATACCTGGATTTCTAGCCTCCAGAACTGTGAGACAATAAATTTTCTGTGGACTAAGCCACCCAGTTTGTGGTCCTTTGTTATATCAACCCTAAGCAGACTAATATAAGCTATTATTGGGCTCTGGTAACACCTCCACCCCCTGTCCCTTCAGGCCTGGGGGTGGTAAAGACTCCTACTATTGCTACTCCCTGGATGCCTCACCATCCCTCGTTGGTTTCCCTTAACCCTATCCACACCTCAGTCCTTTCATCCAGTCCTCTTCAACTAAGTGTTGAACATGCCTTGTGTTTCCTGAAACTCAAGTCTAGAATATGTTTTCCCAATATACTTTACAAAACTATGGAAAATTCTATTGGGGTTCTCCAATTATGTAGACATCTATTGGGAATCTCCAAAATAGAGCATGTGATGTATTCTTTTTTAATTTTTTTTTTTTAATTTGAGAGAGAGAGAAAGAGCATGAGCAGCAGAGAGGGGCAGAGGGAGAGATAGAGAGACAGAGGGACACAGAGAGAGAATCTCAAGCAGGCTCCACCCGGGGCTCGATCCCATGACCCTGGGATCATGACCTGAGTCAAAATCAAGAGTCAGACACTCAACCAACTGAGCCACCCAGGCTCCCAGCATCTGATGTATTTTCAGTTTCTTCTGTTGTCCATTTCATCTTACAAGACAAAGGGGAAGCCATACAGAGAAATGATACTTGGGATTTAATTCAGATCAAAACTTTGGACAAAGTGTAAGAGTTTGTGGTAACCAAAGTGTGTCCTAAACTAAAGTTTGGGTGAACAAATTTCAAAACGCGCAAGCATTAGGGAAGACTCCAGGGCAGTCTTAAGAAATTAGCTCATGGAGAATGGGATCATTTCAGAAATTAAATTCTGACACTACTCCTGAACAGTTCACGTTCTCTGAATAATTCTACTTTTAAAAGAACTTGAGAAAAACGGTTGTGGGAGTATATATGCAAGAGTGGCCACCACTTGAAGAGGAAGGGTGAAGTCCAGGATAGAACAAGCCCTGTGAAAGTGGGGGTGAGACGGAGGGAATGGGGAGCCCAAATGAAAAAAGGAAGGAATGGTCAATTCAGGGAACTCAATCCAGTGAACTTGACATGGACTCTGGAAAAATTCTCAAATGCATTATTAAACAGCTGGTAAGCTCTTAGAGCAAAGAAAGAAGCAATGATCACTCTCATGCCAAGTTAAACTTACTCCCTTTTTGATGAATCTGCAGGAACCCATTTGGGTGTTAGCACAGCTTCATGTTGTCCTTCTCAGTGTTTTCTCTCTCTCGTCCAGAACTTTCTCATAAACTGCACATCATTTATTCTTTGATTAGACAAACACCTGAGCACCTACTGAGGGCTGGACACTGTTCTAGGCACTGAGGATACATCAAGGAAAATCCAAACAGGGTCCCTAGCCTCACAGACCTAACTCTCTGGTGGAGGGTACTTTCCCGATTCTGGAACTTTTCGTCAGCTACCACAGCTCTCCCGTCTTTTTTCTAAATCACATGAGGTTTTGCTGCCCTAGCAGAATCCTCAGACTCCAGGGTGTCACTGTCTGACCCAACTCTCCTTCTGTTCCTAAGCAGAGTGGGGAGGAAATTGGGAAGAAGTTTTCCTTGGCCAACAGGTGCTGTCCTCTTTTGCAATATGTCCAGAAATGCTATCATTCAGGTTCCATGCAACAGATATTAATTATCTAAATTTCAAATTTGGCAAACTGGCATTTCTGGCCTCGCATCCCACTTGATCCACTTCAGTCATTACCAGTCCCAGCCCCCACCCATTTCCAAATCGGTCCTTTTTTGCTCAACTGATTTTCTCATTCAGGAATGCCTAACATCTCCTTCTCCACCTATGGAAACCCTACCCATTTCCCAAGACCCAGTCCAAGAGCTGCCTCCTCCCTGGCTGGATGTAATTATTTACTTTGCTCAGCAAAATCCCATGCAAGCCCCCATGCTTCACTTGTGCAGCACTATCCCATTTTCATCTTCCTTTCTCAATTAATTACTTGTCTGTCTTCCCCACTATAGTCTCATTTCTTTTAGGGCAACGGTCTCCAGAGCTTCTGCCCTGTCCAGTTGTAGTACTTCACAACAGAAGTTGGCAAACTAGGACCTGAGCCAAGAATGACTGAAATAGTTGGAAAAAGATCAACAGAAGAAGAATATTTCATGACATGAAATGCAAATTTCAGGAACCGTTAAGTAAAGCTTTATTGGAACACAGCCCTTATTTTCCATTTTCCTTTTGAGCTCCAGTGGCAGAACTGAGTAGCTGAGAAAGAGAGCTTATGCCCACAAGCCTTAATGTTTCCTATACGGTCCTTTACAGAAAATTTTTGCTAACCTTGCTTTACAAAAAGGGTTTGATGATTGAATCATTGCATCGAGGCACCAAGATTTAATAAATACGCATCCTCTCCAGCTTTTTGTTTCTTTGTATAGTGGAGGTAATATTTTGCTTTTAAGTTGTCATAAATATCAAATGAGACATAATGCACTTAGAAAAGTATAAAAACATCCTATACGACAACTATAGTTATCACGTACTGAAAAGATGATAGTGGTAACATGAGAAAACATTGTCTTTATTCTCCCCCTTCCTTCCTTTACAGCCTTCATTTAAACGTGAAATTTTAAAAGAAAATTCACTTTTAACGTTTTCACTTTTAAAGGGAGGATAGGCTCACGGGTTTCGTCCTTCCAGTCTTTCTTTTGTGTTGCCCCACTTTTAATTTCTCACTTGTAATCTTTCCCCCCGACCCCCCATTTTCTTTCTATAGTATCTCAATTGATCCTCACAAGGGCTCAGGGAAGGAACTAGGACACGCCTAATTAAATCCATTTTACAGACCAGGAAACTGAGGCGGACTCCAGTAGGCTGCAGAGTACTGACGCAGCACGCAGGGAACCCTCAAGGCCACGGTCTTCTCCTCTGCCACAGGGCAACCTCCCCGCAAATGGAACGAACCTGAGCCCGCCAGGCTTCCAAGCCTGGTTCTTGAACACCTCTGTAGCATTCACACTCGGCGTTCTTTCCTTCTTCCAGCCCCCGATTCTTTACCGCCGCCCCCCCTTCTCGAGAGCAGGTGGTAGGCTCCGCGCTCAACGCGCAGGCGCGCGCCGTCGTGGGGCGGGGGCGGGGCGGGAACTGGGGGGCGGGGTGTGCGCGGGCTTGGTTTTGGGCCGCGGCGGGAGCGGGAGTCGCCGCCACTCGAGTGCGCAGGCGCCTGGCGGTTACCGGTCTCGCCATGGAGCGGAAAGGTGAGCGGTGGAGCGGCCTCCGCCACGAGGGGCAACGGCCGGCGGGGCGAGGCCCGGGTCCGCGTCGGAGCTTTGCCTAGCCGCCGCAGTCCGGTCCCCGGGCGTGCGGCGCCCCCCCACTGAGGTGGCGCCGCCCTTCACCCCCCGCCTCTGGGCTGCGGGTCCGCGCCCCTCCGCCCAGGCGTCCTTCCGCACCGGCAGTCATCGCCCCTTGTTCCCCGCCAGGCCGGCCCGCGCCTTGGGGCCGCTGCAGGGCCCGGCCCGCGGCCGGCGAGGCAGACCCCCGCCCGCCGGCCCCCTGACCCGACCCGAGCCCCCGCCGGCGCACCCCGCCCGGGCGCAGCTCTGCGCCCCGCCGGCCGCCCGCCGCTCGGCCGGCCGCCTCGCCGAAGCCGCGGCGCTCGTCCCGGAGCCGCCCCTCAGCCAGGCCCCGCACCCGGGCCTCGCGCCCCCGCTGGGTCTCCACCCTCACCTTGGTCGCCTCCTTTACTCCACATTCGCCCTTCATCCATCCCTCTCTTCTGCAGTGCTTGCGCTCCAGGCCCGAAAGAAAAGGACCAAGGCCAAGAAGGACAAAGCCCAGAGGAAGTGAGTCTTGTACCCCGACATCCCATTCTTTGGATTTCCTCCCGCACCTCCTCTCCTCTGGTTTCACCTCTTGAACGTGCGCCGGGTTTGGGCGCCCTGCGGCCCCAGCCACATGGCCGCGGAGTGGCCTTGGAGGGTCGCACTCCGTGAGCCATGCGGAGCGGAGCTGATGTTGCCGAGGGCCAGGCCCGCTGGAAAGGGCTGTTGGAGGAGGACCAGAGCCCGTCCGGTCCGTCAGCTCCCCAACTCCAGAGAGGAGGCACGACCCCCCCCCTCCCCCCACCCCCAGCCCGGGGTCTGGGCCTCCCGACGGAGCTGGTAGATCATTATCTGTTTGTGAACTCTGGCCTCTCCCCCCACCTGCTTCCCCGAGTCTTAAACTTGACTCCTACGTCTGCACGGTAGGCCGTCAGAGAGTTCTTACTGAATTTTCCGCATTTTGGTCTGCCAGCCACCCGCTCGCTTTCATAGAGGAGGGCATGGAGCTTTCCCCCTGGTTGGGCAACTTCCTGAGCCCGCACGGAGCGTCGCCTTCCTCGCCGTGGCAGGCAGACCACTGCGTTTCTGTTTCTTCTCTCAAAACCTCCAGCCCTCGCGCTGAATGCAGATGCCTTGTGGAGTGGGCCTCGCGGTAGTGACGGGCAAGTTCTTTAGCCAACGCTCTTGGTGATTCTGGTTTGGTGTCTGAAGTGCCACATGTCCGGGTTTTTACCAGCAGGATGCATAACCGTGGGTTAAGCGCTGCTGTGGGAAACACAAAAGTTGGTCACATCTTAGAAACGCCCAGTAGAGGGCTTCTGCAAAGTGAGGCTTAGTCTGGAGAACTTTTATCTTGTTCTCACGTTTAATTGCAGTGGCTTGGAAATTGCCTTTAGAGAACAGTGCATCATTTTCCGGACACTCTTCCATTTCCTTGATGTTGTGTGGAGTTGTATACGGTCTCCTTCTTGAGCTGAGAAAACGAGCATTTCTGAGGTTTTCCTAGGTTACCTTTCTGAATATTACCAGGTGTGTGTGTGTGTGTGTGTGTGTGTGTGTGTGTGGTTTTGGTGACTACCTGATGTTTGAGAATGACACATAATGACTTATAGCAATAGAGCTAAAGTGGTAGGTGACCTCACCTCTTGCTCCATTTCTATTAACTGTCTCATGAAATTTTTTATTTTATAAAGTGCTTGGTAACCAACATATTTAAGTGTGAGTTTATCTCCATGTGTTTGCCTCGTGATTATCCACGTGTGGATTGTTCCAAAACCAGTTTTTGTTTATTTATTAAAGAAAAAATGGTTTTTGTTTATTTTTGAGAGAGCAACAGAGCACAAGCAGGGGAGGGACAGAGAAAGAGAGAGGGAGACACAGAATCCGAAACAGGCTCCAGGCTTTGAGCTGTCAGCACAGAGCCTGAAGTGGGGCTTGAACTCACCAACCATGAGATCATGACGTGAGCGGAAGTCAGATGCCCAACGGACTGAGCCGCTCAGGCGCCCCTCAGAACCAGTTCGTAATCCCACGTTGGTTTAATGGAAACAGCCGAGGCGCTAACCTGGTTCTTGTCTGCAGTGGGAATTTAAGTGTTACTCTTTTTTTGTATGTGCCTTAGTTTTATTATTCCCTGTGGAACTGATAGGAATGTGCTATAAAACGTATTTTCTGCTGATGTAAAGAGATGGTAATTTTATTATTCACTGTATTGTTGAGAAGTGATCTGTCTTGGTCTCTCCACATGGAAATTATTTTGTATTAACCTGAATCAACCTGTAACTTGGGAGGAAAATATATAAAGGTGATCATATATATATGTATTTTTAAAGTAGGCTCCACACCCAGTGTGGGGCTTGAACTCATGACCCTGAGATCAAAAGTTTCATGCTCTCCCAACTGAGCGAGCCAGACACCTCATCATCTGTTTTTGGTACCAGATAATCATTACTTTGGATTATCTGTTTAAACCATATTCTTTATTTCTAAAGCCGAATATATGTGCTTTGGATTCTCTGTTACTCCTTCATTCGCTGTTAGGTAATTTGTGTCCATTATTTTCACACTTGCACAAAAGCAAGCGAGTAGTACAGATAATCTAGCAGTTATTTTACGGAATATTTCATTTTGTACAACTTTTAATTCCTGAAATTTTATATAAATGAATGACCTTCACTTACTTGCAGTTTCAGAGGTGCTTTATTTTTGTCTTCAGTTAATGGTTTCTCTTGACAATTTTACCTTTCTTTTTTTGTTTCTCCAGCCTCCTTTTAAGTAGCTGAAATGTCTAATTAACTTGGTTAGAATACTGTGTCAGAAGTTCAAGCCCCACCTGACTCAGGTAACTTGACTCTGTTCCATGACCCCTGACTGCACTCTGGACTTCCAGTCCTTTTGCAAAGGCAGGCTGCTGGTTACCAGATTAGTCAGGGAGAAGGTCTAAAGAAGAAGCATGCCATAGAATTTGGTCTCCCAAGTGAGTCAGATCTGGTTTGAATTGTGATTTTGCCACTTTTTAGCAGTTTGACCTTGGATGAGTTAGTTAAGGAAATGGTCTTAGCTTAGTCATGATGACAGCTGAGAAGTTAGAAAAACCAAGCATTTAAATGAAAAGTAAAACTGTAAGTAACGTTTTAGTAATTTAGTCATGGCGGGGTACAGGTGGAAAGGATTTCAGTCCTCTGATTTTGTAGATCTTAAAACCAGAACCTACATACATGAAAAATCATGTCCATGGAGCTACAGCTGGTTGTAGCAAGGACAAAACTGGAATCCAGGGCCCCTGCCTTCCAGCGCAGTGCTATTCAGTATTTGTTTCCTTTGGGAAACTGTGCTGAAAGATTTGACCTTGGGGGTTTTCAGTTGTCTTATTTGAAGAATTTTGTCTCCACTTCACTTTTTCAGACACTGTATTCTTATTTACTAAAATTAACTAGTTGATGATAAACTGTTTCACTTTACAGATAAGGAAATTGAGATTTTTCCAGATTACTTCCACAGAAAATTGTAAAGCTAGTATTCAACCCCAGGTCCGACATACCCCAAAGCCCTAGGTACTAACCACTGCTGTCTCCAAGTGACAGTTCCTTCTGATGTGTCTGAGGACAAACAAGGTAGAAACTGAGCAAACTGAGGCTTCCGTATAAGGTGACACAGGATGCCTGGGTTAAAGTTTAAGCACCCTTTCAGAGCGCCCTGTCTATGTCTCTAAAAGGATGTAATTCTCTATCTTCCTTTGGTCATTCAGTTTTCAATATATATACCAATAGGTGTGTGCCTTTATCCGTTTGTCATAGCTCTTACAATTTAACACAGTTATGTTTGCTTTTCATATTATTTTTTTTAATCAAATAAAAATTTTTTTTAATCTTTATTTTTGAGAGAGAGAGACAGAGCGTGAGCAGGGGAGGGGCAAAGAGAGAGGGAGACACAGAATCTGAAGCAGGCTCCAGGCTCTGAGCTGTCAATACAGAGCCTGACGCGGGGCTCGAACTCACATACCTTGAGATCATGACCTAAGCTGAAGTTGGATGCTTAACCAACTAAGCCACCCAGGCATCCTATTTTTCACATTACTTCTATGGAACATAATTCCAGAATGATATTCATATCTAATAATTACTTAGCTTAGGAAATTACTTTGGACAGTAATTCTTACTTTCTTTGCAGTTAAAGAACTGCGTTTAGTATAAATTTGGTAGTAAAACAGTTTGAGCTGGAGAAGTGATTTTGTTCATGTTAGTACTCACCGATCTGTGAAGTCAAAGGAGAGGAGAGATGGCTTTATTTCCTAATTTTCCAAAATATCTAATTATATTGAAAATTCAGAAGAAAAGATAGTTGAAAATTTCTTTTTGTTTAATTTATTTTTGAGAGAGCGAACGTGAGCAAGGGAAGGGCAGAGAGAGAAGGGGACAGAGGATCCATGGCAGGCTCTGCACGGACAACAGTGAGCCTGATGCGGTGCTTGAACTAACAGTTCAGATCATGACCTGAGCCAAAGTCGGATGCTCAACTGACTGAGTTGCCCAGGTGCCCCGATAGTTGAAAATTTCTAACATTTTTATACAGTACAGTACATGAACTTGAACCAATTTTTTTTTAAGTTAAACGGTTTTGGATGCTTTTTGTACTTACCAACGTACCTTGGAAATTGACTCTGTATCAGTTCCTTATAGCATAACCTTACTATTTTTTTTAAGGTCTGCCTTTTCCACTAAGGCTTAGAAGTGGTTCTGTATCCAGGACACAGTGAGTAGCTTCATCTAGATAGCATTCTGTTAAACGGGTGTATCATAATTTATTTTAGTTTAGACAAAAATGGAATCATTGGGTATACTTTTCCCCAGCTAACCTTACCATGAATGTTTTTCATAGCATTAAATATTCCACTTGCTTTTAAAGGCTCCAGTATACATTGGTTCAAGTTTTTCACAGTTCATAGCAAAGATGAATGATCTTTTGGATAGCCATTGTTCACATCAGTGATTATTTACTTAGGATAAATTCTTAGGAGTGATATTACTGGTTATGTACATTTTAAAGGTTTTTAAATTCATATTGTCAACAAAATTTTCTCCAGAGACATTTACTAGTTTAATTAGGAATTAACTAATTTAGGGGCGCATGGGTGGCTCAGTCAGTCAGTTAAGCGTTGGACTCGGCTCAGGTCATGATCTTACGGTTCATGGGTTTGAGTCCCGCCTTGGGCTCTGTGCTAGTAGCGCAGAGCCTGGAGCCAGCTTCAGATTCTGTGTCTCCCTCTCTGTCCCTCCCCCACTCACACTCTGTCTCTTTCTCAAAAATAAACATTAAAAAAATTTTTTTTTTTTTTAACTTTTATTTATTTTTGAGACAGAGAGAGACACAGCATGAACGGGGGAGGGGCAGAGAGAGAGGGAGACACAGAATCGGAAGCAGGCTCCAGGCTCTGGGCCATCAGCCCAGAGCCCAACGCGGGGCTCGAACTCACGGACCGTGAGATCGTGACCTGAGCTGAAGTCGGACGCTTAACCGACTGAGCCACCCAGGCGCCCCCAAAAAAATTTTTTTAAAGGAATTAACTAGTTTAATTTTCCTATTCATTAAACAAACAATTTTTGCAGACCTCCTATATCCCAAGCAGCTTTCCATCACAGTTTCCTGTGACAGAAAAACATCTTTGTCCTTGGGAACTTTATTTTCACGGGGATTGGGAACAGAATAAACAATGCACATAAGTAAATTGCGTAGTATGTTAAGACCATAAGTTGGAAAAATAGAGGAAGATAAGGGGAATTTGAGGAGTGGGGGTGAGGGTGCGGTTTTAAATAGGGTGACTGAAGCTGCATTGAGGTGACACTTGAAGGAGGTGAAGGAAGGAGGACGGCTCCAGGCAGAATGTTGGAAATGGGAATATTTTTGCACATCCTACTTGGCCAACCAGACTGGGGCATTGTTACTTGAAAACGTTGCCCAAGTCTGGTAAGCTATAAGTATCTTGTTTTAATTTCTTTTGTTACCGGTCAGGTTGACCATTTGTGGGATGTATTTATTGACCAGCTCCTATCTTTTACCCATTTTTGTATGGATTATTGATCATTTTCTTAATCTTAGGAAGTATTTATTAAGAATATACCTTTTGTCGGAGCCCCTGGGTGGCTCAGTCGGTTAAGCATCTGGCTTCTGATTGCATGGTTTGAGTTCAAAACCCCACATGGGGCTCCCTGCTGCTCTCAGTGTAGAGCCTGCTTTGGATCCTCTGTGCCCCGCTCTCTGCCTGTTTCCCACTCAAGCTCTGTCTCTCCCAAAAGTAAACAAACATTTAAAAAATAAAAAAAATATACTTTTTGTCATGTGGCAAATTTACATTTCTCGGGTTATTAGCCTTTCTAATTTCATTTATTGATTTTTAAAAAAATGTGCCCAATCCATCTTTTTCTTTGCTTTTTATCTTTGAAATTTTCAATGTGAGTTGTCATCTTAAAAAGGCATTATTTTTCATTGTCACTCCATTAAAGTACGTGCTTGCAAAATTGCATTTCTAGAATTGTGGTTGTCAGAAATAGTTTCTTCTCTTTTCTTCCTCAATAAGTTTATATACGTTAGTAAATTTTGTTTACATTAGTCTTTCTGCTGCAGTGAGGCCCAGAGGCTTGCCAAATTACTATGTTCTTTAGATTACTTGAAACCAGCAACTTATGCAAATGCTGAAGTGGTGGGTGCTTAGGAACTCCTTTATTAAAAATGAAGAAAAGATGGGCTGGTCAACTAGACTTAGTTTTTATTATAATTTTTAGACCTGGCAAGATAAATGAGGCAATGTTCCCCCCCCCCCCCCCCCATACTTAGACTTTTTGCTCGATGCTTCCCAGATCTTCTCTATCACGAATGCTAGTTTGCAGACTAATTTTATTTTTATATTGG
This sequence comes from Prionailurus viverrinus, assembly GCF_022837055.1. Lineage (NCBI taxonomy): Eukaryota > Metazoa > Chordata > Mammalia > Carnivora > Felidae > Prionailurus > Prionailurus viverrinus. The sequence goes on along the minus strand of NC_062565.1, from coordinate 34,541,586 downwards.
CTAAAGTATCATTTTAATGATTCTCTCACTGTAACTGAATTAATTGCAAGCAAGTAAGAAAATGGAGATAGTCAAGAGATATTTTTGAACTCTTCCTTTCTAGTATGATGCAAATAATGATTTAGCTAAGGAGAGATAGATAAGCAGATATATTTATAATCTTGTACATTTTTTTCATTGAATTTGGGACACAATCAGTTTTAAATTACACCATTTTATATGCCACGCAAAAAAAAAAACCACTACCAGTTAAACTGATACACCATTCGCTATAAGATGCTGTCTTGATTTCAGAGATGTGGGAATGGTAGGAAACCTATTTGTGTTTGAATCTGTGAAATGGAGTAATTCCAGTGATGTATGGCATTGGCAGCATTGTTGTCTTTTAAAAGTTTAATTGTGGTGGTGCCTGCGTGGCTGTCAGTTATGTGTCCGACTCTTGATTTGGCTCACGTCAGGAATTCACGGTTTCTGAGATCAGGCCCTGAGTGAGGCTCCATGCTGACAGCACGGAGCCTGCTTGGGATTCTCTCTCTGCCTCTCTCTAAGTAAATAAATAAATTTTTTAAAAAAGGTTTCTTGTGGAAATTTTCAAATATATCCAAAAAAGAAAGTAGCAAGATAAACTTTTTAAAAAATGTTTATTTTGAGAGAAAGAGAGCACGAGTAGGGGAGGGACAGCGAGAGGGGGAGAGAGAGAATCCCAAGCAGGCTCAGTGCTGTCAGTGCAGTGACATGGGCTGGATCCCGTGAACCTCAAGATCATAACCTGAGCCAAAATCAAGAGTTGGATGCTTAACTGACTGAGCCACCCAGGTGCCCTGCAAAATAAGCTTTTGTGCATCCATCTCAACTTCATCAGTTACTAACTGTGGTTCATGTTTCATCTTTATCTTCTTTTTCTGCTCTACTCCATCTTTTTTTTTTTTTAATTTTTATGTTTTTATTTTAGAGATTGTGAGAGTGTGAGCAATGGAGAGGGGCAGAGAGAGAGAGAGAGAGAGAGAGAATGAATGTTAAGCAGGCTCCATGCTCATCGTGGAGCCCAGTGTGGGGCTAGATCCTACAACCTTGGGATCATGATCTGAGTGGAAGTCAAGAGTTGATTCCTCAATGAACTGTGCCACCCAGGTGCCCCCCACCCATCTTATTTTAAAGCAAACCTCAGACGACATATCATTTTGTAAAATATGGACTCTTTTTTTTTTTTTAATTTTTGAGAGAGAGAGCGCGCGTGCATGCACGTGAGTGGGGGAGGGGCACAGAGAGAAGGTGACAGACAATCTAAAAGGGGCTCTGGGCTGACAGCAGTGAGCCCAATGTGGGGCTCAAAGTCATGAACCATGAGCTCATGACCTGAGCCGAAGATGGGTGCTCAACCAGCTGAGCTACCCAGGTGCCCCTAAAATATAGACTCTTAATTTTCAAAACATAGCTACAGTACTAATATAACACTCAAAAAAATTATTATTATTATTATTATTATTTTTTTTTTAGAGAGAGAGAGCCTGTGAGTGGGGGAGAGGGGTATAAGGGCAGAGGGAGAGAGAATCCCAAGCAGGCTCCACACTCAGCACAGAGCCTGATGTGGGGCTGGAAATCATGACCCGAGCTGAAATCAGTAGCCATACGCTTAACCAGCTGAGCCACCCAGGCGCCCCCACGCTTAAAAATATTTTGAAACAAGTCCATAATAGCAAATACCCAATCAGGGTTCAGATTTCCCTGCTAATTTTAAGTTTGTTTGAATCAGGACTTATAAGGTCATTATATTACTATTTGAATAGTCTCTCTGGTCTTTTTATCTATATGTTATTCATGGGTTATTTTCCTTGCAAATCTGTTTTTGTTTGCTTCGTAAGTGGCATTGTATACTTTGACCAGGAGGCATCTACTGACTGGTTAACTTTTTGTGATGTTAGCAGCCACTGAGCATTGCCTAGACCCATTTATTTTATTTAGCGTTGCAAAATGGTAATATTCAGTTCTTTAACTGATAATTATATAGTTTGATAAAAAGGAACTTTACCTCATTTCTTTGGTGTTACCCCTAGAGACACTTTATATATAAGACACAGGATAAATACTTGTACTTTCCAAATTTCATTAATGAGTTAGAATCCTAGCATCCTCCAAAATGACCAGTTAAGGTTTATTTTAGTATGAGCTCATAACTGTAAACATATTTGTGGTTCAATCCATTGTAGTTGGGCTTCCCCCCCCCCCACAGTTTTCTGGAATTAAAATTTACATACCATGAAATTCACCTGTTAAACGTGTACAACTCAGTGGTTTTTAGTATGCTCACAGAGTTGTGCAGCCATCACCATAATCTAATAAGTTTGAAACATTTCTGTCACCCCAAAAGAAACCCTTTACCCATTAGCTATCACTCCTCATTACCCCCATAGTACACCACCTCCCAACCCTAGGCAATGACTAATCTACTTTGCCTAGATTTGCCTAGTCTGGACATTTTGTATAAATGGAATCCTACAATAAGTGGTCTTTTGTGACTGGTTTCTTTAACTTAGCATAGTGTTTTCAACATTCATGCATTTTGTAGAATGTATAGCTGTTATTTTTATCGATTGTCCTGTCTTTGGCCAGTTGGAGTCCCTTCACGATGGCCCAGCCCCAAAGTCCATTTGATTCAATCTGAGGCATCTTTGATAGCTTTTTTGCTATTTAGTATGACAGTTTGTCCAGATTTATCTTGTACGTTTTCTGCCCCAGACCAGAAAATAGCCCTTTCTCTAAGAAGCTTTTCAATGGGAAATGGAATTTCAGGATCACAATCTTAGGCACCTTTCCTAAAGTTATCGTAAGCACAGTTGTGGAAGAGCCCTGTGGTTCTGTGTGCCTCTTACTGGAGAATTAACTTTGAGAGTTTGAAAAAACCCGTGAGATCAGCTATGAAGACCAGAGTATACAGTTTTTCAACTGCTTCAACAAAGAATGACTTCAGAAATTATCAGAAGCCACAAAATAAATTAAACACACTTTATTCATTTTCAGAGAAGTATAGTGACACTGGACACAAAAGTCAGTTGGCAGGAGCTAGATAAATAAAAAGTACGTTCATTTGTACCATGACATGCCTTCAGTTATGTAGATGAAGACTGAGGCCAGGGGTAATTTGTTGCTATTGGGTAATAAATGTATTGGTGGCTTAAATGCCTTGAACAACATGGATGGGTATTTTAGGATAGCTTATCACACACAAACTTTGAGAACATGTAATAGATATTTTAACTACCAGATGAGAAGTGTCACCTACAGTGGTGAACAAACATCAGTGCCATGAAGTTTGGTGTACCATGAGTCACATTGATGACCTTTGTATATTTAATTTACTCAGGTTCTAAATTCTTTGTACTGAGTGGCTAGTCATTTTTTAAAAGGTTGCCAATACTTTTGGGTGTGATTTTGTGAACTCTTGTTTCTTGACCTAAGGTAGCCTTATTTTGTAACTGATTATAAATGTAATTTATGGTAACTGTATCTTATTCGCTTTGCTCTTAATTGTATATAGTGCGGCTCCAGCTTGAGAAGGTTCTTGAATGTCCTTTCAACCTAGGAGTTTGATCAAAGATGTCAGCTTGTTTTTACACATGAGCTTGGTGGCAAGCTCCCTTGATACTCCTTTTCTCTTCTGTAACTGCCTATGACTTTGAGAATAGATTTAACAGGAACTGTATTTTGCATTTTTCGTTGCTAGTATTAACAATACAATATGATTAAATTAGGTAACTTGTGCTCATGTTTCTAAGGTGGAAGGTTAATATAGATACATGCTTCTATGCTCCTTAGCAAAAAGAGCTGGTCTTTCTGAATCACACAGCCCCAGGTTCCAATTTGCCTCCAACGCCACTGGTGGGTGAACTTGGGCAATGTCGTTTGACTTCCTGAGTCTGACTTGCCTTATCTGTAGATGGTGACATTCTGAGGGTGAAATTGTGTGTGAGTGCCTAGCCTAGTGCTGAGCTAGAGTAAAGTGCTTTGGTGGTTACTTCCTTCCTCATGCGTTCTTCCTTAGATGGATTTACCTTTGACTTTTCCTTTAATTTTTTTTTAATGTTTATCTATTTTTGAGAGAGAGAGAGACAGATCTGGCATGAGTGGGAGAGGAACAGAGAGAGAGGGAGACACAGAACCGAAGCAGGCTCCAGGCCCTGAGCTGTCAGCACAGAGCCTGATGGCAGGTCTCGAACTCATGAACCATGAGATTATGACCTGAGCCGAAGTCAGACGCTTAACCTACTGAGCCACTCAGGTGCCCCACCCTTGACTTTTATGTGACATTTTTTATTATTACTCATGCATCAAACTAATGGTTTTAACTTGTCAGTATTTCCTCTATTGGGGTCTATATAAAGTTTAATTTGGAGTATAGTTGCCTAAAGATAAAGAACGGTTTATATTTAATTAACACCTAATAAACTTAGACACTCAAATTTTTATTTTGATAGGGCCAATTCCAGTGTGTCTCAGAAATTAACTTTAGCTTGTCAATTTGCAGAACAAAGAAATGCCTGTCAGGAAAAATATATATGGAAAAGTAGTGGGAGAATTTGAGTACTTATTAAGCTCTACTGTGTTTAGGTGCCGGAACTTAAAATAGTATCTTATTAAGTTTTTGCATTAGATCAGATACGTCAAAAGAGATGCAAAGATGATTTCAGGCAATATCAGCTCTACCCTATAAGAGGTTTATGATTTTTTTTTTTTTTAAGTTTACTTATTTTGAGAAAGAGACAGCATGAGTGAGAGAGGAGCAGAGAAGAGGAGACCGAGAATCCCAAGCAGGATGGGTGCTGCCAGCACAGAGCCCAGTGCAGGGCTTGAAACCACGAGATCATGACCTGAGCCAAAACCAAGAATCAGATGCTTAACCACCTGAGCCACTCAGGAACCCCTGTGATCTTTTTTTTTTTTTATTTTTTTAATTTTTTTTATTTTTTTTATTTTGAGAGAGCAAGTGGAGGAGGGGCAGAGAGAGAGAAAGAATCCAGCAGGCTCCACACTCATTGCAGAGCTGGACTGTGAGATCCTGACCTGAGCCAGAACCAGGAGTTGGACACTTAAACAAACTGAGCCATCCAGGTGCCCCAACAGGCTTTTGATCTTAAGGGAGATGAGTACGCAAATAGACCTTCTCTCAGTCTGTATTGGTTTTCTAGGGTTACTGTAACAGTGCCACAAACTGGGTGGCTAAACCCACAGAAATTTATTGTCTCACAGTTCTGGAGGCTACAAGTCTGAAATCAAGGTGTGAACAGGGTTGGTTCCATCTGAGGGCTCAGAGGTAAGGATCTTTTTCAGGCCTCTGTCCTTGTTTTGAAGATGGCCATTTTCTCTCTGTGTCTATGCATCATCTTCCCTCTGTGTGTGTCTCTATTTGTGTCCAAATTTTCCCTTTTTATAAAGACACTAGTCCTATGGATTAGGTCTCATTCTAATGATTTCATCTTAACTTGTTTACCTGTATAAAGATCCTATCCCCAAATAAAGTCACATTCTGAGATATAGAGGCTGGGACTCCAGTGTATCTGTTTTGGGGGGATACAGTTCAACCCATAACACAGTCCCTGGAAGACAGTTCTCTGCACTAGGAGATCCTACAATTTTTTATTTTCCACAGTCGAAAGAAATGAAGACTAAAGTTTACAAGTAAGTAAACTAGAGTTGCTAGGGTGCTTTCTCTCATCCGCTTTTAGTTTGCCTTTTTAAAATTATTTATTTTAGAGAGAGAGAGAGAGAGAGAGAGAGAGAATCTAAGCAAGCTCCACACTCAGCGCGGAGCCCAACACAGGGCTTGATCCCACGACCCTGGGATCATGACCTGAGCCAAAATGAGTAGTCCTACTCAATCGACTGAGCCACCCAGGGGCTCCTAGTTTGTTTTTTGAAGCCAGAGCTAAATTATTTCTAAGACCCCAAACACATCATCCTCAAATCTGTTCTTCTGGATTTCACTTTTTTTGAAACATTCCAGAGTAAACTCCAGTATCTCTCACCTCTTTACTCAAATGTCACAACTCTTATTTAAAATGATGTCTATGTATTGTTGTCCCCTTACCTTCATTTTTCTTCATAGCCCTTCTCATAGCCTGAAATTATGGAACACGTATCTACCTGAGAGATCTTGAGAATAGGACTTTGCTGTCCCAGCATTAGCTGTTCACCAACAGAAACTCAAGAACCAGGTAGATTCAGATATTTAGGGCTATTTTTTGTTAACCTCCTGCTCAAATATAAACATGATAAAGAAAGACTCTGAGCTATTTTTTTTTTTTTCTTTTTGCTCATGGCTGCATTTCCAGTGCCTAGAAACGTACTCAACATACTTACGAGCACTCAGTAAAAATAAATTGACTAAAGAACAGATATTTGCTTACTCCCTTTCCCTTATTTCCTACATGCAATGCTAAAATTTCTGTATCAGGCCCCGTACCAAGCATAGGATAAGCAGAACCTCTATGTTCCCTATAAGGTACATTTTTTACTGCCCTCTTTTTTACACACTGGGCAGCTGAAGGACAAAGAGCTTCCTGAATTAGCAATTTATCCAAAGTCATGGAGCTCTTGCAAACTGTAGAGCCAGGATCAAACCTAAGTCTCTTGGCATCAGAGACCTTGGCTGTTGTAACCACTACCTCGACAGTGTCCCTGTATCTTTGCTTTCTACTCCCACTATCTTTTACCACCTTCTTGACAAAAGAATTTTTCTAAAGCACTCTTGTTGTAGGGTTACTTTGTGCTTAAATGGCTTGATGACTTCCATATAAAATAGTGCTTGACATTTAAGGCTCTTCACAGTCTCTCTCCTTTAGGGGACTTGTTGTGGGGGGTGGACATGTAATGGACAATTGGAGGAGGATGAGTAATAGCTAATGATGAAAGAGAAGAAACGTGCCTTGTGTGCATCTCTTTTCTAGACATTTGGGATACAGGCATTGAGCAAAATAAATGTCCTCGTGAGACGTACATTCTGGGAGTGTGGGAAAGAAGACAATAAAATGTCAAGTACTGAAGAAAAATAAAGTAGGGTAAGGGGGTAGGGGAGGGCATGCAGCCAACTCCTGTTTTATATAGAAGTGTCAAGAAAGTTCTGTGAAAAGGCAGTACCTGAAAAGAGATGTGGTCAGAGAGATGGGTTTGTGAGCCAGTGAAAAATCGGATCATGAAAGACCTTGTAAGACCTTTGTGAAAACATCTGTTTTGAATGTAGTAGTTGCCCGGTAATGGTGGTTTATTAAAGATCACCAGTTGTGTTTTTGTTTTTTAACAAAATGAATGTTTTTTAACATGATGAAGTCTAAAATGCTGCCTGTGGAAACCTAGGCTGCTGGGATTAGAAGATCACAGAGTGCCATCTAGTGGTTGTTTGTTGTAAATGTGGGTGAGCCTTCCGGATAGTAAGCAGGCTCTACAGTAGTTTGTTTTGCCAGCTCAGACATATAAATGGAAAATTTGGATGCCTGAAGAAAACTTTTGCTTATGAACTGTTTGAGAGTAAGTTGCATTGTCCCCTTTACCCCTGAATACTTCATGTATTGCCTTAAAACAAGCACATTCACTTACATAATCGCAATTATCAAAATAAGAAATAAGGCATTAATACAATATTATTATTTAATCTGGATCTTATTCAGATTTTGCCAATTGTCCCAATGAGCTTTGTAGGAAAAAAAATTTTTTTTCTGGCCTACTATCTACCTTAAGATTGTGCATTGCATTTAGAACAGTTCCATGGCCTGCCTTTGTCTTTCCTGGAATTGATATTTTTGAAGAATATAGGCCATTTATTTTCAGACTGTCCTTCAGCTTGGGTTTGTCTGTTTCCTCATGATTCAGGTTATGCATTTTGGTACCACCTAAGTTAATCTTCCTTGGTGAATCATATCGGCACAGCAGACATATCTGTCCCAGTATGGGTGGTGACTACCAAGTTTCTTCAGCATATTATTATGGTTTTCTCTTTTGTAAATCATAAGTTCGTTATGGGGAGATATTTTGACCTGTGTAAATAACTTTTCCTCATTGAAATTTCACTGCGTTAGTATCCATTATTGATTCTTGCCTAAGCCAGTTATATGACAGTTGCAAAACAGTGATTATATAATTCTCCCATTTCCTTGTAGAGTTAATTGTCAGCATTTTGTTATTAGAAAAAACTTTTCCTTTTCCCCATTCATCATCCTAATCATAATCATTGGTATGAACTTAGGGAATCTGTTTTTATTCGGTGAGTTTAATCCATTACTCTCACTATTTGATACTCATATTCTTTCATATTTGGCCAGTGGGAGCCCCTTCAAGGTGACACCTTATCTTTCAACAAGTCTCTTTCATTCTTTGAGTATTTACACTTTCTAGCACAATAGCATGTTCCAGATTCATCTTGTACTTTGCCTGCTCCAACCATGGGATCAGTCCTTTCTTTAAGGAGCCCTGATTTATTTTATTTTATTTTATTTTTTTTTTTATTTTTTTTTATTCTATTCTATTTTATTTCAAAGGTTATTTTTGAGAGAGCGTGAGTGGGTGGGGAAGAAGGGGGAAGAGAGAGCATCTCAGGCAGGCTCCACGCTTGTCAGCACTGAGCCCAACAACGAGGCTCTATCTCACGAACCTTGAGATCATGGCCTGAGCTGAAATCCAGATTGGACGCTTAACCAGCTGAGCCACCCAGGCACCCCAGCCCTGGTGTTTAGAAACCAAGATTTGGATATGATTTTAAGGTCTTAAATTTTTATGTTGGACAGTATGTTGGCATAGTAGTAGGTCTGTGACATCACAATTCTTTATTTCCAGTGGAAAGCTTAGGTGGCAGAACCTGTGATAACCTCCTCATGCCTGTTTGTTGGCATTGCCCCACAGCGAGTAGGCTGTTTGGAGCAATGGTAATTAATGTAGTAGTAGTGAAACTCCGTATTTCTGTCCTTGACACAGTGCCATCGTAGAATGTGTGCTTAATACGTCACCTAAAATATTGAGTACGTGAGGACTCATTTAAATAATAATTAGTTCTCCCTAAACGAATATATAAATTTCCTACCTAGTGACAATATTCTGTTAAAACTAAAACAGATTTTAACTTTTATGGGAAAATGCAAATGTTAAGAATGGTAAAAATTCTGAAAAGTGTAGTAATACGGGTGGTATGGAACTTCCCAGATATTTTAAATGCTATGAAGTTATAATACTTAAAATTGCTTGATCCTGATGCCTGAATAGACAAGACAGTGGCACAGAATGGAGACTCCAAAAAGAAGTAAATACATGGGAATTTAACACCATATAAGTTGTGTTTCAAATGAATTCAGAAAAAAATGGATTCCAACTGCTGTTGCAAGAACTGGGGTAAAAAAAAGGTCATATTCTTACCCTGTTCTTAACATAAATAATTAGAGATGGATCAAAGATTTAAACATTAGAAAAGAAAACGGAAACCATGAACATGTAAGAAAAACTGTAAAACTTAAAAGTGAAATAATCTTAGAGGAAGGCAGTCCTCCTAATCATGACCAAAAAGCTGTATATATAAAGACTGAAATATTTTATCCCATAAGAGTAAAAAATGTATGCATAGCAAAAGGTAAAAAGGAGAGTCAAAACCAAAGAAACGTTGGGGGGAGAAACTTTTAGGGGCTCTTGGGTGGTTCAGTCAGTTAAGCGTCTAAATCTTGATTTCACCTCAAGTCATGATCTCATGGTTCATGAGAATGAGCCCCATGTTGGGCTCTGTGCTAATAGTGTGGAGCCTGCTTGGAATTCTCTCTCTCTCTCTCTCTCTCTCCCTCTCTCCCTCTCTCCCTCTCTCCCTCTCTCCCTCTCTCCCTCCCTCTCTCTCTCTCTCTCTCTCTCTGCCCCTCCCTTACTCTCTCTCTCTGTCTCTCTCAAAATAAACTTTACAAAACAAAGCAAAGGAAACCTTTTGAACCTGTGCTCAAAGTGTGATGTTCATTTGGCGTGCAGTTTGGTTCATTTGTTAGTGTTTGCATTCCATTTTGGGTGCTCCTCGCATCCTGGTTTTTATTTTTTTTATTTTGGGAGCCAAAGGACACACTACTGTGGTTCTGAAAGTCAGAGCTATACAAAATATCTACCCAGAAGTTCACTTCCTCCTCATCCCAGATACCCGGGCCCCATTCCCCTCTCTTTCCACCCTTTCCCACTTGCCCATTGTTGCTTTAGTTTCTCTGTTAGTCCCACTGTGTTTCGTTTTGCACAAATGAGCAGGTGTGTGTATTTTTTTTTTAATAACCTCTTTTATGGAAGGTAACATGGAATAACTTGTTTGCACTCTGCTTTTCCCATTCAGTTACTATTACACTATCACAGGTTATAAAGAACTTCCTCATCTTTTTTTTTTTCCAGCTTCACAGTGCTCAGTTCTGTGCATGTACCACAGTGTATTCAACCACTCCCATGTGTGAGCGTTTAGGTTGTTTTCAGTATTTTGTAATTACAAGCAAGGCTGCGGTGAATAGCCTTGTGCAAATGTATTTTCATTCGTGAAGGTGTATCCTCTAGGGTGGATTCCTAGAAGTGGGATTGCTAAGTTGAAACCCAATGAGATTTATAATTAAGTATTACCAGATTTCATTTCAGCAGGATTGTGCTGTGTGCTTTCTCACTAGCAGTGTATCAGAGTGCCCATTTTCCAACAGCTTCACCAGCAGAATGCTTATTAATTTTTGGCAGTCTGATAGGTGAGAAATGGTGTCTTGGTATCTAATTTACATTTCTCTTTCAGTGAGTTTGACCTTCTTTTCATATCTATGGAGGGTCATTTTTACCTCTTTTTGTGAATTGTCTGTTCTCCATTCAACTTTGTTATTTGAAAAAAAATTTAAGCCTGCAGCAAAGTTAAAAAAAAATGGTATGATAACCTGTAATCATCTTCTCCTGTATTTACTAATTGCTGACATTTTGCCGTATTTTTTTCCATCTTTCTATACCAAAGTACACAATTTGATGACTTTTGGCAACTGTATGCATCCGTGAAACTACCACAATAATCAAAGTACAAAAATTTTTGTTGTGCCAGATGTTTCCTCAAATTTTCCTTTTTGCAGCCCATCCCTTCCTACACTGCTGGCCCCAGGCAGTGACTGATCTGTTCTCCGACACTACACATCAGTTTACATTTTCTAGAATTTTAGGGGCGCCTGGGTGGCTCAGTCGGTTAAGCGTCCGACTTCGGCTCAGGTCATGATCTCGCAGTTCATGGGTTCGATCCCCGCATCAGGCTCTGTGCTGACCGCTCAGAGCCTGGAGCCTGTTCCATATTCTGTGTCTCCCTCTTTCTCTCTGACCCACCCCTCTTCATGCTCTGTCTCTCTCTGTCTCAAAAATCAATAAACGTTAAAAAAAAAATTAGAATTTTATATAAATGTAAATACACAGAATGTATTCTTCTGTATTTGGCTTCTTTCATCATGACGACTTTGACATGTATCCATGTTTTATCTATCAGTAGCTTATTTCTTTTTATTGCTGCATAGTATTCCAGTGTGTGGCTATACCACCATTTGTTTCTCCATTCACTTTTTGATGATCGTCTGGATTGTTTCCAGTTTTGGGCCTCTAATGAAATAAAACTGTCTATTTAGTATTTGTTGTTGAAGCATTTGGAAGTGGCAGGTCTCATGACACATCATCTCTAAATACTTCAAGATACATCTAACAATGACATTTTCCTTTAATAAATGCAATAACATTATTGCACTGATAATGATCACATGTAAGAAAGTGACTATTAATTCAATATCATCTAATACTCCAACCATATTTATATTTTAGTATTTTCTCATATATGTCTTTTATACCGTCTTTCTTTTTTTGGATCTAGAATTTAGCCAGGGTTCAAGCATTACATTTGCTTATGTCTCTTTATCTTTAGTTATGTCTTTCTGCATAAGGAGATATTCCAGGTTCTCTATATGCTGTCCCTGCCCCAGACTGGAATCTCCCATTTTTCCAAAGACCTCCCCCCACCCCCTTGTGCTTTTTAGTGAGGAATTATATTTGGAAACCGAGGTCTAGATGCTGGTCCTGCTCATTGCTATTAGGGTTCTGTTGTTTCTAGGCCCTTTCAGTGGGCCTAGAGGGCGGAGCTAGGAAATATATTTAAATATATATTAAAAAATAGGTAGGTAGGTAGCTTATGGTACTTCCAATTCAAATGTACTATGGGTTTTCTTCACTTTCTCCCATTCTGTATTGACATATCCCTTCTTTGTTCTCAATGAATCTATATTCCTTTTTCTTTCCTCCAGTTACACACAAGTACTTTCAAGATTACATGTCACTATCAACACTAAGTCAATTAAGTGCAAGATTTCTTTATAGTTCTTTAAGTCCTCATGATAATATCCCACTTAAGGATGCATAGACAACTGTCCAGAATTAATTTTTCCCTATGTTTTATTAATTTATTTTTTCATCTGTTTACATTTAATTTTAGGTTTGATGTTTTTTTTTTTTAATGTTTATTTATTTTGAGAAACAGCATGAGCAGGGGAGGGGCAGAGAGAGAGGGAGAGAGAATCCCAAGCAGGCTCCTCAGTCAGCGCAGAGCCTGACGTGGGGCTCGATCTCATGAACTGTGAAATCATGACCTGTGAAATCAAGAGTCAGATGCCCAACCAACTGAGCCAACCTAGGCTCCCCTTTAAGGTTTGATTTTTTTTTTTCCCCCATCAGTTTTTTCTTTTCATTTCAGTAATTAAAACGTTGTACATGGCTCAGGAAGTCGATTCCCATCCCTTTGTCCTTTTTCTTGTTCTCACCCACTGCCTAAAGGTAACCATTTCATTCATTTTTGACTTATTTTTTTGTAAAAATGAGCAAGTATTATATATTATTTTTCTGTCTTCTACATAAGGCAGTAAGCATACATTCTTTTGCACTGTACTTTTTTTCTCCTTAACATTGTATTCTGGAAATCACTTTGTACCTGTTCTTAGAGATCATCATTCTTTTTATGGATTTCCAAGTTTTTTAAATTCTTGCTTAACTTCAGAGAAACCCCAACTGGAAATTAGAATTGATACATATGGGTGTGATGATTGCAAGAAAGGTGATTAGGCACAGGAGTCAGTACATCCTTAGGCAAAGAAATGGCCTGTTTGCTTCTATGTTTTAGGTAATAATAACTATTTACAGTGTATATAGGATTGCCTGCTTTTTACTCTAACATTTTTATTTTTTTTATTAAAAAACTTTTTTTTAATGTTTATTTCTTTTTGAAGGGGAGAGAGAGAGATAGACAGAGCATGAGCTGGGGAGGGGCAGAGAGAGAATCCAAAGCAGGCTCCAGGCTCTGAGCTGTCCACACAGAGCCAGATGCGGGGCTTGAACTCACGGGCTGTGAGATCATAACATTTTCATTTTTACTTAAGACAACTACCAATGTGATCAACTTGAATTATAGGGCTTTTTACCATCCTTTGAGATTCTGTGTTTCCCCATCAAGTTGGCAAAAAAACAAAAAATAATATATGGCATTGAAATGGAGAAACAGTCATACATTGCTAATAGGAGTGTAAATTGATATAGCATCTGTGAAAGGCGATCAGTAGTATGTATCAAAAAATAAATTAAATTGCACATACCCTTTGACCTGACTTTTCCTTTTCTAGGCATTTGTTACACTGATATACATATTCATGTGTAAAAAAGTATTAAATACAAGGGTTAGTAGTTTGTGACCGTAGAAGGAAATGTCCCACAGAACGCATACTTTTTAAAAATTAGGGTATACCATCCTCCCATTAATAATGAAACACCTGGGGTACCTGGGTGGCTCAGTCTGTTAAGCGTCTAACTTTGGCTCAGGTCATGATCTCACAGTTTGTGAGTTCAAGCCCCACGTCGGGCTCTGTGCTGACAGCTTAGAGCCTGGAGCCTGCTTCAGATTCTGTGTCATCTTCTCTCTGTGCCCTTCCCTTGCTCTTTTAAAAACTAATTTCTTAGGGGGAAAAAGGAAACACCTGCATCCCTAGTTAAGGCATTATTCTGAAATGTTGCTGAATGAAAAAGGGATGCCTTGAATATTGTATTGTATGCTAACAGTAGTTAAAAATAAGGATATGTGTCTATGTACACCCATGTACACCCATATATACATTTACTCTTGTATAGAATCATATAGGAGAAACTGGCTTGTATTCCCTTTGGAGAAGGGAAAAGGGATGGGGAGCTGGAGTAAGAGAAAGACTTAACTTTTAACAGTGAGTAACAAAAGATCCAAAGTAATAAGTGGCTAAAACAAGATTATTTCTTCCCAGTGTAAAATTCTGGGGATGTATCCTTAGCTGTTCCCAGTGGCTTACTCCACAAAGTGTCATGGACCCACAGACTCCTTGCTCACTCCTCCTGCCATCCTGGATTGTGCCCCGTGTATTCAGAGGCCCAGGTAGCATCTGTTTCAAGCATGGGAAATGGTGTAGGGTGCTTGCCAGTTTCTTGAGGAGTTTCCTTCTACATGGCCTGTAAATAGCTGCAAGGGGGACTGGGAAATATGGTGTCTTTCTCTGGTATGCCGTGTGTCAGCTTAAAAACAATTACTGTAGGGGCTGCTGGGTGGCTCAGTTGGTTGAGTGTCTGACTTCAGCTCAGGTCATGATCTCGTGGTTAGTGGGTTTGAGCCCTATGTTGGGCTCTGTGCTGACAGCCCAGAGCCTGGAACCTGCTTCAGATTCTGTGTCTCCCTCTCTCTCTGCCCCTCCCATGTTCATGCACACTCTCTCGCGCGCGCTCTCTCTCTCTCTCTCTCTCTCTCTCTCTCAAAAATAAACAAACATTAAAAATTTTTTTTAAATCTTAGTTTACCCTAAAAATCAAGAAGTGCATTAGTTCTTTTGAATGACTGCTGCTTGAATTCATTTGAGATCAGAGGGATTTCAAGTGACTACAGAGAATAAACTAAACTTCAGATTTCTAAAAAGTTTTAGGGTATAGAAACATTTTCAAGTAGGTTTTATTAAAAGGAAATAGAAATTAGGCAGACTTCCAAATTTATGAATTTTTCCAAACTAAATTATGGGAAATTGTTCTGTAATGTCTCCTCTTAAAGGTATGCATTTTGTAATCTTAAACTGACCCACATGTATTTCTCCTACTTGTTTTTGTTGTTAGCACCCCATTCTTTGGGCTCTTTCAAGGGCCCCTTGCAAATGAAGTGCTTGTCTCCAGATCTGCTGTTCTTGCCTCCTTTGTCTCAATCACTGCTTATTGCTGCTCCATTACAGGACCTTTCCTTAGGAAGAGCTCTCAGTTTCCTGTTGTTTGCCAAATGGCAAAAACTCTGAATACTCAAGGAGAGTTCAGTTCCTTGGCTTTGTACTAATCCAGGGATAGCTTTAATTTCTATTAAAAATAGAAGGAAGGGAATACCATGCCCTATTTTAAAGTCAATTCTATTGAGGTGTAACAATACAGTAAAATGAGCAAACAATAAAATTAACCCATTTCATAGTATAGTTCAGTATATTTTGACAAATGTATGTATCCATGTAATTACCCCCTCCCCAACCTGACCCCGGGGCAGGTCTTCTTTCTTCATTTTAGATTAGTTTGGTCAATGAACTAATATAAAAGGAATCGTACAGTATCTACTCTTTGGTGTCTGTCTTCTTTTGCTCAGCATAATGGTTTCGAGATTGATCTGTGTTTGTTGTATGTTTTAGTAGTTCCTTTTTATTGCTGAATACTAATCTATTACATGCCTGTACCTCAGTTTTTCATCTTTTCTCCATTGATAGACATCCATGTTATTTTCTGTTTGGGCCTATTATGAATAAAGTTTCTCTGAATTTGTGTATAAATTACTGAGTGAACATATCTTTTCATTTTACTAGGATTGGGTCTAAGAGAAGCATCAAAATGTTTTCTTAAAGAACTCAACAGGAAAACATTCCTTTTCATGGAATCAGTAGATAGAATGAAACCTTGATGTAAAATTGAAGGATGATTATATTTATTAACAGGAGCCAAAGAAATAAGTCTATTGAATTCAGCAAACATTTGAATGCCTATGAAATATGAGGGAGTATGTAAAACAAAAATGGATAAGGGGGGCACCTGGGTGGCTTAGTTGAGCATCTAACTTGGGCTCAGATCATGATCTCATGAATTGTGAGTTTGAGTCCTCCATTAGGTTCTCTGCTGTCAGCCCAGAGCCCGCTGTCCTCTCCCCCCCGCCCCCCGCCCCTTCCCTACTCATTCTCTCTCGCACTTGCTCTCTCAAATAAATAACTTAAAAAATTTTTTTTAATGTTTGTTTATTTTTGAGAGACAGAGCACAAGCAGAGGAGGGGCAGAGAGAGAGGGAAACACAGAATCCAAAGCAGGCTCCAAGCAGGCTCTGTCAGCACAGAGCCCGACATGGGGCTCGAGCTCACAAACTGTAAGATCATGACCTGAGCTGAAGTCAGTCACTTAACTGACTAGCCACCCAGGCATCCCAATAAATAAATACTTTAGAGAAATTAACATTGTTACACAGATACTCATTCTACCTGCTGACTAAATCTGGTTGACCAGATGTCAAAGAAACACTTTTCATTCTTGAACAAATATCTACTTTACAAAGAAAATTTCTGCTTTGACACAGATTGGTGGTGTATATAAATGGAATTCATAACCATACCTGTACTAGATTTCTATAAGCTACAAGAAAATGATTTATTACCTATAGTTGTACCGTGTCAGGAAAGTAGATTTAATGCTTTCCTGTGTATCCCTTTTTTTTAGTGTTTGAAGTTATTAACCACAGAAATCTAAATTTCCAACAAATTAGAAATAATAAATAATGCATCTGTGTGGAATATTTAATGTTTTTAAGTGTGATAATAATGACTATAAGCATAAGAAAAGTTTGATTCTATCCTAATCCTTTTCCTCAATGATGAGAAATTTCAAAAACCTAGAAAAGCTGAGACTAGCATAATAAATACTTAGTACATTTAGCCATCTAGGTGTGTTAGTTAGATATATGTATATAAATACTTCTTTTGACTGAACTGTTTGAAAGTAAGTTGCAGAAACCATGACCCCATATCCCTAAATACTTCAGCTTGCACCTCCTAAGAATAAGGATGTTCTTTCACATATCTTTCTTAGCTGTGGTAGTGGTATTATGGACAATAATTCCTTAATAATCATCTCACAGGCAGTTTATATTTATGTTTCCCCAGTTGCCTTATAAATGTCTGCTGTTTAAATCATGATTAAATCAAGTTCTCTTATTTTCTGTGTGTATATCTTTCATCTAAAACAGTTCCCCCTACCCCACCACCATAACTCCCTTCCCCCCCACCCCCCCACCCCATCCCCAGCCAAGAGATCAGACCAGTTGTCTTAGAAAATATCCCACACTCTGGATTTGTCTAACTTGTTTAACTTGTTCCTCCTTTGCTTGCATTTCCTTAAAACTGGAAGTTAAGACGAAAAGATTGATTAGGTTTCAGTTAAACATTTTGATGAGAGTATTCAAGAAGGTGTTGTGTATCTCATATTGTATTGCTATGTGTAATGGGAAGTTTGACCATGTGGTTATTGGAATCTAGGTTTTGAATAATTTTTAAGGTAAAACCTTGTTACAGTACATGTCCCCTTTGGATTACATTAGAAAACATTAGTATTTGTGAATATATTGAACTTGATGGCTTTTCTGTCCCCCCAAATGGGAGAACAAGTTTTGATTTTGTTGCATACTTTCTCCTCCTGGACTATTTTCAGTAGTGCATAAAGAACTAGATGGGAAGGAATGGCTGCGATGTAATTTTGTTCTGTATTCCCATGTACTTTGGTAAAATACTTAAAATAACTTTTCCTCTGTTATGTACATAGTCATTACATAAAGCGGTGGTGGACTTTAACCCCCTTGTGGTTTTGAATTAGGCTGAAACAAGGAGGCTTGGTCTTTTTGGAATAAATTTGAAAAGTAGATGTGTATGCAGTTTTTAAAGTTGACATTTTTGTTATTTAAAAAAAATTTTTAATGTTTATTTATTTTGAAGGAGAGAGAGAGAGAGAGAGAGAGAGAGAGAGAGAGAGAGAGAGAGTGGGGGAGGGGCAGAGAGAGGGAGATACAGAATCCAAAGCTGGCTCCAGGCCCTGAGTTGTCAGCACAGAGCCTGACCGCCAACGCAGGGCTCAAACTCAGGAACTGTGAGATCATGACCTGAGCCGAAGTCAAGACACTTAACCAACTGAGCCACCAGGGTGCCCCGATGTTATTTAAAACATTGCTTTTTTAAAATCTATTCTGTCTTTGGAGAGGAAAGATTGTAACATGCTTTATGAGTTGGAATTTCTAAACTGTATTCCTTTGAAGTGCAGAAACTGCCCTAGATGGGAGCTGTCAGTTGACTTCTCTATAACATTTTAGGCAATGTGTAATAATTTGAAGTCAAGAGATATTTTAAGGTTACCGTCAAATAATTGCAGTCATGAATGATTTGAACATGTCCAAATAAAATAAAGGGGAGGAAAATCATGTAACAAGTTCAGACTTCTTTTTTTCTTCCTATTGTTTCTCTATCATTAATGAACAACTGCACTTCCTTGAGAGAAGCAACAGAATTGTGTTTGCTGGCATGCTGGTGTATGATAAGCATCAGGCACAAATAGATGAGCACAGCGAAGCAGCTTTATAGTTACAAGAAAAATTCTCCTCTCTCAGTATCAGAGTGCTTTTGTATACGTTAATCATGTAAGGAGCTTTACTGAACTCACTTAAATAATTTTTCTTAGTGGCAAGCAACAAAATAAGATCCCTTATTTATTGACAGGGATAGCAATAGAATCAGTAGCTTTTAGGTGATGTTTCTGTTAAAAGAAGAAGATTCTAGAAACAGTGATTCATCTATGACAAAAAGTGCCACTCTAAAAAGAAAAAAAAAAAAACCTTCCATCTAATAAATATTTTCGAAGTCCAGATAGTGTTTTTATCTCAAATAATATCGTGTCTTAAAATTAATTGTACTTGGGTTAAATGCAGGTACCTTTCTCCCAAAACTTTTACGTTGCATTTCTCAGACTAGCTGCCAGTATTTGTTAATATTTAAACTATCACAAAGAGCTCCAGCCAAAGAGACTATCCAGATTTCTCTATTAGAAATAATAGTACCTATTACTAGACACTATCCTAAGCCTTTTGGTGAGTACTACTAACTCATTCAGTGCTCAGAGCAACCTTATAAACTTGGTGCTTTTATTTTTATGACTTTATAGACAAGGAAACAGAGACAGGTTAAGTTACTTGCCCAAGATCACACAGGGAATAAATAGCAAAGCCAGGATTTCCAGGATTTGACTGTAGGTGAGTTATGTTGCAGTCCATGCTCTTACCCTGTTATAACATCTTTCATAAGATATGATTATCTGTTTGGCATTGAGATTCTGGAAGAGGGGAGACAACAGGGCACAAATGTTCTGTAGAATCTAAGGTCTTATGGTCAATTCATATAAACTCTTTTTTTTTTCCTTACATAATCTGAATTGCCATGAATTCCCTTATACAGTCCCTTAATCTTATTGGGACTATAAAGGTACAGGAATAATGCTAACTTCTTTCTGCAAGTGTTTATGTAGAATGTTTTTGTGATTTTTGTTTTGGGAAACAAACTCTGGAGCTAGAGGTCAGAGGGCTCTAAGAGGAAGGTCGTAGGGAAAACACATAGACAAGAAGTATGCTTCACACTGGAAGAATCTAACAGTATGATAAATAAGCTTTTTAAAAAAAGATAGTAATGTATACTTTAGAAGTTCATTGCACGGAAACATTTAAAAAATAGTAGAACCTGAAAATGAAATACATTGATTAAGGGGTACAAATAGGTGATCTTTTCAGCAATTACAATTTTTGTGTCAAATGAACAAATTGGCAGTCAAATTTGACACTAATGATGATTTAAACAGCCAATAAATTCACTTAGCTCTCTCTTGTTGGATGGTTAGGTTTCTGGTTTTTTCCAAGATGAATTATGTCTCTTGGTATTGAAAAAAAAAAAAAAGAAGAAGAATGGAAGCCTTTTTCTTTTTTAATGTTTACTTATTTTGAGAGAGAGGGAGAAAGAGAATTGCAAGCAGTCTCTGTGCTAACAGTACGGGGTTTGAACTCACGAATTGTGAGATCTTGACCTGAGCTGAATTCAAGAGTCAGGATGCTTAACTAACTGAGCCACCAGGTGCCCCTAGCATGGAAACCTTTTTAAATAAAAGCTACACAGTGTTCTGCTCTACCCTTTCCCCAGTCATGGGCCTACTTCCTAAGGCAACTACTTTGAGCTGTTTCTTTGTAGCTGGTTGCTTTGTTTTATTGGAATATAATCGACATGTAACATTATATTCATTTCATATTCTGTTTAGTGCACATCTCCATCATGCTTATTGCTATTTCTTGATTGCTCAGCTTTACCTATTACCATCTATTCCTGCTATGATTTTTTTAACTTGAAATTTTATTTATTTATGTATTTATGAGAGAGAGAAAGGGAGGGAGGGAGGGAGGGAGGGAGGAAGGAAGGAAGGAAAGAAGGAAAACGTGCAAGCTAGGGAGGGGCAGAGGGAGAGAGAAGGACAGAATCCCAAGCAGGAGCCCCGAGCCCAACGTAGGGTCGCCCAACGTAGGGTCGCCCAACGCAGGGTCGCCCAACGCAGGGTCGCCCAACGCAGGGTCGATCTCACGACTGTGAGATCATGACCTGAGCTGAAATCAAGAGTCAGACACTTAACCACACTTAACCGACTGAGCCACCCAGGTGCCCTAAGTCCTGCTTTGATTAAAGAAGACATGATTCACTTATCCTACCTCTACTCTCTCTCCCCTATCCTAGAGCAGAGTCGTACCGTCTTACCACAATATAAGTTTAGAACATTTTTACCACTACCACCACCACCATCCCCCACCAAAAACAAAAAAGCCGAAACTGATTACCACTCACCTTACACCCTTCCCCTAGATTCTGGCAGCTAATCTACTTTCTGTCTCTGAATTTGCCAATTCTGGACATTTCATGTAAATGGAGTATTATATGAGGTCTTTTTGTGGCTGACTTCTTTCACTTAGTATAATGTTTTTAAGGTTCATCCATGTTGCAGATGTGTCAGTACTTCATTTCTTTTTATGGCTGAATAATATTCCTTCATACGAATATATATACTTTTATTTATCCGTGCATCAGTTGATGGACATTTCAGTTGTTTCCACTTTGGGGCTATTAATGCTCTTGTGAACAGTTGTGTACAGTTTCTTTGTGTGTGGACGCATGTTTTCATTTCTGGATATATACCTAGAAGTAGAATTATTGGGTCATATGGTAATTCTAACATTTAACATTTTGAGAAACTAACAGACTTCCAAAGTGTTTATATTATTTCACATTTCCATGAGCAATGTATGAGCATTCCAGTTTCTCCACATCCCCACCAACACTTGTTATTTCTTGTCTTTTTTGCTAATAGCCCTTCTAACAGATGTGAGGTGATATCTCATTAAGGTTTTGATTTGCATTTCCCCGGTGGTTAGTGATGTTGAACATGTTTTCATGTATCTGTTGGCCCTCTCTCTGTCTTTGGAAAAATGTCTATTCAAATCTTCTTTTAGAAGATCTAAATTTTTTAACTGAATTTTGTCCCTGTTGAGCTTTATGAATTCTTTAATATTTTGGATATTAGCCCCCTATCAGATACATGATTTACAAATGTTTCCTCCCATTCAGTAGCTTGCCTTTCATTTTGTTGATGGTTTCCTTTGCTCTGCAGCTTTTTAGTACAAAATATAGTCCCATTTACTTTTGCTTTTGGTGTCAAATTAAGAAAAAAATCAAAACCTTTGCCAAGGAGTTTACCACCTATATTTTCTTCTAGTAGTTTCATGGTTTCCGGTCTTATAAGTGTTTAATCTATTTGTGTATGGTGTAAAATAGTGGTCCAATTTCATTCTTATGCCTATGACTGTCCAGTTTTCCCAGCACTGTTTATTGAAGAGACTATTCTTTCCCCATTATATATTCATGGCTCCTTTGTCATAAATTAATTTAAACCCATATACGCATGGATTTATTTCTGGATTCTCTATTCTGTTCCGTTGATCTATGAGCCTATTTTTATGCCAGTATCATACTGTTTTGACCACTGTAGCTTTGTAATGTAGTTTGAAATCAAGGTGCATGAAACTTCCGTCTTTGTTCTTTCTCAAGATTTTTTTGGTTACTGGTTTGCTTGGTTTTTTTTTTTTACAGTTCCATACAGAATTTTAGGGTTATTTGTTCCTTTTTCTTTGTAAAAGGCTATTGGAATTTTGATGGGGATTGCATTGAATGTGTAGATTGCTTTAGGTAGTATGTACATTTATTTAATCAGCAATATTGATTCTTCTGATCCAGAGTATAGACTCTTTACATTCATTTGTGTCTTTTTCATTTTCTTTCATTAATGTTTTCATAGTTTACAATATACAGGTGTTTCACCTCCTTGTTAAGTTTATTCCTAGGTATTTTATTTATGGTGTTATTTTCTTAATTTCTCTTTCTGATAGTTCATCATTATTATATAGAAACACAACCAATTTACGTGTACTGATTTCTGCAACTGAACTGAATTTATTAGTTCTGTTCTTTGATGGAGTCTTTAGGTTTTTCTATATATAATCTCACGTTATCTGCAAATAGTGACAGTTGTACTCCTTTCCAATTTGGATGCCTTTTATTTCTTTTTCTTGCCTAATTGCTCTGGTTAGGCCTTCCAGTACAGTGTTGAATAGAAGCAGTGAGATGAACATCTTTGTCTTGTTCCTGATCTTAGAGAAAAGGCTTTCTTGCTGTTGAATACAGTGTCAGGTGTGGGCCGTGTCATATGTGACCTTTATTATGTTAAGGTATGTTCTCTCTATACCTACTTTGTTGAGAGTTTTTATCATAAATGGATGTTGAGTTTTGTTAAATCTTTTTCTTCGTCTATCAAGATGATCATAATTTTTATCCTTCTTATTATTAATATGTGTCATGTTGACTGATTTGCGGATGTTGAACCATCCTTGCATCCCTGGAATAAGTCCCCCTTGATTGTGGTGAATGATCCTTTAATGTATTGTTGAGTTTGGTTTGCTAATATTTTGTTGAGGATTTTTGCATCTATGTTTATCAGGGATATTAACCTGTAATTTTCCCTCCTTTTGGTATCCTTGTCTGGTTTTGGGATCAGGGTAAATCTGGCTTCGTAAAATGAATTCGGAAGGTCTCCCTCCTCTTCTGGTTGTTGGAAGAGTTTGAGAAGAATTGGTATTGTTCTTTGACTCTAAGGTAGAACTTACCAGTGAACCTGTCTGGTTTTTGTTTGTTGGGAGATTTTTTATTACTGATTCAGTCTCCTTCCTAGTTATTGGTCTGTTCAGATTTTCTGTTTCTTCGTGATTCAGTCTTGGTAAGTTATATGTTTCTAGGAATTTATGCATTTCTTCTTGGTTGTCCAGTTTGTTAGCATATAATTGTTTCATAGTAGTCACTGATAATCTTTTGTATATTTGTAGGCGCAGTTGTAACCTCTCGTCTTTCATTTCTGATTTTGAGTCATCTTTTTTCCTTAGTCTAGTTTAAAGAATTGTCAGTTTTGTTTATCTTCTCAGAGAACCAGCCCTTAGTTTCATTGATCTTCTGTGTTGTCTTGTAGTCTCTTTTTTATATATTTCTGCTCTCGTTTTTGTTATTTCCTTCCTTGTACTAACTTTGAGCTTTGTTTTTCTTTTTCTAGTTCCTTGAGGTGTAAAGTTATGTTGTTTGAGACTTTTCTTGTTTCTTAAGGTAGGCATTTGTCACTATGACCTTCCCTCTTAGAAATACTGCATCCCACAAATTTTGGTACGTTTCAGTTTCATTTGTCTCAAGATATTTTTATTTCTCTTTTAATTTTTTTGACTCATTGGTTGTTCAGTAGCATGTTGTTTAATCTCTTATTTCCTAGTTTTCTTGTAATTCTAGTTTCATACTGTTGTCAGAAAAGATGCTTGATATGATTTCAGTCCTTTTATATTTATTAATACTTGTTTTGTGAACATACAATCTGTCTTAGAGAATGTTGCATGTACACTTGGGAGAGTGTGTATTTTGTTGCCTCTGGGTGGCATATTCTGTATGTATCTGTTAAGTCCATCTGGTCTAATGAGTCATTTAAGACCTTAATTTCCTTATTGATTTTTTGTTTGGATGATCTGTCCATCAATGTAAGTAGGATATTAAAACTCCCTGTTATTACCATATTATTGCTGTCCTTTTCTCCCTTGAGATCTGTTAATATTTGCTTTGTATATTTAGGTGCTTCAATGTTAGGTACATACGTATTTATAAATGTCATATCCTACTGTTGGATTGACCCCTTTATCATTTCATAATGCCATCTTTGTCTCTTATTACAGTCTTTGTTTTAAAGTCCATTTTTTTCTGATAAAAGTATAGCTAGTCCAGCTTTCTTTTGGTTTCCATTTGCATGGGATATCATTCTGTACTTTCATTTTCAGTCCGTGTGTTCTTACATCTGAAGTGAGTCTCTTGTAGGCCACATATAGATGAGTGTTGGCTTTTTATCCATTCAACCAATCTATGTCTTGATTGGAGCATTTATTCCATTTACATATAAAGTAATTGTTGATAGGTATGTACTTAGTTGTTTGCTGGCTGGTTTTGTAGTTCCTCTCTGTTTCTTCTCTTGCTCTCTTCCTTTGTGATTTAATGACTTTTTTTACAGACACAATTGTGTATTCCTTTCTCTTTACCTTTTGTGTATTCACTATAGATTTTTGCTTTGTGGTTACCATGAAGCTTACATACAACAACTTATATCTAATAATCTGTTTTAAGTTAATGACAACTAAAGTTTGAGCCCATTCTAAAGCTCTCCCACCCCCATGTTTTTTGTTTTGATGTCACTTTTTACTTGTGTATCCCTTAACTCATTATTATAATCATAGTTGTTTTTACTGCTTTTGTCTTTTAACCTCCATCTAGCTTTATGGTGATTAATTATTTTTCTTTACAATATGCTTGCTTCTTGAGTGAGATACATTCTTACGTTTTCTTGCTGCCACTTAGGGCCTTTTCTTTTCAGCTTAAAGAAGTCGCTTTAACATTTCTTTTTCTTATAAAGCTGCTTTAATGGTGATGAACTCCTTTAGCTTTTGCTTGTCTAGAAAATTTCATCTCTCCTTCAATATTGAATGATAACGTTGCAAATAGGGTACTCTTGGTTGGAAGGTTTTTTTCTTTCAGTACTTTGAATATATTGTACTCTTCCCTTCTGGCCTGCAGAGAATTCTGCTGAACAGTCTGCTCAAAATTTTATGGTGGTTCCTTTGTACATAATGAGTTCTTTTTCTCCTTGTCTTTAACTTTTAAGATTTTAAATGTGTGTCCTGGTGTGGATCTCCTTGGATTCATCTTTTTTGGAATTCTCTGGGCTTCCTAGATCTGGATGTCTGTTTCCTTTCCCACGTTATAGAAGTTTTCAGCCATTATTTCTTCAAACAAGATTTCTACCCCTTTCTTTTTCTCTTCACCTTCGGGACCTCTATAATGCAAATATTCATCCAATTGATATTGTTTCATAAGCCCCTTAAACCGTCTTCACTTTTTTTCCTACTCTAATTAAGTTTTACTGTCTTTGAGTTGACTGATCCTTTCTTCTATTTCATTCATCTGCTGTTGAATCTCATGTATTTTTCAGTTCAGTTATTCTATTCTTCAGCTCTGTGACTTCTGTTGGGTACTTTTTAGTATTTCTTCTCTCTCTATTAAAGTTCTCACTGTGTTCATCCCTTCTTCTCCCAAGTTCAGTGAGCAGCTTTGTGACCATTGTTTTGAACTTACCTCTGTTTCATTAAGAGTTTTTTTTTCTGAGGTTTTATCTTGTTCTTTCATTTAAAAGTTTTTTTTTTTTTTTCAACGTTTATTTATTTTTGGGACAGAGAGAGACAGAGCATGAACGGGGGAGGGGCAGAGAGAGAGGGAGACACAGAATCGGAAACAGGCTCCAGGCTCTGAGCCATCAGCCCAGAGCCCGACGCGGGGCTCGAACTCACAGACCGCGAGATCGTGACCTGGCTGAAGTCGGATGCTTAACCGACTGCGCCACCCAGGCGCCCCTTGTTCTTTCATTTAAAACATATTCTTCTGATTGATCATTTTGCTTGACTCTGTTGGTTGGTTGGTTGAAAACAGCCACCTCTCCCAGTCTTGAAGGAGTGGCCTCATGTAGGAGATGAACCTTATTGTTTAACCCTACCCCAACTCTTTGTTGTCTTTCAAAACTTTGTGTTTGTCCAAGCAGCCTATTATATTTCTCATAGATCCCAGGATTTGAGAACATGCCCAGCAGTTCTTAATAGCTCCCAGTAATTGAGAATGTCCCTAAGGGGAGGATTTAAGCACCTAGAATCAGGCTCTTTGGAAGCCAGACCCGTAGGCAGCAGCTTTTAAATGTGTGCAGATACCATTCCTGTGGAATCACAAGCATAAGTCTTACTGTCCAGTGTACCCTGGGCAGCAGTTGCAAAAATCAGGCCTCTAGATAAGTGTATAATCTCTTTTCTGGTAGATACTGGCAAGCTGGAACAAGGCAGAGGAAGAGTGCCAAGAGGTGTCCACAGCTACGTTCCTTGAGAGCAGCTCTGTAATCTACTAGATGTATGCCAAACCTGAAGCCTGTCTCTGAGACTGAAGTCCCAGGACAAGCCAAGAGGTCTCCTTCACAGAAAGACTAGGGATTGTGCCTTGATATGCAGTCTGCACAGTGCTCTGGAGATAGTTTCCTGCCAAGAAGCATCTCTTTGACTTCTACAGTCCCATGGGACTGGAATGCAAGCCCCATCGGCCACCAGAACCAGGTGATGATAGGTTATCTTCTCAGTGGCAGCTTCAAAAACCAGGGCACAGGACATAAAAACCAGAGTACCAACTGCATGTAAAATTGCCCTCTAGCAGGCCCTGGTGCTCCAGAGCATGGCAGGAGAGCACAAAGATGGTGCCTGCCCTCTGAAGTCCCTAGAAAGGATTACAGTCAGCCCCCTAGATGCATGTTTAATCATGTTGATTTTGAAAGTAGAAAATCAATAATCCATCAGTAACTTATGTTACTTTAACAGCTATACCTATAATTGTATATCCTTTTTTGTTTGACTTTTGGTGGTTTTCTGGAATTCTATTTTTCTGCTTTGTGTCGTCTCCTTTTATCATGTACCTCCAGTGTTTCAGGTATGCTTTCTTGTCTATGTGTTTTCCCTGAGATCTCTCTTAGAGACCTCTGGTCTCTGGCTCTGGATTAATTTCAGATTAAATGCATTTCAGGTTTTTTTTTTTTTTAATTCCAGTATAGTTAACATATATGGTGCTATATTCGTTTCAGGTGTGCAATATAGTGACTTAGCACTTCCATACACAACCTAGTACTCATCACAAGTGCACTTCTGAATCCCCATAGTTTTCTTTACAGTTCTTCTCTTGGAACCTTTTTTTCCTGTCCTCTCTTTTGGACTCACTGTTTACCTAGATCTTATGTTTTCTATAGCAGTTTTCCCTTTTGTTTTCTGTCCTCAAGTAACTTCTTCAGAAAAGATGAATGATAGGTGCTCCTGGATGACTCAGTTGGTTAAGCGGCCGACCCTTGATCTCAGGATCATGAGGTCAGGCCCCACATTGGGGCTTGCCCAGTGTGGAGCCTACTAAGGAAAGGAAGGGAAAGGGAAGGAAAATCCCTCCATGTTTAAAAGACTCTGCCCTCCAATGCAATTCAGAGTTAGAATGGCTAAAAAAAGAAAGAAAAGAAAGATTTTACTCAGGATTTGGAAGTCATTGCCTCACGGTCCTTTTTTATCCTGGGTTTCTAAATGAGACATTTAATGCCAGTGTGATTATTGCCCTTTTAAACCTTTCCCCCCCCCCCCCCCCAGAAGCCTTTAGGATCATAACACTGGATTCTGAAATTTCCTTAGTAATTTATCTCTTTGTAGGTAAAAGTAATCCAGGTTAGCACCAGGAGGGCTCTTCTGATTTATTATTTAAAACAAAATTTTTTTTTGACATTTATTTATTTTTGAGACAGGGAGAGACAGAGCATGAACGGGGGAGGGGCAGAGAGAGAGGGAGACACAGAATCGGAAACAGGCTCCAGGCTCTGAGCCATCAGCCCAGAGCCTGATGCGGGGCTCGAACTCACAGACTGCGAGATCGTGACCTGAGCTGAAGTCCGATGCTGAAGTCGACGCTTAAGTCGGACACTCAACCGACTGAGCCACCCAGGCGCCCCTGGGCTCTTCTGATTTAAATGGAGATTCCATTTAATCCCCACACATTTCTTGTATTTCTTTAATTATATCCTCCCTTCCAAATCTCTTGTTCTGCAACTCCCATTATTCAGATGTTGGACCTTCTGAATTGATTGCCTTTGCCTCTTATCTCTTTTTGGTGCATTTATCATCTCCATGGGTAATTTTTTTCTCCTACATTTAGAAGACTATTTTCTGAAGCTTCTTTTTCACTCATTACTTTTCCTTTAGTGAATCTTATTCCATTTGGAAGCCAATACCATTTAAGATCTCTTTGTTCACATAATTATAGTTGACCTTTGAACAACACAGGGGTTAGGGACGCTGACCCCCAACACAGTCAAAAGTCCATGTATGATCTGACTTCGGCTCAGGTCATGAGTTCGAGCCCTGCATCGGGCTCTGTGCTGACAACTCAGAGCCTGGACCCTGCTTCGGATTCTGTGTCTCCCCCTCTCTCTGCCCCTCCCATGCTCATGCTCTGCCTCTCTCTATCAGTAATAAATAAAAATG
Source organism: Prionailurus viverrinus (assembly GCF_022837055.1). NCBI lineage: Eukaryota > Metazoa > Chordata > Mammalia > Carnivora > Felidae > Prionailurus > Prionailurus viverrinus. The sequence continues at coordinate 34,512,740 of NC_062565.1, read as the reverse complement.
TTAAAAAAAAATTTTTTTAAGCCCATGTATGTTTCGAATCCCCAAAAATTCAACTACTAAAAGCATACTATTGACCAGAATCCTCATCTTGCCCATAACGTAGTTGATTAACATGTTGTTTTTTATGTTGTATATTAGATACTATATTCTTCCAATAACGTATGCTAGAGAAAGGAAAATGTTACTAAGAAAATCATAAAATACGTTTACAGGACTGTACTGTATTTATAAAAAAAAATTGCATATAAATAGTCCCGCATAATTCATACCCATGTTGTTCAAGGGTCAACTGTAGTTTTAAAAATCGTGTTCTTCCTGAATGCATTTCTCTCCTCTAGGATCAGTTTTCTAGTTGTTTATCTTGGTCTCTATCTTTGGGGGTTGGAGGTTTTCCTCAAATGTTTACTTATACTTGGTCAGCTTTTCATATTTATGAGATGAACGATTAGAGAACTAATTGAAAGCCCTGTGTCCTTACCAAGGATTTTTCTTAAAGGTGAATAGGCAGAACACCACCATGATGCCGGGCACCAGAATCTGGAGAACTTTATTCTGGAGTACCAGTATCCACACTGACAGCCTTTGTTATTCTGTTTGTGTTCATTTTCTTTAGGGATCATAGCCCTACAGGATAAATTCCAGGCTGTCTACTGTGCTGTGTTAGGGTATCAATGCTATTTTACAAACTTTCAGTTTATAAAACTTTTTACCATCCCTCTTCTTATACCCGCTTTCCATCATATCTCTGTATCCATAGTTTAATGATAGCTTGGCTGTCTCCCTCCACCACTGTGACCCACCCCACCTTTGGTTTTCTAGGTTGTTAGGATGTTGCTCTCTCTCTCTGTTTCCACATTGTTTTAGATTTAGTAATGTACTCCTTTGTTTTAGTTTTATTGGCTTGGAGCAGGAAGATAATATAAATGTTGTGTAATCCATCATCTTAAAGTTTTTGTTTCTAATTTTTTGCTATAATAAATACTATGATAAACATTATGTCCAAATCTTTGTGTGTATCTTGATTTTTTCCACAAATTTTTAAAGCTTTTTAAATTTTAAAATAATTGCAGATTCACAGGAAGTTGCAGAGATAGTATAGGAAGATCTCAGTTACCCTTCATCCAGTTTCCCCCAGTAGTTGCTTTTTATGTAACTGTATCAAAACTAAGAAGTTGACATTATTATAAAGTCTGTGTTCATGTGTGTGTTTATTTTAATTTATAGGATAAATATTTAGAAGTGGAATAGTTTAAAATTGTTGCGATTATTGCCTCATTATGTTTATATATGTGTCTTATTTAGAATGCTTCTTTTTATAAGTACCCAGTTCAAACTCAGGCTATATCCAGAGGGATTAATAGGTAGGGAACTGCCTCTGGATACTGGAGATACATTCGGTACCTATTTTTTTCCACCCCTAGCCAATAAATGTCTTAGCTTTATTTTTATTTTGACTTCATTCTCAGACATTATCTCCCTACTTGGTGGCAGTAATCATCTCTGACAACTCCTTGGTCCTTATTGCTTAAGATTTCAGAAATAGAGCTCTGCATCTGTCATTTCCCTCTAAAAAGGATTCTAGATCTTGCTTAGATCATGTGTCCACCCGTCTAGGGAGATAGGGTGGATAGAGCCATGTGATTGGCGGCCTTGGCAAGTTGTAGAGGGTCATTTGCTTTCAGAAATGATGCTGGACAGAAAATGAAGCTGAGTGTGAAAGTAGCAATCCAGGGGCACCTGGGTGGCTCAGTTAAGCATCTGACTCTTGATTTCGGCTCAGATCATGATCTCACGGTTTATGTGTTGGAGCCCTACATTGGTCTCCACACTGACAGTATCGAGCCTGCTTGGGATTCTCTCTCTCTCCCTCTCTCTTTCTCTGTCCCTCTCCTGCTCACGTGCACACTCTCTCAAAATAAGTAAACTTAAAAAAAACAAAACAAAACAAAAAAAAACAGACAGTAGCAGTCCTGTCTCTGCACTCTTACCAATTTAACAGTGAGTTTTATCTGTTTTTAATTTTATCTATTTTTTAAGTGTGTGACTATTTCATGAGTAATTCTCTTTGGAAAAGATCCTAACAATTCAGAATTGTATTATACAAGACAAAATGTGAAAACTCCCTTTATATTTCCCTACATCCTTCCTTATTCCTTCATTCTTTCCTCCAGGGGAGGAAATTTCATGCTGTGAACAATTATATTCTTGAAAGCCCCTCAGTATGTTTGTATAGTAGTATATGTACCTACATACATTTTTAAAATATATGAAATGGATCACACTCTATGTATCATTGAGCTACTCATCTTTTTCATTTTAGTATGTGCACTGCCAAAGCAAGCATTTGTCTTTTTCATTTTAATGGTGTGTCTTAGAGAGCTTTCCATTGTAGTACCTTTGTTTTTTATGGAGGTGCCATAAATTACTTAAATTACTGCTACTATTGATTACAAATTGTATTCATTTATGTCACACTAACAATAAAGTGATAGCTTTCCTTTTTTTAATTTAGTATTTTTATTTCCTGCTTAATTAAAAGATCTAGGGATCTATATGTTGTGTGACATCACAGCATCATGCCAAAGCACTGTTACAAATTCTGTCATGGTGTTTGGGGTTAAATTGTGAGTTTTTCTAGGTTGATGTTTTGGTTTTTTTTCAACTTGTGACAAGGTACACATAACAAACATCTTAACCATTTTTAAGTGTAGTTTAGTGATATTACATACATTCACATTGTTGTGCAATCATCACCACCATCTATCCCCATCTTCTTTCATCTTTTCTAGAACTGAAACTCTGTGCTTATTTAATATTTGAGTCCTTGCTTTCAGTTCTTTTAGGTGTATACCCAGAAGTAGAATTGCTGGATTCTATGGCAATTATATTTTTTTATTTTTTGAGTACTCACCGTACTGTTTTCCATAGCATCTGCACCATTTTTACGTTCTCATCAACAATGCACAAGGGTTCCAATTTCTCTGAGTCCTCACCGACATAGTTGTTTTAAACATGTATATGTACTTTAGAATGTATTAATAACAGCTAATAACAAGCACTACCTACTTACTAGGCATTTTGTAGATGGGTCATTTGTGAAACTTGGGATCTTAAGTGACTTCAGTCACACATCTTATAGATGGTAGGACAGATTCATTATTCAAGCAGTCACCCTCCAGAACTTGGGCTCTTAACCATTCCATTATTATTGCCTCCCAGAAGTGGACTATTACAAGTCAAAGGATATGTATTTTTTAAACTTTAAACTGCCAAATTACCTTTCAAAAAGGCTCACACATTAGTCCATTAACAGCATAAAAGAATGGCCATCTATGCCCTCCAAATCCTTGTCAACATGTGAAATTAATCATTTTTAATGTCTACCAAGTCAGTGGCAAAAAAAAAAAAAGACCATTGTGTTTTTTCTTAACTTTTAAAAAACGTTTTCATTATTTATTTTTGAGAGAGAGAGAGAGAGTTAGGGGGCCAGAGAGAGAGGGAGACACAGAATCTGAAGCAGGTTCCAGGCTGTGAGCTGTCAGCACAGAACCCAACGTGGAGCTTGAACTCACAAACCATGAGATCATAACCTGAGCCAAAGTCAGACACTTAATTGGCTGAGCAACCCAGGTGCCCCAAAAGATTTTTTGTTTTAATTTGTTTCCCTGTTGCTGTTGATTCGAGATACTTGTATATGTTCATGGACCATTTCAATCTTTCTTGAATTGACATATTAGTAGTGCTACGTGGCTGTATTAGTTTCCTATTGCCGCTGTAACAAATTACCATAAATTTAGTAGCTTAAAACAACACAAAGTTACCATCTTACATTTCTGGAGGTTAGAAGTCTAAAATGGGTCAGCAGATCAGTATTCCTCTGGGGTCTCTAGGGAAGAATCCATTTTTTGTCTTTCACAACTTCTACAGGCCACCTGCATGCAGTCCTTGGCTTACAGCCTATTTCTTCACATTTTATCACATCCCGTCTCATTGATCTACCCGCCTCCTTGGAAGGACCCTTTCCCCCACATAGCTGATTTTCCCAGTGATTACCATAAACAGTCAATGTTTTCCCCATTGTTTTCAAATGTTCCATTAATCCAATACTTGATTTCATTCTAATCCAGTATCAGTGTTACAGGATTTTAATTACTATAGTTGTTTATTATATCTTACTCCTTAGAGGCCAAGTTCCCAATTATTTCTCTTTTTAAAAAAATCTTGGCTATTTTAGCTAATTTTCTTTTCTTAGATTTTACTGGACAGGTTCTACAAAATATCCTGTTGATTTTGATTGAGATGACTTTGAATGTATATAGATTACTTTCCGGAAAATAGACACGTTTACAGTTTTGATTTTTCCTATCTAGGAATAGCTTTTCTTTTTGTTTGTTAAAGCATCACATATTTTTCAATTTTGCATTATTACTGTAAATTCATTGTATTTTATCAATTATATTTTTTATTGGTTATTGCTAGTCTGTAGAAATACTTTTATAATTGGTTGTTTTTCTCAAAATTTCTGGATAAAATTAGCCACTTTGTAATGGTGACAAATCTGGTTCTTTTTCTTGCCTTAAATTATCATCTAAGACTGCCAGTACAACTTCGAAAAGTACCATAAAACTGTTTTACTGTAATGAAGATCTTCTGATTTGTAGAACTATGTATGTAATATTTCTATGGGTTTCTAGTAGATACCTTTAAGTTAAGTAAGTTTCTCTCCACCTTTTTCCTAGTTTATCAAGGATTTCGATCCCAAATGCATCTTGAGTTTTGTCTGACATTTTCATAATTTTTGTGTTCTTTTCTTCTGTACATATATTTAGTAATGAATGACAGTAATAGATTTATTTTTGTTTGGCTTATCCTTTTATAAAAATTTGCTTGTGAATGTTACTCGGTAGTTTTACATAAAGCTCATTGAAAAGACAGACTAATAGACAGTCTAAACCAATAGTTTTCTATTGGTTGTTTGTATGTGCATTGTATACATATGTGTGTCTTTCTTCTCAGCCTTGGAAGTCAGGGTTAAGCCAGTGATCTCGAAGTGGAGACCTTTTGCAATTCTTAGGATGTACTGGAACTTTATAAAAAGAAAGCTATCCAATAACCCTGCTTTGAAAATGTAGTAGCACTTGACCTGAAAACTGGACTTTTGTTGCCTTTTTTAGGATATGGATTTCCATTACTGTTACATCATTACAGGATTTTTTTTTTTAATTTATTTCCCTAAAGCCTTATCTTATTCATCTTTTACAAATAATTAACTTTTGATTTGGAGCTTAAAATTCTTATTCCTTCTGTTTTTGTTTTTAGCTCTTTATTTAATAACAGCTTTTGTTTTATAATTGGTATAGTCAAGGTTACAAATATTTCTCTTGGGTGAAACTGAGTGTCACAGATTTTAACATGTAATGCACTCATTTCTAAATACTTTGAAATTTTAAATTTCATTTCCTCTTTAAATCAAGATAGCAGCATGACTCATAATAGCCAAAAAATGGAAACAACCCAAATGTCCATCAGCTGATGACTGGATAAATGAAATGTGTTTATCCACATAAGGGAATATTATTCATCCATAAGAAGTAATGAAGAACTGCTACATCCTACAACATGGGATGAACCTTGAAAACATGCTATGTGAAAGAAGTCAGAGAAGACCACACATTGAGTGGTTCCACTTACATGAAGTGTCCAAAATAGGCAAATTCATAGAGACAGAAAGTAGATTAATGGCTTTCAGAGTCTAAGGGAAAGGTGTAATGGTGAGTTACTGCTAATGGGATTAGTGTTTTTTGTGGGAGTCATGAAAATGTCCTAAATTTAGATTGTGGTGAGATTGTACAGCTCTGTGAATATACTAAAACCACTGATTTATGTGCTTTAGATTGGTGAATTTATGGCATGTGAATTCTATCTCACTAAAGAAATTAAAAATAATTCTAGGATAGTTTTTTTCAAGCCCAACCTGCTAGGAGGTTATAAACCAATTTAGTGGGTTACTAATAGACTTGGTTTAAAAAAAAAAAAAAAAGGCAGGGGATGGGAAGTTCACGTAGTTCATTCATGTGAATATGTAAGTTCCTGAAATGTTTAAGTAAAAACTCATAAGTAGCATATTCTTCATGGCAATTATCAATATATAGTATTTGCTCACAAAGACAGTAAGTTTTTGTTTGGCACTTTGTTTTTACTATCTATTTGGGTGATTAGTGATTGGGGTGAAGGATGGTTAGGAATGAGAATTATACCAGGAATGGAATCTGAATTGAAAGATCCTTAGAAATGGCAGCAGGGGGCACCTGGTTGGCTCAGTTAGTTAAGCGTCCACCTCTTGGTTTCGGCAACTGTCACACTTTTCCAGTACTTTCTGCCTTCTTCATAGATTTTTGCCTTGGCTTCATTCTGTATTCTGGCCAAGTATATTCTTATTTCTAACATTATTGCTCTTTTGATCAGGTTACAAATTATTTGACTCTTGAAATCATACTGCTATTAAAATTTTATCTGTTGTCTGTTTCAATTTATTCGAGATTTTGTAAATGTATTGGGTTAAATTTTATATGCTTTAAAGTGCTGACATAATTTCTTTCTTCTGAACATGAATAGCAAATATTTGAGACATGAAGTGTAGGTATGAAGAGTTTAAAGGCACAGACTGAAATTATTTTAGAACTCTCCTTTTTTTGTTCCAGGAAGAATGGGTTTCAGTTCCTAATATTAATAAGCTGAAATTTCTTTCTGTAACATTTCTTCCGATTTTTTTTTCTCTTAACACCCATCATCAATAAAAGTTAACAGTGATTCTGAATTCTTTAATCATGTCATCATCCTCATTATCTATTAGTAACTGTCTCTTTCCTCAAAATTTCTTTTTTTGTTTTTTGTCTTTTTATGACAGACTTTTTTCAGTTGTTTGATATTCCTTGAGGGACATCATATGTAAAAGTATGGCATTAGTAAAACATGGGCAGTTTGAGAAAGCCAAGATGATGCAAGGATCAGAAGGAAACTTAAAACTATAAATAGTATCCTTAAGGTAAAAGATTACAGTGCATCATTGAAACTGTGCAGGAGTCTGTAAAAAAGGAACATTAAGAGCAAAAAGGGGGCACCTGGCTGGCTCAGCTGGTAGAGCTTAAGCTTCTTTTTTGTTTGTTTGTTTAATTTTTTTAAAACGTTTATTTCTTTTATGAGAGATAAGAGAGCATGAGCAGGGGAGGAGCAGAGAGAGAGGGAGTCAGAATCTGAAGCAGGCTCCAGGCTCTGAGCTGTCAGCACAGATCTCAGCATGGGGCTCGAACTCATGAACTGCGAGATCATGACCTGAGCTGAAGTTGGACACTTAACCGACTGAGCCACCCAGGCGCCCCTAGAGCGTATGATTCTTGATCTCAGGGTCATGAGTTCAAACCCCACAGAGTTTACTTTAATAAAAAAACAAAAAAAGACCAAAGTTTAGGAAATTAAAAATATGGTAGAAATGTAACAGACAACACAAGTTAGAAGGATAAGTGTTGAAAATGGAACAAGATCTAAAGAGATAGAAAATGTAAGGAAATTAATGTAGTAAGCCAGAGGGTCCCGCATCTGGGGGGAAAAAAAAGAGTTCCAGAGAGAATAGACAGAGGATTATATTTACATTGAACTATAGGAAACTTTCTCAGAACTAAATGAATCTCTACTTTGTAAGTACTGATACAGAAAGTACTTAGCAAGTTAGATTTTCAAAAAGCCATTCAGGAAATTTCAGAATATGGGAATTAAAGAGCAAATTCTTGGGGCGCCCGGATGGCTCAGTTGGTTGAGCATCTGACTTTGGCTCAGGTCATGATCTCTCATCCATGGGTTCGAGCCCCACATCTATGCTGACAGCTCAGAGCCTAGAGCCTGTTTGAATTCTGTGTCTCCCTCTCTCTCTGCCCTTCCCCTGCTTGCATTCTGTCTCTGCCTTTCAAAAAAATAAAATTAAAAACGTTTAAAAAATAAAATTTAAAAAAAATAGAAAATTCTTTAAAAATAAGATTTCTTCCTTCCAGGGGGAAAAAACAATCCCTGTTTGGAGACTCAGAAATGGGAAGGCATTGATTGGATTTGTCAGCACCACTGAAAGCTAGAAGGCAACAGAGCATTTATTTTTTACTCAGACTGACAGTCAAGAGTGAGGATAAAATAATAGGAGAGATCTTAACAAATTTACCTCCCATGCACTCATTCTTCAGAAATTACCAATAATATGCACTATGGAAATGAAGAAGTAAATCAAGACAGAGGCAGACTCTGGGACTGAAGGAACAGGACATCTGCCACAGAGAGATGACTAAACATTAAGACCTTCTCTATTTGAAATTAATGCTTATATATAAATTTAGCATATTTTTAAAATGATATTTAAAGTTAAAGTAGGATTTTTTTCTTAGGTGGTCTCTTTCTGTATTGTTTTAGAATCAGAAGAGAGTTTCTTCTGTGTCAACACATGTCTCAGGGTAGAGTCTTGCATTTCTCATTGTGACTTGCAGTCTATAATTCAATCATAAATCCTTTAACTGGGAATGCTATTTAATGTACAGTTTTATAACTAAAAACTTATGTTCACAAATGTATTTGCTTCCAAGAATATTCAAATCTTTAAAAAACAATTTTTAACATAACGAATCCCATGATATTTGTAGAATTCTAATATTCCAGCATTTTTATGTCTGGTTTTCACTTATACCTCACTACTTTTCAAATTTTTCACAATTTTCGTTCTTCTTAAAATCATATAGTAATTTTTGTTCGTTTGTTTTTTGCTTTTTGTTTTTTGTTTTTAAGTAGGCTCCACTTCCAGTGTGGAGCCCACTACAAGGCTTGAACTCATGACCTTGAGATCAGGAATCAGACACTTACTTATCTGACTGAGCCAACCAGGCACCCCAGTCAAATTGTAATTTTAATTGTAAAAGGAAACAAATTTGAAATTAGAGATCTGTTGTAGAAATTCATTTTGATCTGAATTTTAGGAATATTCATTCAGACTCATTATTTCTATCTAGGAAGTTGGGCCGGGTAGTTCTTAATTAAGTTTTCCAAAGACACGTTTTCACTAAAAATGAACACATTGAATCATGTAGTTTTATAGCTGCTTTGTGTTCCTGGAAGACCAAAAGTGTCAAGAAGTGAGGCAGGTTGGAAAGGTCACCAAAAATCTAATCTGAATCATTAAGTGTTGCTTGCCAAGGTATGTCTTCTGTCTCAATAGCCCATATACCTGGTTTTGGTATTAAAATTTTTTTGTTGTTGGGGCACCTGGGTGGCTCAGTCGTTTAAGCATCTGACTTCAGCTCGGGTCATGATCTCATGGTTCATGAGTTCTAGCCCTGTGTCAGGCTCTGACAGCTCAGAGCTTGGAGCCTGCTTTGGGTTCTGTGTCTCCCTTGCTCTCTGCCCCTCCCCTGCTCATTCTCTGTCTCTCAAAAATAAATAATAAACATTAAGAAACTTTTTTACTACAGGGCAATGAGAAAGAATGAAATATGGCCCTTTGTAGCAACGTGGATGGAACTGGAGAGTGTGATGCTAAGTGAAATAAGCCATACAGAGAAAGACAGATACCATATGTTTTCACTCTTATGTGGATCTGAGAAACTTAACAGAAACCCATGGAGGAGGGGAAGGAAAAAAAGGGGGGGGGGGGAAGAGGTTAGAGTGGAAGAGAGCCAAAGCATAAGAGACTCTTAAAAACTGAGAACAAACTGAGGGTTGATGGGGGGGTGGGTATTGAGGAGGACACCTTTTGGGATGAGCGCTGGGTGTTGTATGGAAACCAATTTGATAATAAATTTCATATATTGAAAAAAATTAAAATTAAAAAAGAAACTTTTTAATAATGAAAAACATAAAATTTTTTTGTTTTGAAAAGACAATCTGATGAAACAGATTGATAAAAAGGTAAATAAAATATTGAAAATGGGGGTTAAAATTCCTTTTCCTGCAGCTACTGGAAGGAATGTTTTGTACCTTATTTTGTTTAGAGCTTTATATTTAGCAGTCAGCTACTAAGTGTCAGCCTGAGTGTAAATCTAAGTCTTTTTGCCTCCGAACCTTTCAGTGCACAGAAATTTTGATATAACTAATTGATTGGCATGTAGAGGAAGGAATTAGTAAAATTTTTTAAATTTAAAAATTTTTTTTTTTTCAACGTTTATTTATTTTGGGGACAGAGAGAGACAGAGCATGAACAGGCGAGGGGCAGAGAGAGAGGGAGACACAGAATCGGAAACAGGCTCCAGGCTCTGAGCCATCAGCCCAGAGCCCGATGCGGGGCTCGAACTCACAGACCGCGAGATCGTGACCTGGCTGAAGTCGGACGCTTAACCGACTGCGCCACCCAGGCGCCCCAAATTTTTTCAATTTTTAATGAGAGACCATTTTTACCTATCAAAGAAGCTAAGTTTTCCAAACCTGGTAATACTTAAGTACCAAAAGCCCATATATGTGAGGAGATATAATTCAGTTACAACCCCTTTAGAAAAGTCTTAAATAATAATCCTAAAAGCCAGCCAGTTATGGCCACAGACTGGAAAGAAGTAGTTTAAAATCTTAATTTGTTCAGAGTAGCAGTGTTTTAAAACAAAGTAATTATTTTCCAATTTTTCAATATTTATCATGTTATTTTTTATAAATAGGGAGAATGTTTTTATCCTTACCTGGTAGTTTAACTTTAGGGAAATAATTCTAAATGCAGAATAAAGATTATCCAAGAATTACTCATTGGCTTTATTTTTAGTGGTAAAAAATTAGAAACAAGGTTAAATGTCCAGCTGAGTGAGCAGAACGTGCCAAAGTAAGTGGTGATATGTCTAAGGGAAATATGTGGATTTAAGAGATTGCATAGGAATAAAGAGAAAAGTTTATAATAGGAAAAGCAGGATGCAAATTTGTATAGTGTATGATTACAGATACATATTTTCATAAAAATACAGGAAAATATTGAAAGAAAATGTAATTTTATTGGCAATTTTCTTTGGATATTGAGTCTCCAGTAATTTTTTCCCTTTGTACTTGTGTTTCCCAGATTTTATTTAATCATGTACTGACTTTTTATATAAAAAGTATTACTTTCCTAACATCAGGTAAAGTGATAGTTAATATTTTCGTAGGCCACCACTAGATAGTGTTCTGTTTATATTATCTGTTAAGTGGGGAGACATTTTGATAATGCCATTTTCTTAATGTCCTGTTTTATTCTGTCCGTATGGAATGAACATGTTTGTGTTTCTTAGATCTGAAACTCAGCACCGAGGCTCTGCTCCCCACTCGGAAAGTGATCTACCAGAGCAGGAAGAGGAGATTCTGGGATCTGATGATGATGAGCAGGAAGATCCCAATGATTATTGTAAAGGTAAGGCCTTTGATAAGGACACACCGAGTAAGACATGACTCATGAGTATGTGCAATTTCTCACTTGAATGTTGGGTCTGTCAGTGTAAGCTGTTTTGATGCTTTCTGCTTATCGCATCCTTTTCTCTAAGTATAAGAAATAATATTTCCTCTCAGTTCAATTTAATTTATTAAAGCTTGATTTTATGTTAAATCTGTTTTTACCCTTCTTTCTCCTTCAAAATGATAGTGCATATTTACCTTAGAAAATTTCCGAAGTATATTAAAAAGAAAATAAAAACTGTCTGTAATGCTGTATCACCCAGAAATAACCAGTGATGAGATTTGGTATACAGGCTTTTCGAAAAACCTTTTCATTACTTTTTTCTCATAGTAATGCTTGCTAAGGTAAGTTAAACTGGAATTATAGATACTTAAACTGTGTCATAAAGTTGCCTGATAGCTTTTTTGTTTCTTTATGAGACTTTCTACGATTCTGGGTGGCAAGTTACAAGAGAATGTATCTTACCATCTAGGAGAACATAGTTTGTGTTATTTTCAGCAAGCAAAGATACATGTAAAAATACCTTGATTCCTGCCACTGTTGGCAGCCTTTCAGGCCTTCCTGGTTTTTATTTTGTTTAAGGGAGCAAACTCTCTATTTTCCCTTTCTTTCTTTCTTTCTTTTCCTTTCCTTTCCTTTCCTTTCCTTTCCTTTCCTTTCCTTTCCTTTCTTTTCTTTTTCTTTCTTTTTCTTTCTTTTTCTTTCTTTTTCTTTCTTTTTCTTTCTTTCTTTCTTTCTTTTAATGTTAAATAAATGGAATTCTTTTTTTTTTTTAAGTTTAAGGGTTTTTTTTTTTTTTAATTTTGAGAGAGAGAGCATGCACAAGCGAGGAAGGGGCAGACAGGGAGAGAGAGAGAGACAGAGACAGAGAGAGAGAGAGAAGTCAGTGCAGAACCAGACATGGGGCTCGAACTCCTGAACCATGAGATCATGACCTGAACTGAAATCAAGAGTCAGACACTTATCTGAGCCACCCAGGTGCTCCTAAATAGATGGAATTCATTAATCTCCTTCATAAAAGAACATCCTGAGACTGAAACTATAAATATGTTTTATTTTAAACATTCATATATTTAGATAAATCTATTGGATTACTGAGGGGCAAGAATATTGTGATATGTAACCTTGTTTTTGTTTGACAGTGACTTATTTTTTAATTTTTTTTTTCAACTTTTATTTATTTTTGGGACAGAGAGAGACAGAGCATGAGCAGGGGAGGGGCAGAGAGAGAGGGAGACACAGAATCGGAAACAGGCTCCAGGCTCTGAGCCATCAGCCCAGAGCCCGACGCGGGGCTCGAACTCGCGGACCGCGAGATCGTGACCTGGCTGAAGTCAGATGCTTAACCGACTGCGCCACCCAGGCGCCCCTACAGTGACTTATTTTTTTAAGTAGCTATTGGTTGTTCAACAAAGCATCACTTGCTTACTCTAAATCATTAGTCTTACTTGCGAAGATGTTTTGCTGTAACATGAGTTTAGTATGTGGCTGTGTGTGGCAGACTTACAATTTTCTTCTCAATTTGTTACATAGAGAAACCATTTTTATTTGATAAACTGTATAGATGTTGAAAATGGATTATGAGGGGCGCCTGGGTGGCACAGTCGGTTAAGCGTCCGACTTCAGCCAGGTCACGATCTCGCAGTCCGTGAGTTCGAGCCCTGCGTCAGGCTCTGGGCTGATGGCTCGGAGCCTGGAGCCTGTTTCCGATTCTGTGTCTCCCTCTCTCGCTGCCCCTCCCCCGTTCATGCTCTGTCTCTCTCTGTCCCAAAAATAAATAAAAAAACGTTGGAAAAAAAAATGTTTTTAAAGAAAATGGATTATGAGATACCTTTTCCTTCTTACTGCTTAAGTGACTGTTTCCCCCCTGTTGTTTCTTCCAGGAGGTTATCATCTTGTGAAAATCGGAGATCTATTCAATGGGAGATATCACGTGATCCGAAAGTTGGGCTGGGGACACTTTTCGACAGTGTGGTTATCATGGGATATTCAGTAAGTTGTAGTGGTCCTGCAAAAGAATTAGTTAAGTGATGCCTAAGTGTTTTTGTCTGATTTTCCAGAGATGATCCAGCCTTCAGTCTAGCTCTAGACCAATTTCTTGGTCAGAATTTTGTTGTTGATAATCTTTATATTCTTGGGCAAATTTGTCTTTTCCTCTGGTGAAGAAGCATGTTAGGGGCAAAATTAGTGTCCATAAGGCACTGGGAACTCAGAAATTCAAACATTACAAATACTCCATAAAAGTATGGTATGTAAATTCATAGGGTTTTGTTTTGTTTTGTTTGTTTTTTACTGGATTTAAATTTTTAGATGATGTCCTGGACCAACCTATGTGAAATTATTTTCTTATAGTTTGTTTTGATAAGAGATTTGCTCGACTGTACAGTCCAAAATTTTTCCTATATAAAAATCAGAGGTAATTAACATTGGAGGTTTACCTACAAGTGTATGGTCTGTCTTTGATGGGACAGTATTTGAGATCTGTGCACTTTATTTATTCTTTTATCAGATTGGTTTCACCCAAGTATTTCTTTTGGCTTCTTATAGGAAAGTGTTACAGCTTTTAACCTTTGAGGTTTTGACATGCAGATATGTAAAATACTTCTGGTTTAATGGGGTTTTCCCCCTTATTTATTCCCATTTCATGGTTTTACTTGGGTTCAAGGAGACATTGAGAAGGTAGACTTTAACTTAGAGAAAATGTATGGTGACTGACATTACCCAAAAGCAGATTTTCTTCCTCCTGTAAATGAAATCTGGCCAGTTAGTGCCATCCATTAACAGGTACACGTGATCCCATAGAAATAGCCTATGTTTAAGTACAGGGAGACATGGAATCAGTATTTGTACTTTTATTGCCTCCTAGTTATGACTAAATCTTACCTTCCTAAAGTAAGGATAGGGCATTCGTCTTAACTGCCTGTGTTTGCTTCTTAGGGGGAGGAAGTTTGTGGCAATGAAAGTAGTTAAAAGTGCTGAACATTATACTGAAACAGCACTAGATGAAATCCGGTTGCTGAAATCAGTGAGTATTAGATCATATGTGTGAACTGCAAAGCATCATAAAGTTATATTAAATTAAGACATAAAGTTCCAATATCCTTAAAGAGGTAGAGGAAGATGACAATATACCTTCTGTGCGTGTGGTACTGGAAGTGGTGGAACATGCTGTGATGGGAATTTTCTGCATGCAAACACTGAAAACAACTTTCAAACAAACAAAAATGTTTATAGAGCATGTTTTATTTGCCAGACAGCACCAAAAAGTGTTTTACTTTGCTACTATGGTTAAAAGTTGTGTGAATAAGTTTATAACATCTGTTTCATGTTTTAAAATGTTATAAACTGTATATAATATAAAATAAGCATTTTATTCATTCCCTTAATATCTGAAAATGTAGGTAAATTTTATTTAAAAAACTTTTGGGTTTTGCTAGAAATTAGGAAGCTGTCATTGTAGTAGAAGGAGCTTAAACTCCAAAAACCTGGGCTTTAAGACCAGCCCTAGTCTAGTATATCGTCCCTCTCATCACTTCATTTCTTCTGAGCCTTAGAGTTTTCATTTGTAAAGTCAGCATGTTAGACCCGGAGAGCTCTAAGAGAGTAATTTTCAAAGTGCCAGTCTGACAAGATAAGGAGCTTGTGCCCCAAAATAAATCAATGTACTGTTTGCTTCCTTCATTGAGAAAGGTTTTTTATGGGGCGGAGAAGGTCAGCTGAATGAACAGTGTGATGAATGTTGTGGTTGGTTTACATCCTGTAAAGTCTCCTTAATTCCTCATGGCCTGATAACCAGTGATTAATTTGGGAGGTACACTTTTAGGAGAAAAATGGTTGAATTAGAGCAACAGTCTATGTTGCTAGTATTTCCTTTTGTTAACTGTTTATTTCTTTGTCTATTTGAGCTATTAAAATTTTAGTATGTTTTTCTCATAGATTTGTATGAGTCCTTTCTTGGGAGTAGTTAATCCATTGTTACATGTGCTGCGGGTATTCCCTCCCCAACTATTGGGATTATTTCCATGCTTCTCCTTTTGCTAAATACTGTCTTTCTCACTTCAGGTTCGTAACTCAGACCCTAATGATCCGAATAGAGAAATGGTTGTTCAGCTACTAGATGACTTTAAAATATCAGGAGTTAACGGAACACGTATCCTTTTAAAAACCTGTTTGAAAATAAATCATGAAATAACCTATCTCGAAGAAAGGAACCAGATTTAATAAATAGCATTCGTCTCTTTCTTCAAGGCAAAGTACAAGCAAACTACTTAGTTTTATTGTAAGCTTCTGAACATAGATTGAATCATGTTTATCTTTGTATGTTATGATTTTTCAGAGTATTGCTTTAGGCTTTTTCCCCTTTACAGGCAAATTAAACCAACAAAAACTTGTTTGGTTTTTTTAATGTTTATTTATTTTTGAGAGAGAGCGAGACAGAGTGCAAGTGGGAGAGGGACAGAGAGAGGAGAGGGAGACAGAATCGGAAGCAGGCTCCAGGCTCTGAGCTGTCAATACAGAGCCTGACATGGGGCTCGAGCTCAAGAACCGTGACGTCATGACTGAAGTCAGATGCTTAACCAGCTCAACCACCCAGGCGCCCCAGAAGAAAAGCTTTTTTAAAAAATAGCCTTGTATTAATAAAGGCTCTATAAGTTTTATCAATTAGCACAGAAATTTTAGTGGAAGTAATTTTTCATGATAAACACTGGGTAAAGAAAAATTTAACACATTTTATTATCTCCCAGCCTTCAATAGGGAAGAGGCTGTGCATGGGTTATGCTTAGAATCTAAACAGGTATGTGATCACATTCTGTCATGATGAGAAAACTGACTTGTTTAATGTTTTTATCTGGATTCTTAGAATTTTTAGAGTTGGAAGGAACCTTAGCTGATTTTTCTCTTACGTAAGTTCATATCAGAGTGACATACACTGAGTTAAGAGGCGTTGCAATAGCCATGCTTATGAGGACCTGTCAGATTTTTCAGAATAAAAGATGTAGAATCTCACTTGGATTGGAGAGTCTAAAACTACCTGTTCATAAACTATTTAAAAATGTGAAAGGACGGGGCGCCTGGGTGGCGCAGTCTGTTGAGCGTCCGACCTCAGCCAGGTCACGATCTCGCGGTCCGTGAGTTCGAGCCCTGCATCAGGCTCTGGGCTGATGGCTCGGAGCCTGGAGCCTGTTTCCGATTCTGTGTCTCCCTCTTTCTCTGCCCCTCCCCCGTTCATGCTCTGTCTCTCTCTGTCCCAAAAATAAATAAACGTTGAAAAAAAAAATTTTTAAAAAAAAATGTGAAAGGAAAGACATTTCATACCTCTCATTTCTCCTATACCTCTGCATATTTAGCTTCTGTTAACACACATTATTAATTGCCAGTTATGGCCTTTATTAAGGAGGTGGGCTACATATGGTTCTGTATTATCATGTGGACTATGGTAAGAGATTTGAACAGAGAAGCAAGAAGAGAGAATAAGAGAACAGGTGATGATGTGAAAAGATTTTTATCTGTCATTCTGAATTCAGTTGTAAGTTATTCCCTTTGAGAAGTACAAATCACATACCCCTGATCTCTGAAGGAAACTGCTCCAAGAATCCTCCATTTTAAAACAGGGTCTTATGTCTATTGCAGTCACTTTGTAGACGGTTTACTCTGTGTGTATATGTGTTTTGTTTTAACTGTTGAAATCTTCGTGGATTTGAATTTCAAGTTCCGAGATGCTTTCCGGATATTACCAGATGGTTTCTCTGTACTTTTACGCACCGAGTCCCTGTTTTATTTATTTCTCTTTGTCCTTAGCCCGTTTTCTCTCTGCCCTTCCTCCTACTTGTCTCCCAGCTGTCTTGGCTACTGCATTATTTGCTGCTACTAGAGATTGACAAGGATAAAATTCAGAGTGCTGAGTTAAGGGTTAATGGGTTGCTATTCTCCTGCCCCTCATCTCTGCTTACCACATAATCATGTCTGCATGGAGCTGTGTATCTGTATTTTTCTTTGCATCTGAGCATCTCCAGAGCACTGCCCTTTCTCATACTGAAATATAAGGGCCCTGAACTGGAAAGTTAATCATGTAGACTTCGGGATATTTGGTTCATTCTACTTCCCTGAGTAGTAAGGATAGAGGACTGATTAAAGAGGGTCAGCGAGTCTGTATATACTATTGACATTACCCAATGAGTATCAGTTATGGCCATCTATGTGACCTGCTATGTCTTTAGGATACTTCTTTTTTCGAGTATGGATTTTCCTTCTTTTCCTAGCTCCTCTTACTTAAATCTAACTCTTCTTAGTTTTCAGCCCTCAATTTTTTTTTTTTTTAACACCATCTCCTGAAGAAACTTTTTCATGTATCATTTTTTCCAGTTTTTTGTTTGTTTGTTTGTTTCTTAAGTTTTTAAATATTCGGTCTTTTTTATATCACTGCTTACAAATTAAAATACCATTGTCCGGGTTGCCTGGGTGACTCAGTCGGTTGAACGTCCGACTTAGGCTCAGGTGCTGATCTTATGGTTCGTGGGTTCAAGCCCCGCGTCTGGCTCTGTGCTGAACGCTTGCTCAGAGCCTGGAAGTCTGCTTCAGATTCTGTGTCCCTTTCTCTCCCTGCCCCTCCCCTGCTCACACTGTGTCTCACTCTGTCATCTAAATAAATGTAAAAAAAAACAAAACAAAAAAAACATTGTCATGGGTGCCTGGGTGGCTCAGTCAGTTGAGTGTCCAACTCTTGATTTCTAATCAGGTCATGATCCTGGGGTCATGGGATTAAGCCCCACATAGGGCTCTGCACTGAGTGTCAAATCTGCTTGGAATTCTCTGTCTCTCTCTCTCTCTCTTTTTCTTTCTCTCTTTCTCTCTTTCCCTCTCCCTCCATCCCTCTCCCTGGCTTGTTTGTTCTCTGTCTCTCTCACTCAAAAAATACATATACCATTGTCAAATTGTAATACTTCTCTCAACAAATCAAAGATTGAAACTAGGGGGTGCCTGGGTGGCTCAGTTGGTTAAGCCTTTGACTCTTGATCTCAGCTCACTCAGGTCTTGATCATCTCAGAGTTGTGAGTTCAAGCCCTGTGTTGGGCTCTTCACTGGGCCTAAAGCCTACTTAAAATAATAAAATAAAAAGAATGAAACTAGGAACATAAGAGAATAATTTAAAAATCTGTTTTTCTGGATTTTTTAAAGCAGTCTACATTTTTAAAAATCCCGATTTGGATTTTGTATATACAAAAGTAGAGTAGCTTAATGAATATCCACAAACCCATTACCCACTTTAGGAGTTACCAACTCATCGCCAATCTTATTTTGTCTCTACCTCCTACTAATTTTGTGGCCAACCTTAGATATATTATTTTATCCATAATAATTTTAAAGCTTATTTATTTATTTTGAGAGAAAGAGGAAGAGAGAGAGCGAGCACGAGCAGGGGAGGGGGACAGAGAGAATCCCAAGCAGGCTTTGCACTGTCAGTGCAGAGCCTGATGCGAGGCTCAAACCCACAAACCTTGAGATTTGGACCGAGCTACCCAGGTGCCCCCATAACTGCATTTTTAAAAATGTTTTCAGCTTGACCGGTGGCATCCTCTTGAGGTCAAGACATGTTCCTCTTGACGTGTTCCATTACTGTTGTCACGCAAGGTTTCTAGGTTCACGCAGGATTTGGCCATTTCTTTAAGGAGCCCAGGTTTTCCTTCAGTAAAGAATCTTATTTAAAGGAAGAGTCTGGGCACTGGGTCATTATGACATATGTATAGCTCAACTTTCCCATATGTAGAAAGTCCTAGAGGTACAAGGTAGCAACATCTTACTACTAAGTCCCAGCAGTGCCCTGCACACTACTGGCTCGAGGAATTATTCCTGCTGTGATGATTGGGATGTGTGTATGTAATGAGAACACACGGTGGCACTAGAATCAAGATTAGTTTTGTGAACTACAGAGCATAAAGCAAGTCAGTTTCCTACTTTTAAAAACTGTTGGCATTCACATTTTTTTAGGTTAAGTTTTGGTACATTATCTCCTGCAGTTAAAGCAGAAGTTATTTTTCCTTGCTTTGAGGCTGTGAGAGTAAAAGTTGTTACCCTGGACATTAGTTTTTACATCAGGGAAAAGGCAACAACTTAAGCCTAGTGTGTTTCACTTTTACTACTCAGTGTTTTAATGTGCATAGTTTTATCGATAACCAGCCCCCCCGCCCCCTCCAGAGTTTTCCATTTCTTGGATGTTTTGAGTAACTAAAGCATTAAACAATCTTTGGAATTCAGAATATTAACAGCTAGATATTTTTTTAGTCATATTCTATAACTTTTTTACTAAAAGAACAATACAGTAACAATTTCATTGGGATGGGACACATTTTATCTTGCTTCTTTCTTCTTTTGTGCTTCCTTTTCCCTTCCTTAACAAATTCCTAGATATCTGCATGGTGTTTGAAGTTTTAGGGCATCATCTGCTCAAGTGGATCATCAAGTCCAATTATCAAGGGCTCCCACTGCCTTGTGTCAAAAAAATTATTCAACAAGTATGTATCTTAGTATTTTCTCTGTGGTGATTGTTTTATATTCTTAAAGTGTCAGGAGTTTTCTATATCCAATAGAGTTTTTATTTTAAAAACTAGGGATTTTTTTTAATTGCTAAAATTAAGTGTTTTATTCAGTCCCTAGTGTTCATTCTGTGTTTAAATGTTTTAGCAATAACCCATTTCTCCCAGATTCATCTCCTATAATAGTCATTAGAGGGCAAGCTGTGTTCAGTGACTGATTTTGAAAATTTGAAAGTTCTGGTTGCAAATATTGATTATGTATTAATAGAAAATTGCTATGTCAAATTATTACTGTCTCTTTATATAACATTCAAGGGCATTTTCTAATATTTTAAATAACTCTCAATATATAGTAAAGAAGTTCACTCTCAGGCAAATATTAATACTTCAAGGGGCAAATAATTTGTTTGGATAATGTGTTTTTGTGGAAAGAGCTCCAAACTAGGAATCAAAAGACCTCAGTTCTTTATCAACGAGGAAATGTGAATTAAGAGATATCTAAATCTCTTTCATCACCTATATTTTAACACTCAAAGGGCATATTGACTTTTATTCTTGGTCTTTATGTACTTCTTTAAATACCTCCAAATAGAATTAGCTTTTTAACATTTGAAACTTTTTATTATAAATAAACACTGACCTTTGTTCATAGTTTACAAGTAATCTTTCTGGGGAAGTTTGTGCTTTATTAAAAATGCTTTATTCTCTGTTGAAAACTACCATATTGTTTTTATATCTTTATTTTTTTAAATGTTGTATTGTGATTTCTTCCTTCTCCAGAAAGACTTGTATTCTGTGTTTGCAAGTCTACTGCTCTATTCCCATCCAGGTGTTACAGGGTCTGGATTATTTACACACCAAGTGCCGTATCATCCACACTGACATTAAACCAGAAAACATCTTGTTGTCAGTGAATGAGCAGTACATCCGAAGATTGGCTGCAGAAGCAACAGAGTGGCAGCGATCTGGAGCTCCTCCACCCTCTGGATCTGCGGGTATGTTTTCTTTGAGGACTTTGGTCTCATTAGAAGTTAAGAGAAGTTCCTGGTTTTGTTCTATTACCAGTAGTTAAGTAAGGCACCACGCATTCCTTTAACGATAATATATGGTAAGTATTTATGTGTAAGAAATAAGCTCAGCCTTCAAAAGACTTTTTTAATTCTCAGTATCACTCTCCTGTAGAAAGAAGTCTAGAGATTGTGTCTTTTGGGTACAGATATTTTGTATACTTTAAAAGCTAATTCATGTTCTTGTTTTAAAATGTTTTCCCTTGTGATTCAGTGGCCATTTTTTATGTGTTTACCTCTTATCATGACGATACATGCTTGCTTATAGATCAGTGAACTGTGCAGGGGCAAGATAACTTTGCTATCAAGAACTTGAGTTTAGGCATTGGAGTGGACAGACCTGGTTTGAGTCCTGGGCTTCATCATTGGCTTGGGTGCCCTGAGGGAGTTCTTGACTTCCTTTTCCCTCTTGGCAGGAGTTCTTGGGATTAGTTCCATGTGAAAGCATTTAGTAGGGTGCCACACAGTATTATGTGCTAATTAAATGATGACTATGATTATGATGATCTTTTGCCATTTGGGGTATAGATTTTAATATTAGTAGTTTTATTATATTTGAGGAACTTTTAGTTTTGAGGAAATTTAAGCTGAATTATCAGTTAACATAGGCTTTCTTTAAAAAGATAGACTAAAGAAGGGGGAAATGAGAAGTTAATTGATGGGCATAGAGTTTCATTTTTCCAGAATGGAAAAGTTCTAGTAATATTGCACAACAATGTGAATATAATTAACGCTGTTGAACTGTACACTTAAGAATAGTTAAGAGGGAGGGGCGCCTGGGTGGCACAGTCGGTTAAGCGTCCGACTTCAGCCAGGTCACAATCTCGCGGTCCGTGAGTTCGAGCCCCGCGTCAGGCTCTGGGCTGATGGCTCAGAACCTGGAGCCTGTTTCCGATTCTGTGTCTCCCTCTCTCTCTGCCCCTCCCCCGTTCATGCTCTGTCTCTCTCTGTCCCAAAAAATAAATAAATAAACGTTGAAAAAAAAATTAAAAAAAAAAAAAAACATACATGGGAATGAGATTTTTGCAGCAGTAATAATGGAAAACCAGAAATGGGGACTTGGATTTTATCTGGAGAAGAATTTAATTTATTTAAGCTTATTTTAAGTTTGTCAACGTGTATATGCATTATTTTTTTAAAAAATGGTACTTCTACCAAAGTTGCTTTAAAACAGCAGTGTCCTTTACAGCATAAACTTAGGTTGCCTGCCAAATACCAGGATTCTTACTTGATTTTCTTTTCTTTTCAGTCAGTACTGCGCCCCAGCCTAAACCAGTAAGTATAAGGTGTTTCTATGTTTAATTCTGATCTGTGGGCAGTGGGTAGGGATTTTTCTGTTAGAGATCACGGTTTGTTTAGAGTTTGAAAAACAAAGAAAATATTCCTGCGCTTCTATAATTTTTTCCAATAAATTCCCATGCATCTTTAACAAGTTTGTACTGGTGAGGCTTCTACGGACTTGAGTGTGCCTGAGAGTAAGCCAGCCCCACATACTGATCAGAGGACCAAGATTTATTGTTAATTTTGTTTTTATTTGGTTTCATAAGAGTATCCACATTGTTTACGTTAATGAGAAACTTAAGTGCTATGTTAGGGAAAGAGTGAAATTTAATCAGGAAATATTAAAGTTAACAGTTATCTCCAACTGGGGGTAATGGATTAGCCACCTGAAGGCTTTATCTGTTTGTAATCTCCGCCCAGGCTGACAAAATGTCAAAGAATAAGAAGAAGAAATTGAAGAAGAAGCAGAAGCGCCAGGCAGAATTACTAGAGAAGCGAATGCAGGAAATTGAGGAAATGGAGAAAGAGTCGGGCCCTGGGCAAAAAAGACCAAACAAGCAAGAAGAATCAGAGAGTCCTGTTGAAAGACCCTTGAAAGAGAACCCACCTAATAAAATGACCCAAGAAAAACTTGGTATAAATAGAGCATACACAAAAATTTACTTTAACATTAATTTATCATTGTTCTATAATATAGTGGTTTCATGCATAAAACACATCTCTGGGGGTGTCCTTATACAGTAAGAGTACAGAACTTTCATAAATGGTAGGCAGGTAATATTCAAATGTAATTTCTGACTTTTCTATGGAAATGCAACATAGACTTCATTTTGCAATTGAGTAAGGATAAGAAGATCTTTGTCCTTCCATAAATAGGTTTTAGATGTTCAGTCATGTTTTTATGTCACCCTGTATAAGTTCTAGAAAACGTTTTAATCTTATGGAGAAATTTTTTTGTTCTTTCACTCATACACATACACATACATCCTTTTTGTCTGTTTGTTCCTTAGAAGAGTCAAGTACCATTAACCAGGATCAGACACATATGGAACGTGGTGTAGAGGGTGGTGCAGCAGAGATTAATTGCAATGGAGTAATTGAAATCGTTAATTATACTGAGAACAATAATAAAGAAACATTGAGGCTTAAAGAGGATCTACATAATGCTAATGACTGTGATGTCCAAAATTTGAAGCAGGAACCTAGTTTCCTAAGCTCCCAAAATGGAGACAGCAGCACATCTCAAGAAACAGACTCTTGTACACCTATAACCTCTGAGGTGTCAGATACCATGATGTGCCAGTCTTCACCAAATGTAGACCAGTCATTCAGTGAACAGGATATCAGCCAGCTTCAAGAAAGTATTCGGGCAGAGATACCCTGTGAAGATGAGCAAGAACAAGAACAAAATGGACCATTGGACAACAAAGGTACCTGTGCAGACATACTTCCCCAGTACCCTTCCCTGAATAGCATATTCATGAATTTCTAAACTTAAAGTACCATTGTTTTTATGCATAAAGCTTTATGGCAGGCACCAGGTTATCTTCCGTGTGTAAATTTTTAGCTAATTTTGAACTGTATTGGTCAATGTAGTGGATACACAGCATTTTGTTGCCCTGAAGGCAGAGGTAGGTTTTAGAGTGTAGGTTGCCAGTCAAGGGCCCGAGTATATTACTTCAGAGAGTTTTATTAGTCTTTGGGTATTTCTGTGTTCACTAACCAGTGTTACTGATGATGCCTATTGTCTATAGGAAAATCCACTGCTGGAAATTTTCTTGTTAATCCCCTTGAGCCAAAAAATGCAGAAAAGCTCCAGGTGAAAATTGCCGATCTTGGAAATGCCTGCTGGGTGGTAAGTTAAACTTCTCTTAGTGCTGTGTGTTGTTTGTTTGAATTTTTTTTTAAGTTTATTTTTGAGAGAGAGAAAAACAGAGCATGAGCGGGAGAGGGGCAGAGACAGAGGGAGACACAGAATCCAAAGCAGGCTCCAGGCTCTGAGCTCTCAGCTGTCAGCCCAGAGCTTGACATGGGGCTTGAACTCACGAACCGTGAGAACATGACCTGAGCCAAAGTTGGACTCTTAATCAACTGAGCCACCCAGGTGCATCCTTAATGCTATGTTTTGAATAGCATTGACTAGACTATTTTGAATAGTGACTATGAGTGAGTGAGAATTTGGACTTTAATTGGCTAAGGAAGAAAATATCTGTAGTTCTGTACCCAGGTTGCCAGTTAACATTTTGGTGCATATTTTTTCAGTTTCTTCTTAACCTTTTATTACGGAAAAGTTCAAATATATTTACAAAAGTAGAGAGAATGGTATAATAAAACAGTCTCCACTCCCACTCCAGGTACCTGTCACCCCGATTCAGTAATGTTCACTACTGGCCAATCTTGTTTTATCTGAATTTTTACCCACTTTCAGACTCACAACCCTTATGTTCATACTTCCCCCTTATTTTCAAAATTGGCATCTAACTTATTAATTGTAACCTTTGAATGCACCTAACATATTTTGGACACTTTTCTTTGTTAACCAGATATTTGCATCAAATTCAGTTGGTTGTGTAGCTTTCCCTAATGTACTCTAGTTTCTACACATTTTTGATAGCTCTTTGTGGTGAGCATCTTCACTCTTCAATCTTTTTGTGGTTGTCCTTAGGTTGTGTGCCACACATAAAATTGCTGAGTCAAAGTTGGGGCTCTTTTTTAAAGAGCGTTTTTGTTTTTGTTTTTTTTAATTTTTAATTAATTAGTTTATTTACTTTTAAGAGGGAAGGAGGGAGAGAGAATCGCATGAGGTACAGAGAGAGGGGGAAAGACAGAGAGAGTATGGAGCCCAGAGCAGGACTTCAGCTCACGTGATGTGGTGCTCAAACTAAGAACTAACAAACCGTGAGATCATGACCTGTGCCAGAGTCAGATGCTTAAATGAATGAGCCACCCAGGCATCCCTTAAAGGGGTTTTGGTGTATATAGTGTCATGTTGGGTTTTTTGTTTGTTTGTTTTTAAGGGTTTTTTTTTTAAGGTTTTATTTTTATTTTTATTTTTTTAATTTTTTAAAAAAAATTTTTTTATTTTTGAGACAGACAGAGACAGAGCATGAGCAGGGAAGGGGCAGAGAGAGAGTGAGACACAGAATCTGAAGCAGGCTCGAGGCTCTGAGCTGTCAGCACAGAGCCCGACACAGGGCTCAAACTCACGAACCACGAGATCATGACCTGAGCCGAAGTTGAACGCTTATCCGACTGAGCCACCCAGGCGCCCCAAGGTTTTATTTATTTTTGAGGGAGAGAGCTCACACTTGTGTGTGCATATGCACAAGTGGGGGAGGGGCAGAGTGGAGGGACAGGATCTGAAGCAGGCTCTGCTGTCAGCACAGAGCCAGATTCAGGGCTCAAACCTATGAACTGTGAGATCATGATCTGAGCCGAAGTGAGATCACTGAGCCACCTAGGCAGCCCTATACTGTCATGTTAATATAGTTGTTTACCCAGTTAAGAATTTGGGGAAGGGCATTATTTTAATGGATAGCTTATAAAAATCTACAGTAGAATGCTTTGTGCATAAATGACACGTACTTGGAGCCATATACTGTGTAAACAGGAACGTTGAAGATTGTTGAGGCAAAAACTATGCGTGGTTGAAACCACTTTAATAGGTTTATTTATTTATCTATTTAATACTTCAAATTTCCTGTGGTATCCTGTACCCAATGGTTCATACTCTAGGAGGATATCACTTCTAGAATATTATGATAACCTTTGAGAAAAAAGTGAAGTCAAGCTTAGCACTGACTGGTAAGAATGGGAAAAAGCTTTTCACAGAATGAGAATTACTCCACATACCTCTGTCTGGTCCACGCCCCCAAGACTTCACCTGGATGGCTGCAGTAGCCTCCTGGCTCTCCGTGCCTGTGCCCCCTACACACTGTTGTCAACACAGCCATCAGAGCGATCCTTTTAAATGTGAGCCCTGGAGGCTCTTTTCAGAACCTTGCAGTGACTTCCCTCAAAATGAATGCCAAAGTCTTTACCAGGTCCCACACACCACCAAGCCAAAAACACTTACCTTCCTTCTGCCTGGAATTCTCTTCCCAAGATCATATGTACAACTCGCTCCCTCATTTTCTTCAAGTTCCTATTCAGTTGTCATCAGGGAGCTCTATCTATCCCTGAACACCTAACATAATTAGCAGACCACGACTCTCCAAACCCATACCACCTTCATTGTATTAATTCATGTATTTTCTCTTTCTGCCTCTCCCCACTCAATTTTTTTTTCTCCATAGCACTTCTCACTCATGGTCTGATTCTATATAGTTGTTTGCTTAATATTCCTCTCCCTAAACATATGTCCCATCACAACAGATTTGTTCACTGCTGTGTCTATAGCGCTTAGAACAGAACCTGGTACATAGGAAGTGGTCAATAAATACTTCAGTAAATGAATTGTAAAAAACACATTGGCTGTGTCACAAATATCGCATGGTACGAACATCAAATGCTTGTCAGTTTCTGCCCACACTATATTCAAGTTTCTGTGCTTTTGTGTTTAGAACACCTTCCTCCATAATTGTCTTACCCATTTGGCACACTGTTCTTTATTCTGATACAATTTTTCCTGTCACTTTTGCTACCACAAGTATTCTTTTTTCTTTTGCATGTCTTTTCTCTTTTGTTAAAGTGTCTCTGTGCCAAAACGACTTTGCAGTCTTTTCATCCATTCACTCTTTCAGCAAAGGTACTGGCACGTGCTCTGAGCTGGCTACTAGGATGCAGCGGTGAGCTAGACACAGGCGTCTTGCCCTGCTGGGTCCTGCTCAGATCTCACACCTTACTGATCTCTGCAGCAGAGCAGAGATTTAATATGATTTTCAGATAGCTTGATTTCTAAAATATTCGTGTCAGTTATGCATGTATATAATTTAGATGTTAATTCAAAAATCTGTCCCTTCCCTTTGCCAAATTTTTCTCCCCGTGCGACAGTATTTACCTTTATATCGCTAATAAATAACTTGGCTGTATTGCTCCCAATTTTTTTCTTTTTCAATTTTAGGCATTATTTCTTCCCTCTGGAAAATAGGACTTACGTATCACCACTGCAACCACCCACCGTGTTCCAGATTTAATAGGATTTTGGCTAGTTAATGGTTCCATGTTTGCATTATTGGGACTCTAATTCTATCAAGCATAAATTATACTGATTCCTTTACCCTTTCTGCCTAACACTGTGTTTCATTTGCTTGGTCATCTTTGCACTACTTATTGCCCCACACTTCCACCCAGTGGTATAAATACATATACTTTAATGCATACAGATACCTCAGGCACTCTTTCAACTTCTTGCTGAAGAGCCCTAGCTTGGAACCTGGAGACTTCATCTGTGTTCACCTGTTGGATTGCCTTGTAGGCCTGCTGCATTAGTGTCATTTGGATTTCCTTTCACCATCATCCGGGAGATCATTATTACTCTCTTTCTGTATCCCCTACTTTCTGTCTCTCCAATCTTTTTTTTAAGTAGGTTCCATATACAATGTGGGGCTCAGACTCACCTCCTTGAGATTAATACTCTACTGACTGAGCAAGCCAGGCACCCCTCACTGATCTTTCTTGGTTTACTCCATCTTTTTGGTTTTTAGTTTTTGTTTGTTTGTGGGTTTTGTTTCATTTTGTTTGGGGAGTACATGCAACTTGCAGTAGCTTCCTAAGAAAGGGTGTGTGAAACTGGGAGGGGACACCTTGTATGTTTGCTAGTGTCTCTCCTGCTTTCACAGTCAGTTGGCTGCATGTGAAGTTTTAGGTTGAACATAATTTTCCCTTGGAATGTTTGTCTTGCTCCATTATCTTCTAGTTCCAGGACTAGTTGCTGCTGAAGACCAACACCATTCTAATTCTTGATCCCTTGTATGAAACCTTTTTCCCTGTGAAAGTCTGTAGGGTTGTTATTTCACACTGTTGTGCTGGGTCTGTTTTTATACTAAGAACTGGTATGTACTTTTCATATTGAAACTCTAGTTCCTTGGTTTTGTCTGTCTACAGTCTGTCTTTTCTTCTCCTTGGTCTCTCTTCTCTAGCTCTGAAATCTTATTCAAATGTTAGACCTCCTAGGCAGGTCCTTTCTCTCCTATTTTCTGTCATTTTCTTTTTGCTTTATTTTCTGGGAGATTTCTCAACTAGTTATTATAAGCTTTATTTTTTCTCATTTCTCCTATTATATTTTTACTTTTCAAGAGTTCTTGGTTCTCTGATTATCTGTTAGAGGATATAGTTTATTATCCTGTTATTGACGTTTTCTTCTTCCTGTGTGTTGTCTGTTGCCTTCTTTCTGCAGGAAAATGGGGGGTTCAACATGCACTTACACAATCACTTAATTTCCTTGTTTTCAGAATGGTGCTCTCTCCTCAACTGTGTGGAGCATCTTCCAGAGACCCCATTTTACCCATTTAGAGAAAACCTCCAAATGATTTGTCTGGCCAGGGAAGGGGCTGTTAGATTGCACTATGTCCTGTGCTCTGGAGCCCTGTTTCTTTTAATTTTTTTTAATGTTTTGATTTTGTTTTGTTTTGTTTTTTGAGAGAGAGAGAGAGAGAGAGAGAGTGTGTGTGTGTGTGTGTGTGTGTGTGTGTGTGTGTGTGTGTGAGCAGGGGAGGGGCAGACAGAGAGGGAGACACAATGTGAAGCAGGCTCCAGGCTCCGAGCTGTTAGCACAGAGCCCCATTATGGGGCTCAAACTCATGAACTGCGAGATCATGACCGGAGCTGAAGTCGGACAATTAACCAACTGAGCCACCAAAGGTACCCCTGGAGCCCTATTTGTTTAAAGGATGTTTTAAAGCAGTGTTTCTGGTTTAAATCCCACCTAATACTGCCCAACTCTGAGCCTTGAGGGGATATACATCACAGCGCTTCTCAGCTTTAACCTGCGGCTTATTCTGTTTTCTTGGATCCACTGAGACATTTACCAATGATCTGTTCCATCTTGTAAGTTTTAACACTCTAACTTCTTTGCCATTCTCTCTGTCAGTTTATGCTTTAAAAATTAACACTGGAGGGGCACCTGAGTCAGTCAGTTGGGCATCTGGCTTCGGCTCAGGTCATTCATGATCTCGCAGTTTGTGAGTTCGAGCCCCGCGTCAGGCTCTGTGCCGACAGCTCAAAGCCTGGAACCTGCTTTGGAGTCTGTGTCTCCCTCTCTCTGCCCCTCCCCTGCTCACACTCTGTGTGTGTGTCTCTCTCAAAAGTAAACATTAAAGATGGCACAAAAACAGACACACAGACCAATGGAATAGAATAGAAACCCCAGAACTAGACCCACAAACGTATGGCCAACTCATCTTTGACAAAGCAGGAAAGAACATCCAATGGAAAAAAGACAGCCTCTTTAACAAATGGTGCTGGGAGAACTGGACAGCAACATGCAGAAGGTTGAAACTAGACCACTTTCTCACACCATTCACAAAAATAAACTCAAAATGGATAAAGGACCTAAATGTGAGACAGGAAACCATCAAAACCTTAGAGGAGAAAGCAGGAAAAGACCTCTCTGACCTCAGCCGTAGCAATCTCTTACTCGACACATCCCCAAAGGCAAGGGAATTAAAAGCAAAAGTGAATTACTGGGACCTTATGAAGATAAAAAGCTTCTGCACAGCAAAGGAAACAACCAACAAAACTAAAAGGCAACCAACGGAATGGGAAAAGATATTCGCAAATGACATATCGGACAAAGGGCTAGTATCCAAAATCTATAAAGAGCTCACCAAACTCCACACCCGAAAAACAAATAACCCAGTGAAGAAATGGGCAGAAAACATGAATAGACACTTCTCTAAAGAAGACATCCGGATGGCCAACAGGCACATGAAAAGATGTTCAACGTCGCTCCTTATCAGGGAAATACAAATCAAAACCACACTCAGGTATCACCTCACGCCAGTCAGAGTGGCCAAAATGAACAAATCAGGAGACTATAGATGCTGGAGAGGATGTGGAGAAACGGGAACCCTCTTGCACTGTTGGTGGGAATGCAAATTGGTGCAGCCGCTCTGGAAAGCAGTGTGGAGGTTTCTCAGAAAATTAAAAATAGACCTACCCTATGACCCAGCAATAGAACTGCTAGGAATTTATCCAAGGGATACAGGAGTACTGATGCATAGGGCCACTTGTACCCCAATGTTCATAGCAGCACTCTCAACAATAGCCAAATTATGGAAAGAGCCTAAATGTCCATCAACTGATGAATGGATAAAGAAATTGTGGTTTATATACACAATGGAATATTACGTGGCAATGAGAAAAAATGAAATATGGCCTTTCGTAGCAACGTGGATGGAACTGGAGAGTGTGATGCTAAGTGAAATAAGCCATACAGAGAAAGACAGATACCATATGGTTTCACTCTTATGTGGATCCTGAGAAACTTAACAGGAACCCATGGGGGAGGGGAAGGAAAAAAAAAAAAAAGAGGTTAGAATGGGAGAGAGCCAAAGCATAAGAGACTGTTAAAAACTGAGAACAAACTGAGGGTTGATGGGGGGTGGGAGGGAGGAGAGGGTGGGTGATGGGTATTGAGGAGGACACCTTTTGGGATGAGCACTGGGTGTTGTATGGAAACCAATTTGTCAATAAATTTCATTAAAAAAATAAAAAATAAAATTAAAAAAAAAGTAAACATTAAAGAGAATTTTTTTTAACAAATAAATAAAAATTAACACTGGATTCTCTACTAAGTGGAGTTTTAGGAGCGAGTGGATATGTGTTTGTATTTGATCCACTTGATTCTTGACCTCATTTATCATTTACACCATCTTTTTAAGGCACTAATGAGGCACAAGGAGTAAAAGACAAGTCCCTTGAGCAGCATGTCCATTTTTCTAAATGTCTCACTGGACCCAATCCTAAAATGCATGTGTGTGTAAAGGCTTTCCCATACCAAGCAATTCTTGGGGCACCAGGCTGAGAATTCAACTCAATTCTGACACTACCAGGAGATCAGTGAGATTCCACAGGTAAAGCGCTCAGTCCCACAAGACCTCCTTCCACTTCAGATGCCACTTGCAAGCCCAAGTTACCTGTGCTTCTGACCAACCCGCTACAAATTGGAAGCTTAACCAGCCCCTCCAAGTCAGGATGCCGGTCACAAGTCCTGGTTGTTACCTGTACTTCTGACCAACTGGCTACAGATGAGAGGTTCCCTCAGCCCCCTCCTTGGGTTTGACTGACTTGCTAGAATGGCTGACAGAGTTCAGAAAAAACATTTACTTCACTACATTACCGATTTATTACAAAGGATATAACAACCAGAGGAAAAGAGATGCATAGATGCTTGTGTCCTCAGCTTGGGGCCTGCCCCAGTACATATGGAAGCATTCTGGTTCCCCAGAGTGGAATCTCCCCAAACCCACCCCTCCTTTTGGAGGAAGCTTCATTACATAGACATGATTGATTAACTCATTGACCATTGGTGATTGTTCAGTCTCTAGCCCCTCTCCCCTCCCCAGAGATCAGAGGGTAGGATTCCCTCTATTCATGGTCAGTTCCTCTAGCAACCAGCCCCCATCCTTAGGTGCTCTCCAAAAGTCAGCTCATTAACATAAACTCAGTTGCAGTGGAAAGGGGCTTCTTATGAATAATAAGACACCCATTTTACCTCTACAGCTCTGAAGTGTTTTCTGGAACTGAGGACAAGAGACCATATATAACAAATATGCTATTACTCTTACTGCTCAGGAAATTCCAAGAATTTGGGGAGTTGTGAGCCGAGAAGAGTGGATGAAGACCAAATGTATATGAGAAATACATTTTGAATCACCAGTACACATGAATGACCAAATATAAATGTGTCTTATAAATTACAGCATCGCAGTTGCCTGCAGTACATCCCACTTCAAACTCCATCTCTGAAGCCATTGTCTTCTTCTAAAACCACTTCCCAAAGTCTCCATCTTGTTTTCGTCAGCAGACAGCTGTCCCTCTGCCACTAATAAGTTCCTTTTGGCTCTTCCTTACTGTCTCTCACACATAGCCACTGAATTTTTGAGTTCTGCTTATTCTTTCTGTGGCCATCCTTGGGTTTACTTTTCCCTCTCCTATTTCCACAACCAGTGATTTTCATTACCAAGCCTAAATCTGGCCACCAACCAGAAGCAATGGTGTCCTTAGATGTCCTGTCAGTCTTCTTACAGTCTTCTTACTCTCTCGTGCGCTAACACACAGTGGTGCCAGATGAAATCCAAACTCTAACCTAGCAAATTAGCCGTTGGCTTCAGCAGATGTCTTTCTGTGCCTTTATTGGTGATGCTCTCTCTACCCAGAGTGCAGGTCTTTTGGTCTTTTGGTCAATCTTAGTCCCTTTGGAGCTCTAGTCAATACTGGTTTTCTATCTGAAACTTCATCTGCCTAATTTCTCCTCTTCACAAGTGCCCTTCCTCGTTTTTGAATTGCAGTAGGATTGGAGAATCGTCTTCCACACTTTGTTGTTTCATGTTTTAATATTATCTGAATTTTGTTTTGTGTGTACGAATCATTCTGAGCTGCTGCTTCCTGCAATATTTTTTATTACGGCCAACTTCACACCTATACCAAAGTAGAGAGAATAGAACAGTGAAATCCGGTGTCCTGACGCTAATATCACCCAGCAGCTATCAAGTCATTGCCAGTCCTCTTTCATCTATATACCCACTCTGCCACCCACTCGAGATTATTTCGAACTATATCCCAGGTATCTTATGTTCTTTCATAAATACAGCTTTCCAAAAGATGATTCTTTCAGGTAACCATAACACCATGGTCACACCAGTATCAGGTATTCCGTCAGTTTTGCTAGTTACCTTGGGAACATCCTTTTCGTTTTGTTTGTAACAGGATCCAAATAAAATCCATGGATACAAAATTGAGTACTATGTCTCTTAAATTGCTTTTACTTCAGAGGTTTTCCCTTCCTATACGATTTAATGTGTTGAAGAAACTCCAGTTGTTTTGCTGATTGCATTCTCATAGTGCTTGCCATGGTCCCTGTTTCCCCAAGAATCATGTTTGGGTTTTGTGGAGGAGTGAGGGGGACAGAGGAGAATTGAG
Organism: Prionailurus viverrinus; assembly: GCF_022837055.1. NCBI lineage: Eukaryota > Metazoa > Chordata > Mammalia > Carnivora > Felidae > Prionailurus > Prionailurus viverrinus. Next base: position 34,479,348 of record NC_062565.1, on the reverse strand, counting down.
GGCAAGAGTTCTTTATAGATGGTGCTTATAAGATTCTTGAAAATTGAAGCCTAATGTCTTATTTCTTCATAATGAGCGCATGGCAAGGAAGGTTTGAATTGACCCTATATTGGTGTCATTTATTTGTTCAAGTACTTACTAACTTTAGACAAATGAACAACTTAATTTTTGTTGGGGGTAATAGTTTTCCATTTCTTAAGAAGCCATTGTTATTCCCCCATCCGTGCATCTATATTAAGGTTAGACTCCATGTTTGCAAAAATAATTTGATGTGGATGGTGTGTTAAACCAAGGTATTGTTTGGAAGTAATAGCATCAAAATGATAACCTTAAGAAACTTGGTGCTCCTGGTGGCTTAGTTGGTTAAGAGTCTGCCTCTTGATATTGGCTCAGGTCATGATCTCAGAGGTTCCTGAGTTCTAGCCCCACGTCAGACTCTGCACTGACAGCATGGAGCCTGCTTGGGATTCTCTGTCTCCCTCTCTCTCTGCCCCTTCTCTGCTTGTGCGCTCTCTCTCTCTCAAAAATAAATTAACTAATTTTTAAAAATGGTATCTTAAACTAGCTAAATGAAAACTGTTTTGAGGGAAAACTTCAGAGAATTTATTTTAATCTCCATTAAGTAATTGTGACGTGTTACTTTTTAGAGTAACTGAATTTTAAAATACTGTTTCTTTCTCCATTTACTCAGCACAAGCATTTCACTGAAGATATTCAAACAAGGCAGTATCGCTCGTTGGAAGTTCTGATAGGATCTGGCTATAATACCCCTGCAGACATTTGGAGCACGGCATGCATGGTAATGTTTTTTCCCCTTGACCTTGTTATGTGGTAGCTCTGTTATGTGGTATGTGATAGCTGATATGTTACGTCACGTTACGTTACGTTACGTTACGTTACGTTAACGTTATGCGGTAGCTCTGTGCCTTGCTCTGTTTGCTGATTTTCAGTAGACTAGTGAATTTTACAAACAAGAAAATAAAACTTTTTGTGACATCACTGGCAGTCTAAATTTTCTGTCTGGAGAGGTAGAAATTCAAAAGCTAATTAAAAACATCTGGCATTCCATTTGGTTCTGCCAAACTGCTCTTGCGCTGAAGGCACCAAATGTTTCTTACTGCTGCTGGGGGTTAGGGGCTGTTAGAAACAACTGCTAAGGTGGTACTGTTTTTGATGAGGAGGTTACAGGTACCCTTGCCCTTTCAGCTCTCATCTGTTTTCAGATCAGGGAAACCCCTGGAAACTACTTCATTCTGTACAGTTTGACAGTTCCTCAGACATGTTTACACCCCACAAGATGTGAAGCCCAATCATCCTAAGATTCTTAAATGGCTACTTTGTCCCTGGCAAACAAGTACTCAAGAGGTCAGATTTAGTTGATACTAAATGGTTTCCCACAAATAGTCTATGTTAGAACACGTTCTCTTGTTTCCTGAAATAGAGTATACTCTTTCATTTGTAATTGTGTTTCTTCACTTGTTTCTCTTCTACGAGGTTGTGAGTGTCATGCTGACAGGAATCGTGGCTGTTACGTATGGCTAATTGTGTGCTTCAGGGCCTGGCCCGTTATGAGTGGGTACTTACAGTGCAGTTGTGGTGCTAACTACCCAGAATTCTGGCAGACTTCGTAGAGTAAGGGCATAATTTCCCACAAGACTGCCTTCATTTCAGACACCAGCTGCAGACTCTGGAGTCCACAAGCCACCTGCTTTTCTGACCTACCGGCTACAAATTGGGAGGTTCCATTATCCTTTCAGATTCAGTAACTTGTTAGAATGACTCCCAGAATTTAGGAAAGTGTTAAAACTGCTATTACAGTTTTGTCATAAAGGCTACAAATCAGGACCAATCAAATCAAAGCATGCCTAGGGTGAGGCCTAAGAAGGTACCAAAGGTGAAGCTTCTGTGTCGTTGGGACGTGTCACTTTCCCACCATATCAGTGTGTACCACCACCTAGGGAAGTTCACACAGCTTCAGGTGCCCAGTTTTTTTTACTAAGATTCCATGACTTAGTCATGATTGATTGAATGAACTCCATCTCCAGCCCCCATTCCTTCCCTGGAGGTTAGGATAATGCTGGCTCAAAGCCCCAGTTCTCACACAGTTGGATCTTGTCCAGTTAGGAGGCATATCCAGCCCCCGTCTTAACTATGTAGGGGGGGGTGCCATTAAGTACTCATCACTTGGAAATTCCAAGCGTTTAGAGGCTTCCTCTCAGGAAACAGAAACAAAGACCAAATAGATTCTTTATTATATAAGCAGTACTTAGTACATATTTGTGGACCATCAAATGAGGAAACTAAACCAGAAACCTGTTAAACTGTCATTTCAATTAACAATATTCACAGTCAGCTCTGGGGAAAACTTGAGAAACTACAGACTAGAAGATCATAGATTTCTTTTTTTTTTTTAATTTTTTTTTTCCAACATTTATTTATTTTTGGGACAGAGAGAGACAGAGCATGAACAGGGGAGGGGCAGAGAGAGAGGGAGACACAGAATCGGAAACAGGCTCCAGACTCCGAGCCATCAGCCCAGAGCCTGACGCGGGGCTCGAACTCACGGACCGCGAGATCGTGACCTGGCTGAAGTCGGACGCCCAACCGACTGCGCCACCCAGGCGCCCCGATCATAGATTTCTTGATACGCACATTCCTGAAAAACTATGTCTTCCAGAGATAATAGAGTTAAAACTGTGTTGTTAATATGGCATGACCTGGGGCGCCTGGGTGGCGTAGTCGGTTAAGCGTCCGACTTCAGCCAGGTCACGATCTCGCCGTCCGTGAGTTCGAGCCCCGCGTCGGGCTCTGGGCTGATGGCTCAGAGCCTGGAACCTGTTTCTGATTCTGTGTCTCCCTCTCTCTCTGCCCCTCCCCCGTTCATGCTCTGTCTCTCTCTGTCCCAAAAATAAATAAACGTTGAAAAAAAAAAAAAAAAATTTTAATATGGCATGACCTTGTAAATCATTCTGTTAGGTAGGGTGTATCAGGGGTCTTTTAAGATGGCTGACTGCCTGAAATGTAAGGTTTGGTACTGTTCACCAGATGGAAGAACATTGGAATAAAATCTAACTTCTTTTAAAGTTTTATATTTGGAAGAATTTGATTTGCTAGAGAAAATACGTGCTAGAGATGCCACCATTTACAAAATATAGCTAGTTTATAGATGACATATGATTTATTATGATGTGGTTCTTAGTAGGAGGTTAACTGTTTAGGGCAGTAGGTCCTGCATGCTATTTAGTACATTAATACTAAGGCAAAAAAATAAAAGGGGAATTAACCTTGCCTCCCGTTAAATGGACCAGCTCACATGCAGGAAATTTCTTGACCAAGGGAAGGAAAGCACTTACCTGATATGACAATATTGTGAAAACTTGAGCCCCACTTGTTCCCCCAAATTTCTCTCGTTTTGCTAATAGACCTAGAAATGTTGCCTTACATTTAGCCGTAACCAGAAAGTAAAAACAAATCCTGGAATATCAGAAGTGCCTGAAAGCGATGGGTCATCCTGCATCTGATACAATTAATTAATAGAAAGATTGGACCCTCTCTGAGAGAGAGTGAGTTTGCCTGCCACATTCGTGATTGAGACTACCGAGTTAGAAGGGCAGTTATGAAAAGGGAATGTTCTATGAAGACCATTTAAGAGTTGATAAAGAATAGATGTTTTTAAATCCTCCATTCTGTGGATTTTGACAACTGTACAGTGACCTATATCTACCACGGGAGTATCCTGCAGAATGGTTCCACTGCCCTAAGATTGCTCTGTGCTCTGCCTGTTCCTCCCTCTTCCTCCAGCCCCAGCCCCTGGCCACCACCAATCTTTATTGTCTTCATAGTTTTGCCTTTTTCAGAAAGTCATAGAGTTGGAGTCATAAAAAATGTAAACTTTTCAGATTGGCTTCTTTCACTTCATAATATTCAAATATTTAAGGTTGTCCTTTGTCTTTTCATGACTTGATGGCCCATTTCTTTTTCAACACTAAATGATACTCCATTGTCAGGATGTGCCAGCTCACTGGATTGCATAACTGATGTTGCCTATGTACGTCCGTGTGACCCTGACTATCACAGAGCAGGCTCTTTGGTCAGCGTGAGACAAGGGCAGGAGTGGGAATTAGGAGCCCCTACATTCTAGAATGGGCTTTTTTTGCTTGTCACTTTGGGTCACAGTTTTCTTCTCTGTAAAGGGAAGCGTATTCAACTAAAGTGTTCCGTAACCTAGAGCTTCCGCTAGTTTCGAATTTTGGTACTGTGATCTTTTGGTTTGGTTTGATTTGTGGGGGGATTTTTGCTATTACTTACAAAATGGTAACTACTAGCATCTACCTTATGTTCCAAAAAATAGTTCTGTCAGAGAACCTTAGGTAACTAGTTATAAGTATCTAGATGAAAAAATTTAGAAAATACTAAAATCTTAGAAAATTTTCTTTACTTCTGTGAACTTTAATTTCAGGATATTTACTGAGCTCCCACTCCGAGGCTTTGAAAAAGTACTGGTTTCTGAAGATAGTAACAAACTTTGATGAATAAGAATTAACAGGGTTTTTTTTCCACTTTGGGACTGTAAACCTCAGGACAGTAAGGGGGTGGGGGTAGAACACATATCAGGGTCAGTTTCAAAATAAACTGCTGGGATGTAAAACCAGCTATGCCTGGTAAGAAGCCATAGCATCCCTGACATTTTAGGGACTGTCCTGAAACGTCTAGTTTTGTGGCCTGGGCGGTAGTACAGTTCAGGTAATGTCTTGAGAAAAGCTGTCCCATGGGAAAACTGCAGAAGCGGACACTGGCAAGCACTGAGACCTCCATCTGGGTCCGAGTTAGAGAGTGTGCTCCGGAATCCACCCCGTGGTTCCTGTAATTGTCTGGGCCACTTAGTACCATCGACTCGATCAGAATTGACCCGTGACTAATGACTTAGAACTGTACTTTTATGCCAATTAGGTTCTTTATAAAACTGCAGTTGTATTACTTGTTTTTAATCCATCTTTTTATTCAGTGAAAGATTAACGTCACTCACATGCTGTCTTTCCGTACTGCTTGGCACATATTCTAAAGGAAATTACTTTTTCACGCTTCTTGAACACTGTTTACAAGAGCTTTTCTTGTAGAAGACGTGCCTTTCTTTCCTCGGTGGTGAATGCTAAATGTGCCAGTCACATAAAACATGAATTGCTCTTGACCACATTTACACCCAACCTTTTTCTGATTTTCTATAGACCTAGGAATTGGAAGTTCTATCTAAAACTTTAGGGAGTATGTTCCAAAGCAAAACTTTGAAAAACTATACTTTTTGCCAAATAATAGTCATACGTAGGTAGAGATGTGTCTGTCTCAGTTTTTTGGTTTTGACTCTGGGTACAGAATCTTAATTTCTAGCCATGTGAAATTACAAATAAGAGGAGCTGCTCTTCTCATGAATAATTTAATAACTTAGAACCACCTTAATATCCAAATGTGCCCCACTCAGCAAAAAGATAAACTCAAGAGAGCTGAATTGCTGATGGGGGAGGGGATAATCCATATGTTGATGATGTTATTGCTGTTTTCCTGCTTCATTTTACTAAGATACAGGTGTGGAAGGAAAGCTCTTTAGGAATAATCTTAAGACATTTTTTTTTAAATGATCATCTGTGGCTTTTCCAGAGAAGGAAAAAAATTACTTCATATTGAGCCAAATAGCAAGCAGTAAGCTTCCCAAAGGCTTCCTGTTGTTGTTGCTTTCATACATTGTCCTCTTTTTCTTAGGCGTTTGAACTGGCCACAGGCGACTATTTGTTTGAACCGCATTCAGGGGAAGAGTACACTCGGGATGAAGGTGAGTCCTCTTAACTGAGGATGTCTGTGCATGTAGTTACACTTGTGTGGCCGTGTGGTTTGTAGTACTGAAGAACTTAGTCTTTTTAGTATGCTAAGAATATATAAATCCCAGAAAAGATAGAAATATAAGATGTTTTATATTAAGTATTAGATATACTCAATATTTTATAGTAGCTATTAAAGAACTCTGTGAGGATTAAGAGAAAAGGCTACACATGGTCAAACTAAAAATTGTATTTACCGGATAATTTCTTCTAAAACATCTAGTTATTTTCCTTTCCCTATAAATCAGTGATTCAGTCTTTACCCCATTTGAATTACCTGTTCGTCAGCTTGCTCACTTATGCCTGCAACTTTATTTGGAAGTCAGTAATTTTATAGGCAAACATACGATTTGGATGGTGTTTGTGAATGCAGAGACTATATCCTATTTGTGTACATTCTACAATATTTAGCATTCTCTTTTTCTAAAAATTAAAGCCATACTTTTTTTCTTTTTAAATGATATTAACATTTAGAGTTCCATTTTAAAACAAAATATTATTGGCTTACATTTTGTGATAGCCGGTGGGAAAGGCCCAAGCTGTGAGCTGCTCCATCTGAGAGGCTGTAAAAGCAGACAACTAAATGTGTGATTGTCGTAGACTCTGGGTCTTGTCCAGCAAAGAGAGTGGGATGCAGGATTAAAATGCAAGAGAGGCTAATGTTCAGGAGTTGACAAGAGCCCCGAGTACAGGTCCTTGCTCCATTTTTATTAGGATCAGAAGGCTTACAAGCGTGACAGATGTGTAAAAGAGACAGTGAAACCATGAACATTAACTCACCGACGGGGGAATGGAGAATTTTGAAGATAGGCGGTGTTAGGGGTTTGGGTCAATACAAAACAAAGCTGGGAGGGAGTTTGTTTACAGCAGGCCTGAGGCACCACCTCTGTTTACCTAAACTGGCCTAGGGGACAAGACGGAGCATGCAACCTCAAGGGTCAGCAAGGCAACTTTCTTTTGCTAATTAGCTCCACTCTGGGCACTCTGGGCTCCACTCTGGGCTCCACTCTAGGCCCTACTGGGGTCTATAGCCCTATTTACCTGTTTTGGTCCTTCTTCCCTGTGAAAGCAGCTTTTTGCTATTGCACTAAGTTGGGGGGGTGTTTCTGCCCTGAATACCTAATCTTGTTTACCTCATTTTTGATACTTTCATCCTGAGGCTTTTCTATTCCAGCATTTTTGTCCTATACTGGGGGCCTTTGCCCTGTTTACCTAATCTTGGATGCGTTCATCATGTAGCTTTCTATTTCCTTATGCCTGGTTAACCCATCGGTGCAAGCTCAGGGAATTCCTAAGCTTAGTCCCCACATGTGATTTTTTTTTTTTTTTTTTTTTTTTTATCATGGTGGTGGCCAGATAACTTAGATGAGATAATTGTGAATGAAAGAACTGTTAAAGAGGTATCTTACCTTCTTGATTAAACAGTTTGGGCAGATTTTGTTTTCAGGATTAATGGGGATTACTTTGAAAGAGCACTAGCAATATACCCTCCCAATAAGGAAAATATGTCCTTCACTCCCTGTGCTTTCCTCCATCTTAGGGAAATCAAGTTTTGTGCCCTGTGGAACCAAGAAAGCTCTATTTCTCACACTGTGGTCCCTTGGGATATTAATAGGCATTTTTAGTAGGACCTCCTGACATTCCTAATAAGTACTGTTTGGAAAATGTTGCGCCAGTTCCCATAGCCCAATGCCTATTTTAATGAGTACAGTATGGATGTGTTTTCTATACATCAGCCCTTGTAAGAATATAACTGTAATTACTGTCTATGTACACACTTAATTTTCCCTAGTCTTTGCTGCTTTTTTTTTTTTTTTTCTGGTTGTAAGTTTGGCGCTATAGACTTACACCATTTTAGAAATGCCCTACTATAGGGGTGCCTGGATGGCTCAGTAGGTTGAGCGTCCGACTTCGGCTCATGATCTCACAGTCCATGGGTTTGAGCCCTGCGTCAGGCTCTGTGCTGACCGCTTGCTCAGAACCTGGAGCCTGCTTCAGACTCTGTGTCTCCTTCTCTTTCTGCCCATACCCTGCTTATGCTTTGTCTCACTCTGTTTCTCAAAAATAAATAAATGTAATAGAAAGAAAGGAGGGAGGGAGGGAGGGAGGAAGAGAGAAAGAAAAGAAAAGAAAAAAGAAAAAAGAAAGGAATGCCCTACTATCTTTGTTTGGGAGGGTAGTTGATTTTTTTCTATTTTTGTACACTCTCTGTAAATAGTGTGTGGTACGGAACACATAGAGCAGCTGGAATTATATTGTATAGGATCTTATGCTACCAAACTTGATGATTGAAACATATGTAAAAAGTCCCAAGTAAGGAATAAGGGAGAACCATCTATCCTAGGTATTTCTATACAAATTTATTTCCTCCTGTACCAGTCAATACTAACAGTCTTTAGGTGAAACTTCAAACTGCTGCATAAGAGGCCCACAAGAGCAGAAAACAGCAAACCCTTATCCTCCAGCCAGTGTATGCATAGTTTGTTACAAGTCACGGTAGGACTGGGGCCAACCCAAGAAGCATGTTCTCTGATGATATTCTCCAGCCCCTAACTCTTGGAATAATACTTGGATAATTTTGCCTATCAGGTATATCTGCCCTATGATCAATTGATAAACCAGATACAGGTTGCTGGAACTAAATGTAAAATAACACATTCGGGGAAAAATAATTCCTTGGTATAGGAAAAATATTAAAAGAACCAATACTTCACTTGGAAGCTTACAGAAGATAAACTGTGGTCTCATTTATAATCTGTTTGTACAAAGACATTTAGGGGCGCCTGGGTGGCGCAGTCGGTTAAGCGTCCGACTTCAGCCAGGTCACGATCTCGCGGTCCGTGAGTTCGAGCCCCGCGTCGGGCTCTGGGCTGATGGCTCAGAGCCTGGAGCCTGCTTCCGATTCTGTGTCTCCCTCTCTCTCTGCCCCTCCCCCATTCATGCTCTGTCTCTCTCTGTCCCAAAAATAAATAAAAAACGTTGAAAAAAAAAAATTTTTTTTTTAAAAAGACATTTATTTGCAGGTTTTGCCTAAAATAGGCAGAAATTTCTTAGCAGCTGAGTTCTTGTTACCGAACTATAAATTCAGTCAAAACTGCCAAAAGGTTATAGTGAATTCATGAATGTAAAGCCCTTTTAAAATGACAGCACTGGGTCCTTTACGTGAGAAACAGATAGGACCTGAGACATTCACAAATTCCCAGATATATTGATGTCTCTGGCATATTATTATTCCCCTTTAAGGTAACATTAGAAATCTTTAAGTAATTCCTTTTGATCTTCATGATTCTCTAACAGGATTAAAGTCATTTTGTGACTAGCAGCCATCACTTTTTAAAATGTACTTCGTATTCTTAGTTACCTGCAGAATAAAAAAGGTAGTAGAGCTGCCTGTAAGTGTGGATGGATGCTGGCCAGTCCCAGGCTCACCTGGGGACACACTGGACACATCCCTGGCAGTGTTCACAGTCCATATTCATGCCATGACAGTTACAACGCACTGCTATGATGTGGACATCTTTTCGTGGCCTGCAGAAGTCAAGTAGCTGTATTTTAAAATGTTTTTCGGGGCACCTGGGTGGCTCAGTCAGTTAAAAGCATCCAACTTTGGCTCAGGTCACGATCTCACAGTTTTTGAGTTCAAGCCCCACAACGGGCTCTGTGCTGACAGCTCAGAGCCTGGAGCCTGCTTCGGATTCTGTGTCTCCTTCTCTCTCTGCCTCTCCCCCACTTACACTCTGTCACTCTCTCTCAAAGATAAACACTAAAAAAATTTAAAAAATAAATGAAAAGTAAAATGTTTTTCGCTAATTTGTACTTAAAATATGATTTATTTTAAAACAAATAGCTCTGAACTAGACATGATAAGATTTGAGTTCTAGCTCCTTTTAGCCCTGTACCTTCAAGTCGGCCATTTATTCTCTCTGAGGTTCTATTTTCTCATCTTTACAATGGGGTATTAATCTTTGGCCTGTTGTACAGGGTGGTTGTGAAAACTCAAATAATCATATGTGATTATTTAATCATCATGAACATTGTTAAATAGAGTGATATTATTACGTGAAGCCCAGGGCAGTATCATAAATAAATAACAGTTCCAGAATGTGTAAAGAATATTGGTACAGTTTTTCACCTCATCTGAAAAACCCACCTGAACCTAGATGTATAGGCAAAATAGAAATAAAGATCTAGTTAAGCCTCCAAACTCCAGAGTGGGACTTGCCAGCTGCTATCAGGTAACCAACCACCTGAAATAATTCTCGACCTTCCCAGTCTCCCCTGGAATATCCTTGGTTATATTTGTAGTTACTCTTAAAGAGCTAGTCCTTGAAAAAGCTATTCATTAAAAAAAAAAAAAAACCCTTTACAGCTTGTCCTTGATCCTGTTCTTCTTACCCTTCTATTTTAGACCACATTGTGCACATTATAGAGCTGATAGGCAGAATTCCAAGACGCTTTGCCCTCAGTGGGAAATATTCACAGGACTTCTTCGATCGCAGAGGTAGTATTATTAACATGAGTTTTCATCTAGGCCCCAGGTATACAACTTAAGGAAGCAGAGCATTCACACCAAGATTGTTTTTAGTTATCACTCAAGTCCCACTGGAGTGGGTGCGTGATTTTGTTATGGTTTTCTGGACTCTCCATTAGGTGGATAGAGTCCTCTTCCTATTTAGGACAGAAAGCAAGCCTGAAATGCTTCATAAAGAGGTGTGCATGCTACTCTTTCTGCCATTGTCTAGAACTGCATTTGTTACTCCTGTTATGTATGTCTTTTTTTTCCCCTTTCCTGAAATGTTTGAAACATACAGATCACATTGCATTGATCATAGAACTTCTGGGGAAGGTGCCTCGCAAGCTCATTGTGGCAGGAAAATATTCCAAGGAATTTTTCACCAAAAAAGGTAAAATAAATGTGTTTGTTCCCAGGCATTAAGGGGGCAAAGTGTTTAAAAATGAAGAGGTAAGTACTGCTGGGTACATGTATTCCCAGCACCTACAGAAGAATGGTCCTGTCTTGACTGCTGAGCTGTAATAGTGTGGTCAAGAGCAGAGACTGGAACCAGACTATCTAGGTTCAAATCCCAGCTGCTACACAACCTCAGTCTGCTGATTTCTAACTGGAGATTATAAGTGTCTACTTCATATTGAATAAGTTACTTTGTATATAGTACCTGGCACATTGATTACTCCTATTATAGCACTTCTGGAAAATGGGCAGATTTTTGCTAGCATTTGGTCTAAGAACTGCCTCTTTCAAAGGGCAAATCATTTACTTCAAGCTTCCTAAGAGCAGGATTACATCTCACTCTGTCTTGTGGCCTAGTGACACCCAACATAGTCACTTAAGCCCATCAGTTCTACAAATTAACTTTACCCTTGACAATTTTATAAGTTTATGTCATCACTGAGGAGTGAAGGAAACCAAGAGAATACTTACTTCAACTTTTTGACTCGATAATATACATTGGCGTATTTAAATGTGTACTTATGCATACAAATAAAATTTGAAAGCTGAAATTTGAACACCTGACATGGAAGGATTGGTAGACTGTCTGGCCTTTTTTCCCCTTTTTGCCATGATTCCCTTTTTCCTCACAACCTCTACACTAATGCTGAGGAAAATCATTTTTCTTAACACTTGACAGCAAGCATCCTCAGAAACATTTAATGTTTCTTTTTTGGCAGGAAAATACTGAAGTGCTTCATAAGAGTTCCTCCTTGCACAAAGACCAGTTAATGGCATGCATATACCGAGTAGGTAATTAATCAGGCACTCACTGCCCACAGAAGAGACCTCAAATAAGTGTTGTAGAAGTTTTAAAGCAGCATTTACCTTAATAAGGCACTGTAATTGACCTTATTTTTTTTAAATTATCATTTCAAAGAAGCAAAATTTAGAATGACATTCCAGAATACTACAAAGTGTAGTGTAGCTATATCTGAAACCTGTGTCGGGTTTGTTCTTTTAGTCTTGTTGCTTTTATACAGGTTTGACGTGGTATTAGCTCTTACTGCCTTATTTGGAAGCAATATTTACTAGACTGTTAAGTCAAAAAAAAAAAAGAACAGTACAAACAAATTGTTCTTGGTATGTGGTAATAAACTGCCTCTGAACACCATATGACACCATGTTGCATATATAGGCATTTAATATTCATTTTAGTGAATACCTAGTTCATGCTAGGCCTGCCCAATTTGACTGGGACAGAATATCCTGGAATGGTGGAGCAAACAAATTATCTTAAGTTTTTAGGCCCTCAGAATGGAGAATGTGAGAAATTTGAATGAAGAAAGATTCAATTCTGGTGGCAAAATTTCTTTATAGAGCACCTGGATTAGTTCCTGGATATCCACAAAAGGCTCTTGTCACTTGTCAGTGTCAGTCAGTTTCTTTTGTGTTATCTTTATCATAGGTGACCTGAAACACATCACGAAACTGAAACCCTGGGGCCTTTTTGAGGTTCTAGTGGAGAAGTATGAGTGGTCTCAGGAAGAGGCAGCTGGCTTCACGGATTTCTTACTGCCCATGTTGGAGCTGATACCCGAGAAGAGAGCCACTGCTGCCGATTGTCTCCGGCACCCTTGGCTCAACTCCTAAGCCCCAGCCTAACAGCGCAGCAGAGATCACATGCTGACCCTCACCCCTCCCCAACAAGTATTTCCCTCTTCCCTTTTCAGGGTGAAGCTCTTCCTTCAAGGGTTTCCTAAGGGGTTTTTTTGTTTTGTTTTTTTGTTTTTTGTTTTCTTGTTTTCTTTTTTTTAAATCAATCTGTTCATTTGGGTTTGCTTACTTGACCCTGTGGAGATCCCCCACAGCCATTGGGCATCCTAGGTGAATTTGGCCTTGATTGGGCTCTGCCAAAGACGAATAGACTAAAATGTGAAACAGCCTCTCACCCTGTACCCTTGTCTTTCCATTAGAACACCCTTTAAATTATACACATCCTTTTTAAAAACTATGAAGATGTATGAGCTCATCCTTTTATTCACTGACTCTAAGAGTCAAATTTTCTAGTGCGTATCCTATTGCCAGCATAAGGATGAGAAGGGGAAAGGGTGTTACTTCTGCGTACAGCAGAGACATTAAACTTGCTGTATCCAGGCTGCATCATCTACCTGGACTGTTTCTGTTGCTCTCTATGTTCACATTTTTTCCTGCGACTTTCAGGCTATCTTTTTAAAGGAGCTGTATAAGCTCCAAATTTGGGTACCATTTTATCACTGTTCAAAGCACTATCAAATTCCTTTCATCCTTTAATAACTCTAAGATCCTTGAATCTTTGTTCTGATTTTTGATGAAAACAGAAGCGGAACCATTGATTTGTAATTTCTGCAGAACCACAGCTGTTTTGCAAAACAGTCCTTTCCTGTGTGTCTTCTGTCACCCTAACAGCAGAGTTCGTTCATTTGGCTGTTTTGTTTTTTCATTGTTTTAACCCCTGGCTGGCACTTTACTCACTGCACTTGAGTTTATTGCCCCATAACTAACTAAAGAATTCAGGGTGACTCTAGAAAGGAGATCTGGGTATCAGAGATTTTCCCTCTAAGAAGAAAATGCCCTAGAATTCCTGATTCTTTTCCAATCAGTCCCCTACTTGTATTCACAGCTTTTTCTTCATCTTGTCCAAATTTAGCCTTGAAGCAGTTTCCCTCTGTGGCTTAGCCTTTCTCATTTTCTGAGAGGCTTCAGGTCTTCAGTGAAATCCCAGCATAGAAGAACCAAGGGGAAGGGTGGGATGGCACTTTTTGGGGTGGGGTTTTTTTGTTTTGTTTTGGAGGGGGTGTTTTGTTTTGTTTTTATTTTTGTTTTTTGTTTTTGGTTGTTTTAAGATTAGCCATTCTCTGCTGCTATTTCTTTGTATAATGTAAGTTTTTAACTGCAACTTTGGGATAATTGAGATGTACTTGAGGCTTTTTTTTTTTTTTTTTTTTTTTAATGAGAAAAGGCTCTGTGAATCTTACTTTAGAATGGGCCTCTCTGAGACTTGCCCTAGACATCATATATTCCTCGGGTCATATTGAAAAGTAAAAGAGGGGCAGGCTTGGGGTCACAGCCACTTGTTCAGCACAGACCAAGTGGGCCTTGAGGACTACAGCATTCTGCGGAGACGGCTCCAGGAGTGATTTACAGAAAGCCAAGGAAGTGCAACTTGAGGCTCTACTAGCAAAGCTGCTGATGAGACTTTCAGGTAGCTGACCCTCTATACAGGAAATTGGAGTCCAGATTCTGCCATTTTTCCACCAACAACAGCAAAGGAAAACATGGTGCAATTATGCAATCCATTTAACTCATAAACCTAGAACCCTGAGTACCGATGGCCAGCCATTCATCGGATCCTTGATTGGGTAGTCCTGAAATCAGACATGTTCCTGTAGAAAGAATTTTAAGTGAGGCTGTCTATGCACCTATCAAGAATAAAGAAAATAGATTGTATCCAACAACGGCAGGGAAAATCCTTCGGCACTTCTAATCCACTTTGGCTTTTCAGCGATATATATACATCTAAAGCAATAGCAGACTAGAACTGAATTATTTTCTACACTGTAAAATAACAATTGTGGGATTACAGGAATTCTGGTGATGATATTAAAGTAAACTAACCAAAACACAAATAGAAGGCCCCATTTTAACAGTTGATGTAAAAAGAAATTTTAAGAAGAGAGAACCTATAACTTCTTTCTTGGACATGTTTTCCCTCCAAATAAGGGCTTTTCCCCCTGTCATTTAAGGAGCCAGATGAATTAGAAGCCGTAGAAAGAGGCAGCTATAGAAATTGATCTTCCAAGTACCCCATGTACCTTTATTGAACTTAATCATAATACTGTCAAATTGCCATGATCTTACTAAAGGATTTCTATTGCTGTCAGTTAAAACCCCAAATGCATTTTTATTCTTTCTATCAGGTGCATTGTCTGTTTTCTTTATAAATGCAGTACAATAAACAAATTATTTAATAACCTACATGTTTCCAGAGCATTTCTGTTCATTTGTTGCCCAAGTTGGTCTGAGCCAACCTTCAGGATGGAGGAAAGGATTGGTTGAGTATGCTTTTTGAACTTAAATAAGCAGTGAAATTGTATAGCTTGAACACATGCCACTTTATGTCATTTGTAGCTTTGCTTCTATCTTTAAATTGGGGGTAGGTGAGATTAACAGTACATTTTGGAAAGTTTTAAGAAAATTGTTATTCCCTATATCCAATAGTGTTTTCCCCGAATATTTGTGGTAATGTCTTTCCCACCCCGGCCTCCGATTACAATCATTGTAGATGCAGAACGCCCAAAGATTTGTGAACTCTGCCTAAGGCACTGGCATGACAAACCCTATTGTGCCCAGGCTCTCATACACATCTGATTTATTGCTTAGCACAAATTCTTAGACATGGAATGGCTGGGCCAGGTTGTAAGCACATTTTTATGGCTTGTAGTGAATGTCCCATAACTTCTGTGGGAAACGGAGTGTTTGGCTGTGACTAGCAGTGTTTGGATGGGCCTGTTAGGATCGCACTCAGTTTATTCCTTTTTTAAAATCTTTTTTTTAGACTTATTTTATTTTTGAGAGAGCACACGTGGGAAAGAGGCAGAGGGGGCAACAGAAGATCTGAAGTGGGCTCTGTGCTGATAGCAGTGAACCCCGTGCAGGGCTCAAACTCACAAACAGATCATGACCTGAGCCAGTCGGACACTCCACCGACTAGCCACCCAGGCGTCCCCACACTCATTTTATTCCTGATACCCGGTTTGAATGCCAAAAAAAACAGGAGTGTCTTGTTTCAATTTGCAGATTGGATGACTAGTGAAGGCAGAAACTTGTTTCATGGGTTTTTGGCCATTTTTATTTGGTTATCTACCTCCATTACCCAGCTCTATGTTGGCATGCTTCCCTATTTGATGATGTGGTAAGGATTTGTTATATACTAGAGATGATGCATTTTTATCATTTTCCATCGCATACTTTTCCAATTTTTTATTTGCCTTTCATTGTTATGTTTGTTAACGTTATTCAGTAGAAAGTCCTTCCCCACCCCTGAACTACATAAACTGTCCTAGTTAATTTAATTACATCATGCTGAAGACCTGTGTGGTGTGTTCATATTGTAGTGTTTGCCCAGAAGAGAATGTAACCTGTTTAAAAAACAACCTAAACGAATTAAACCAGAATTCCTCAAACCAATGTGTTGGTTTACTGGACTGACCAGTCTAGGCAGTCTCACTAGGCCTTGTGTCAAATGTATGGGCCTAGAGCTCAGAGGGTTTTGGAAAACTTCATTGCTCTTGTCCTAGGAGAGCTTGTCGCAATCTCAAAAGAACCAGCAAACGGAGATGGAGTTAAACCATCCCCCTCCCCGGACCCCTGCTTTTCACTCTTCATTTGCCCCGAGTGTCCACAGGAGAACCATTTAGCTGCCCCAGAGCAGGCCCAGGTTACAAGACTGTAACCTCTGAGACTGTACTCTGAGCTGTCAGCACAGAGCCTGATTCAGGGCTCGAACTCATGAGCTCAGAGCCTAGAGCCTGCTTGGGATTCTGTGCCTCCCTCTCTGTGCCCCTCCCCTGCTCATGCTCTCTCCGTCTCAAAAATGAATAAAGTGTTAAAAAAAAATTTAATAAATTAGTGGGCCTTACTATAAATCCTCTTGAGGTTCAATAACAAAGAGGGGTGAGTTTAGAGGGTCAGAGCCCTTGTTTGATCTTCAGCAATTTATTTCAAAACAAATACGTATCCATCAGCATGTAAGGTTACTGGACTCTAACCTTTGTTTCAATAAACCATTCTGGGAAGTGCCCATTGCAGCAGAAAATAATGAGTAACTTAAAAAGCAACTTTTAAAAAGACTCCAGTGATTCCCACACGGATACAAAACACATTTTTGTAATCCCCTCACCTTGATTGTGGGCTGGACTTAGCGACTGTTTTAACAGATCAAGGCAAAAGTGACAGATGTTACTTCTACGATTGGGTTACAAAGGGCTGTGCCTGCTGTCTTCTCTGCCCCCCCTCTCTCGTTCTGTCTTGGAACTCTGGGGAAGCAAGCCGCCATGTGAGTAGCAGTATGGGGAGGCCCACAGTCTGCATCCTGCAGACAACCACTGAGTCTGGAGGCAGATCCCGACAGCTTAATTGCAGCCCTGTGAGAAACCTTGAGACGGAGACATCCCTAACCCACAAAAACAGAAACGTTTTAAGCCACTGAGTTCTGTGGTAATGTGCTCTGTATGCAGCAACAGGTAACTAATACAGGGATGTAAGACAAAGCATTTAAGATATCCACCCAGTTAGCATCTCAGATCTAAATGACTAGTCCTCTCTTGACCATATCAGCCCAGGCCTAGTCCCTGGTGAAGTTTGGGCATCACAACCATCCTTACGCCCCAGCCCAAGGCAGAGGCAAGTGAGAAGGCAACTTGGTTAGACAGGTGCTGATTTTATTGATTTTCTATGTACTTTCAAAGATGAGATTCAAGGTGCCCTTAGGAGTTTAAGGTAAAGCCACTTGAGCTGATAAGCAGTTACTAGCTTTCAACCAAAATCATTACTGTAATTGGAGAGGTTGAATTCTGACTTTCTTTGAAGATCAAGCAAAAGGTGAAATGCTGGCTGACTCCTAAACAGATTTGCAGATCCTTCCCCAGGACTGGTCATTAGTAAACCGACTCCCGCTTTTGTGAAACGTGCTGTTCCTGGCAAGAGCAAGGTGCAGGCTATTGGCAGATGCTCCTTAAGTTCCCCAGAAGCTTCTGTGGACCACCATGGTTGCCATTGTAGTGAGAAATTTTGAGAAGGTAGACTTAGAAATGTTTCTTTTCATATGAAAAGTAAAATGAGAAATGGATGTGAAGTAGGAAAGGCACTAAGCTACAAAAATTGTCAAATTCTGTGCATCAAGTTTGCATAAATGCCTGACTGAAATAATTTTATCAACACAAGAAAATATGAATGGGATTTTTTTTAAGTAGGCTTCACGTGTACTACCCAACACGGGACTTGAACGCACAACCCTGAGATCAAGGCCTGAGCCAAGAGCAAGAGTCAGATGCTTACCCAACTGAGCCACTAAGGCACCTCTGAATATGATTGTTCTTAAGTCTCACTCCAATAGTTCCCATTACCAACAGGACGATGCTGGGGTGCTCATTCCAAATCCATCTGAACTGTAGAAGAAACCCCACTGACTGGGTAGGTTGTCAGGGCATTGGTTAAAAAGCATGCCCTACAGGGGCGCCTGGCTGGCTCAGTTGGTAGAGCATGGGACTCTTGCCAAAGTCATGAGTTCAAACCCCATGTTGGAAGGCAGAGTTCACTTTAAAAAAAAAAAAAAAAAAAAAGTGCCCTTACAGCCCAGGAATGAGAAACTTTATCAGTGACTGCTCCTTGATCAAGTAACAAGATCCATTACAGATTCGTTCTGTGTTTACCTCCCCTCCTCTACCAGCAGCTACACTTTCTCTTTACCAAGTAAATGCGCAAGACCAGGAAAAACTACCTACCTCTCAGGATTATCCACTGCAGATAATCAGCAAGCCCTGTTTCTAGGTACCATCTCCAGGCAGGGAATAGCCTAAAGAACCTGTCATCTTTGCTACAAGGAGGTATTCCCTAAATCAAGCTCCCCTCTGGAGGCTGGCAAAAGATTCACCATTGAGTGCCGAATCCAAAGTCGTTTGGTTTTGTTCTTACAAGAAATGTAATCTATTACTAAAACAAATTACTTGGACACAACAAATTTCTTAAGCTGGGGGCCAGGCCTGATTGGGTCGGAGTGGGCACTATGAGGGAACGTAATGGAGTTTACTCTCCTCTAAGTTTTTAGATCCTATGTTCACCCAGTCTTTATAGGACTTCCTGATAGATTTGGGTTCTGGTGGCCCCTCCATTCCTTACCCACCTCTGATCATCAATGAGAAAACAGTTAAGAAAGGAGAAGCAAAAGACCCCCTAAGCCCCAACCTGAAATGATCTGGCATGACAACCGCCTCTCCCTCAGCTGCCCTTTGAGAGCTGGGTGGCAGTGCCTGGTGTGCCTGCAAACGAATGCATCCTCAGGCTCTCAAGACTCGGACCTGGGAAGCCCTGGAAGATGTGGACTCAGCCCTCTCATTTTCCAGAGGAGAGGCCTCCAGGGAGTAACGTGATCCCCGGTATGAAGGGGATACGACGAGAACTGGGGCCCCGTCAGGAGAGTACCGCCCATGTCTCTCTGAATATCTTTAACGTGGGTCACTGTAGTTCTGCTCCTCCTGAAAGTGTTCTGCATACAGTAGGAGGTCTTGTCTCAGGAGAGTGTCAGGTTCTAATCCTATAGTGAAAGGCTTCAGGGTATCAGACCTATAGTGGCCAGGAACAGGGAAGCGTGGACGGAACAAGTTTTTATCGCTGAAGAATTCGATTCCTTAATTTTCCATTGTCAGGGAAATAGATGACCTGTGGTATTAAAAAAAAAAAATCGCAAGAGTATAAAATTTGACACTTTTAGAAAGCCAAGCAAAACCAAATTCCCCATGTATGCGCCCTATGTCCCCCGGAAGCTTACGTTTCGATTCAGCCCTACCCAGACAGGCAAATTTCGTTAGTGTATAAAATAATCGTCAATGTGCATCAAGTAAAAACTCAGGTCTCTCAAATAAATAAAGTATCATTTTTAAAAAGGAATCTTGGGCAAGAAGAAAGCTAGAAGCATGATATCATGGCTCCCTGATTTCAACCTATATTACAAAACTTAAAACGGTATGGTATTGGCATAAAAGCAGACACACAGATCAGTGGAACAGAGTAGACGGCCCAGAAATGAACCTATGCTGTGGCCAATTTATGACAAGTCATGAATATACAATGGAGAAAGGGCAGTCTTTTCACTAAATGGTACCGGGAAACTGGCCCACTACCTTACACCATACACAAAAGTGAAATCAAAATGGGTTAAAGACTTTAATATCAGACCTGAAACCATAAAGCCGCTAGAAGAAAACACAGGCGGTAAGCTCCTTGACATAGATCGTGGCAATGATTTTTTGAATTTAACACCAAAAGCGAAAAAAAAAAACCATGTGGGACTACACAAAAAGCTCTGCACAGCAAAGGAAACCATCAACCAATAAAAAAGCAGCCTGCTGAATGGGAGGAGACATTTGCAAATCATGTATCCAAAATATATCAAGAACTCCTATAAATCAATAGCAAGAAAACAATCTAAAAATGAGCAAAGAAAAAAATGAATAAATATAAATAAATAAATACATAAAAAATGAGCAAAGGATCTGTATAGACATTTTCCCAAAGAAAACATACAGATGGCCAACAGGCACATAGAAAGATGCTCAACATCATTAACTCTCAGGGAAATGCAAATCAAAACCACAATATCACCTCACACCTTTTAGAAAGGCTACTATCAAAAAGACAAAAAAAAAAAGTGTTGGCAAGGTTATGGAGAAAAGAACATCTGTGCACTGTTAATGGGATTTTGAGTTGGTGCAGCCACTATGAAAAACAGTATGGAGGTTCCTCAAAAGATTAGAAATGGAACTGCCATATGGTCCAGCAATTCCATTTGGGGGTATTTATCCAAAGAAAAACATACTAATTCAAAAAGATGTACGCATTCCCATGTTCATGGCAGCGCTATTTACAGCTTAACTGTCCATCAGTGGACACTTAAACCTTGTGCTATGGAGGGATGCCTGGGGGACTCAGTCGACTGAGGATCCAGCTCTTGACTACAGCTCAGGTCATGATCCCAAGGTTATAGGATTGAGCCCCGCATCAGGCTCCACACTGAGCGTGGAGTCTACTTAAGATTCCCTCTCTGTCTCTGTCTCTGTCTCTCTCTCTCTCTCTCTGCCCCTCTCCCTCGCTTGCATGCTCTCTCACTCTCTCTAAAAATAAAAAAAAACTTTTTTTTTACTGTGCTATAGAGGCTCCTGGGTGGCTCAGTTGGTTCAGCATCATCAGACTCCTGGTTTCAGCTCAGGTCATGATCTCACAGTTTCGTGGGTTCCAGTCCTGTGCTGGGCTCCGCACTGAATGTGTGGTGCTTGCTTGGGATTCTCTCTCTCTGCCCCTCCCCGACTTGTGCTATCTCTGTCTCTCAAAATAAATAAACTTAAAAAAAATTGTGCTGTATATCCATATTGGAATGTTATTCAGCCAAAAAAAAAATGAAATTTTGCCATTGGTGACAACATGAATGGACCTCCAGGGCATTATGCTAAGTGAAATAAGTCAGAAAAAGACAAATACTGCATATAATCTCTGTGGAATCTTGAAAGGTAAAAAACAGAAAAACAGGTGCCTGGGTGCCTCAGCTGGTTAAGCATCCAACTCTTAATTTGGGGTCAGGTCGTGATCTCACTGTTCATGAGTTCAAGCCCCACTTCTGGCTCTGCACTGACACTGCAGAGCCTGCTTGGAATTCTGTCTCTCTCTCTCAAAAATAAATAAATAGGGGCGCCTGGGTGGCGCAGTCGGTTAAGCGTCCGACTTCAGCCAGGTCACGATCTCGCGGTCCGTGAGTTCGAGCCCCGCGTCAGGCTCTGGGCTGATGGCTCAGAGCCTGGAGCCTGTTTCCGATTCTGTGTCTCCCTCTCTCTCTGCCCCTCCCCCGTTCATGCTCTGTCTCTGTCCCAAAAATAAATAAACATTGAAAAAAAAAATTTTTTTTTAATAATAATAAATAAATAAATAAACATTGAAAACAATGACAAGCTCATAGATACGGAGGGATAGGAGAAATGGGTGAAAAGACATAGAGGTGTGGTTACCTTTGATTCAGCAATTCTACTCCAGAATTTATCAACAGAAGCAACACGTTCTTATCTGTGAGAACAATCCTCAATGGCTAATAATCAAGGTCTTGTTTAGCCATTGAAGAGTACACCAGGGCTATGGAGTTTGTGGCTTTAAAAAACTTTAATAATGAACATTGAAAAAAAAATGAGAAAATGTTTACACTCTAACAGTTTGCTATTCAAAGTGTAGCCATTACGTGAAGCAGGTTAGGAACAGTGTCTATGGCCCCTGAATCAGAATTTCCATTTTAAGAAGATTCCCACGTAGGTTGTACGCATTATTAGAGTTTTGAGAATCACCTAATAAAGGGGGGGGGGGCAATGTTTATTATTATTGAAAAAAGTATATCTATGTGGGCAAGCACTGGAAGGTACTTTGCAGAAATTAAAATCGTTTAAATGGAGTTAACCCCAGGGCGCCTGGGTGGCTCAGTCGGTTAAGCAGCCGACTTTGGCTCAGGTCACGATCTTGCACTCCCTGAGTTCGAGCCCCGCGTCAGGCTCTGTGCTGGCAGCTCAGAGCCCGGAGCCTGCTCCGGATTCTGTGTCTCCCCCTCTCTCTGTCCCTCCCATGCTCATGCTCTGTCTCTGTCTCTCAAAAATAAATAAACGTTAAAAAAAGTTTCTTTTTAATGGAGATAACCCCGTCTACCCACACGAAGGGCCTAGCCTGCTGTAGGTCCTCAATAAATGGCAGCTATTTGGAAGGTGATACTATGATGGGCTTTTATATTTTTTTAATGTGTTCCTTAATATTCTTGTTAAATCACATTTTGGAAACCTGAAAGGCAATAAGGAAATTGATATGTTGTGCTTCCTTTTCAACCAGACGTTAAAATCAGTTAAAGTCATATTTTTCTCTTTGTGTTGGCTATCAGGAAGCATAAGGAAGGTAGTATTTCTTTTTTTTTCTTTTTTCTTTTCTTTTTTTTTTTAATTTTTTTTTTTTAACATTTATTTATTTTTGAGACAGACAGAGAGCATGAACAGGGGAGGGTCAGAGAAAGAGGGAGACACAGAATCTGAAACAGGCTCCAGGCTCTGAGCTGTCAGCACAGAGCCCGACGCGGGGCTCGAACCCACAGACCGCGAGATCATGACCTGAGCCGAAGTCGGAGGCTCAACCGACTGAGCCACCCCAGGCGCCCCAGGAAGGTAGTATTTCTATTAGCCTAGCTTTCTAGAATATTTGGTTTCCTCTCTGTGACTTTTATTTTTTTTTTTAATTAGGTTTTCTATTTTTCTTACAGATCACTTAAAGTCTTTCTGAAAATAAGGGCCCCATTTACAAGAATGACTTCTAAGCAGTCTGTTCTTGTTTGCCAGGCTCCACAGAAAGATGAGTTTATGAAACCACCTGGCTGTTCGACATTATTTCTTCCTGTTCTTTTTCCACTTCTCAAGAGGTAAAACAAGAGGGTCTCAGATGCCAGCTAGCTCCTGCGGGAGTCACTGCTCCTCCCCCCAGGCCCTACGCCAGCCCCTACACCCGGCCCCACGGGCCATTCCGCCTGGTGAGTCTGTAAGGAAACGGAGGCCAAGGAGGCCACAGCCCTTCCCCCAAGGCAGGCAGACCACCCAACGGTGGGATTACTCACCAGCACGCCAGCTGCTTCAGACTTCCTCTGCAATGAAAAAGAGAGCGTTATGTGTATACACCCGGGCCTCGTTTGCAGGATAATTCCCTGCACACAACTCCCTCGCCAAACCAGATCAGATTTCTTCACTCTCGAGAAGGCTCACATTGTTGCTGTTGTTCGTAATGTGTACCAGCTTGTAACTGCATTTTGCATGTGGTGTCCCTTATCAGACGGTAAGGTCCAATCAGACCGCCTCCCTCACCGCTGTCCCCCCAGTGTCTGGGGGTGTCAGTGGGCACCTGGAGCCCAGGAGCTGTTAGTGGTCGGGCAGGTGATTACGTAAGAAGTAGAGATACCGGAAGGACAGAACGAGGAGAGAACATTCGTTAATCGCCCGAATAACATGTAGGCTTTGTTAGCGATTTACCCACTACCTAATCCTTCACACAATCTTTTGTTTTTTTTGAGATACAATTCACTAACACGAAATCTACTCAACTCAAAGCGTACAGGTTGGTGAGTTCCAGGATAATCACTGGGCTGTGCAGCCATCACCGCTGTTAGGACACCCGGGTGGCTCAATTGGCTAAGCGTCCGACTTCAGCTCAGGTCATGATCTCGAAGTTCGTGAGTTCAAGCCCCGCATCAGGCCCTGCGCCGACAGTACAGAGCCTGCTTGGGAGTCTCTCTCTCTCTCTCTCTCTCTCTCTCCTGCCCCTCCCCCACTTGTGTGCTCACACGCGCACCCTCTCTCTAAAAATTTATTTTTAATAAATAAGCTTTGGAAATAAATAAAAATAAATAAAATTTAAAAAGTAAATGAAAATAAACTTTAAAAATAAATAAATACGTGGGATCATACAATACATGGTCTTTTGTGTATGGCTCCTTTCACTTGCAACGTCTTCAAGGTTCATCCACTTGGTAGCAATTATCAGTACTTCTTATAGCTGAATAACATTCCACTGTGTAGATTTACACATATTATTTATCCAGGTCATCAGCTGACTCACGTTTGGTTGGTCTCCACTTCCTGGCTTTCGCGCCGCTATGAAGGTTTATATCCAAGTTTTTGTGCAAACGTGTTTGCAGTTTTCTTGCCTACGTAGCTAGGAATAAACGTGTGAGTCACAGAGCGCCTCTCTCTATGTTTAACCATTTGAGGAACTGCCGTCCTGTTTTCTATAGCAATAGCGCCATTTTACCTTTTCACGAGCGGTGTATGAGAGTTCTTTTCTCCACGTGCTCACCAACACCTGTTACTGTTCATCTTTTTTATCAGCCATCCTAGTGGGATGTGAAGTAATAGCTCATTGTGGTTTTAATTTGCATTTTCCTCATGACTAGTGATGTCAACTGTCTTGGCAACCTGGATATCTTCTTTGGAGAAATGTCTGTTCAAATCCTTTGCCCACTTTAAAAATGGGGTTCTTCGTAGTTTTATTTGTCAAGTTGTAGGAGTCCTTACTATATTCTGGATATTAGAATTATGAGTTGCAAATACATTCTCCCATTCCGTGGGTTGTCTTTTCTTCACTTTCTTGTTGGTGTCCTTTGACACACCAAAGCTTTCATTTTTTATGAAATCCAATTTATACGTATTTTTTCCTTTGGTCGCTTGTGTATTAGGTGTCACGTCTAAGAAACCACCACCTAAACCAAGGTCACAAGGATTTATACCTATGTTTTCTTCTAAGAGTTTTATAATGTTACATCTTACATTTAGGTCTTTGATCCATTTTCAGTTGATTTTTATATATCATGTGAGGTGGGCAGTCCAACTTCATTCTTTTTTTTTTTTTAATGTTTACAGAGTGAGAGCAGGGGAGGGGCAGAGAGAGAGAGAGAGAGACATAGAATTTGAAGCAGGCTCCAAGTTGTCAGCACAGAGCCTAACCTGGGGCTCGAACCCATGAACTGTGAGATCATGACCTGAGCTAAAACCAGACACTTAACCAACTGGGCCACCCGAGATGCCCCCGACTTCATTCTTTTGCGTGTAGATGTCTGGTTGTTCTAGCACCATTTACTGAAAAGACTATTCTTTCCCTCCATTGAATGGTCTTGGCAACTCTGTTGAAAATCAGTTTGCCATTTATGTTTGGGTTCATTTCTGGATTCTTAATTTTATTCCATTGATCTGTATGTCTATCCTCATGCCAGGACCACACCATCTTGATTACTGTAGCTTTGTGGTAAGTTTTGAAATCAGGGCATGTGTGTCCTCCAACTTGTGTTCTTCTTCATGATTGTTTTGGCTTTTCTGGGTCCCTTGCGTTTCCATACGAATTTGAGGATCAGCTTACCAAGTTTTGCAAAAAGCCAGCTGGGATTTTGATAAGGATTGCACTGAATCTGTAAATCGGTTTGGGGAGCATTGCCATTGTAATATGAAGTGTTCTCATCCGTGAATGTGGATGCTCCCATTGATTTAGGCCTTTAATTTCTTTCAACAACGGTTTTTAATTTTCATGTACAAACCTCACACTTCTTTTGTTAGATTTTTTTCTACATATTTTTTTTTAATTTTTTTTTTAACGTTTATTTATTTTTGAGACAGAGAGAGACAGAGCACGAACAGGGGAGGGTCAGAGAGAGGGAGACACAGATTCCGAAAGAGGCTCCAGGCTCTGAGCTGTCAGCACAGAGCCTGACGCAGGGCTCGAACTCACGGACCGCGAGATCATGACCTGAGCCAAAGTCGGCCGCTTAACCGACTGAGCCACCCAGGCGTGCCCCTACATATTTTATTTTTTGATGCTATTATAAGTGACATTGCTTTCTGACAAGTCATTTCCAGATTGTTCACTGCTGTGTGTACGAATGTGATAGATTTTTGTATATTGTTTATATCCTGCAGCCTCGCTAATGTTGCATGTTACCTTTCATGGTTTTTTAGTGGATTCTTTAGCACGTTCCATATGCAAAATCATGTCATCTGCTAGTAGAGATCGTTGCACTTCGTCCTCTCCAAACTGGATTTCTTTTCCTTCTTTTTCTTGCCTAACTACCCTGGCTATGACCTCCAGTCTGCTCTTCAACTGCAGTGCCAACGGCAGACATCCTTGTCTTGTGCCTGAGCACGATCTTTTGAAGTAGGTAATTTTTTCAACCGAGGAGAAACCTGCCACCTCACCCTGTAAAAACGGGGCTCGGATGAGGAAACGCTCAGAGAAGTTGAGTAATGTCCGCAGTCACAGCTGGTTAACAACGGAGCCCCAGTTTTAAAACCAGGTCTGACTCCAAAGCCCACACTCATTCTCCTCTGCCTCCTTAACCCTTAACGAGCGGATCAGCAACCATGTACTCATGCAAGCCTTCACTTCTGTCATCATTTCCTTCATGTCACACAATAATAGAGGTGGCAGAGCAGGAGTTAGTGTCCCGCTCTTCCGTGGAAAGCACCTTGAGGAAAGCGACTTGGAGGAACTGGGACTCAAATTCTGCCTTCCAGGGCACCTGGGTGGCTCAGTCGCTTACGTATCTGACTTCGGCTCTGGTCCTCATCTCGCGGTTTGTGAGTTCGAGCCCCGCGTCGGGCTCTGTGCTGACAGCTCGGAGCCTGGAGCCCGCTTCGGATTCTGTGTCTTCCTCTCTCTCTGCCCCTCCCCCACTCATGCTCTGTCGCTCTGTCTCTCTCAAAACTAAATAAACATTAAAAAAAAAATTTGGGGGGGGGCGCCTGGGTGGCGCAGTCGGTTAAGCGTCCGACTTCAGCCAGGTCACGATCTCGCGGTCCGGGAGTTCGAGCCCCGAGTCAGGCTCTGGGCTGATGGCTCAGAGCCTGGAGCCTGTTTCCGATTCTGTGTCTCCCTCTCTCTCTGCCCCTCCCCCGTTCATTCTCTGTCTCTCTCTGTCCCAAAAATAAAAAACGTTGAAAAAAAAAATTTAAAAAAAAAATTTTTTTTAATTCTGCTTTCCTGACCCAATTTTGTGCTTTGACAGCAGCGATAGCTACTTCACTAAGTCGTTAGGTGTGTTCAGAAAGGTTATGTGGGTGTTTCCTAACAGGTTATAAACAAGAAGGATACATTGAATCCTGCATGATAGTGAGGGAACTAAAATATGGAGAGAAAAGAATCTGAAAAGATTGAAACAGGTGCATGGGGCACAAAAGAAGAGGGACGAGGAAAGAGAGGAAAGCCAACTGACATTTTGATCAGTAAATAAAGGGTCAAAGAGACAAACCCATCTCTCCCACGAGGAAGCGCTGTAAAGGGAACTCTGCGCCGCGCGTAACATTTCTTTCCAGCTAAAAGAATCCCTTGTGAAAAGGAAAGAATGCAAATGAGGACTACAAAAATGTTCTCTGCAGTGTTTCCAGATTTATGGCTGGTCCCGCCTGGGGGCTAAAAGCTGAACAAAATGCCTCCGGCGGCGGCCCCTGCTGCAGCCTCCCTTGGAAAAACCTCCATCGCTGGAGAAAGTGCTGGTTGTGCAGATAGATGCTGCTGGACCCCCCACCTCCAACCCGTCCCCCCAGGGCTGCTGTGCAGATTAAACAAAGATGGCCCCCGGGAACAAACCTTACATCACTCCTGCACATGGCAAAGCCTCAGTACATACTAGTCCCATTTCCCTTCCCCTCACGGGGTTTTCAAGGCACCCAGACCTTAAGTGTTCCCAGAACCTAGGAACTATCGGCCCCCTCCTTCAACAGAAAGACACCTCTCTCTCCTCTCCTCCTTGGTCCAGCTCATTCTAGCAATTTGGTTTTCAGCTTTCATCCTATAACTTAGGCGTGCGAGTCTTCCACTGCCAGAGGAGGATGAGATGTCTAATGACTTCCTTATGGAGCAGTGGGCCCTGGGCCGAGCCAGAGTCCGGTCATTTTTGCCACCACCTTTCTGTGTAGCCCTGGGGCGGGGGCGGGGGGGTTGGTCTCCCTTCCGGGCTTCAAGTTCCTCATCTGGGAAGTGTCCTTGGTCCCCGGGGGCAAAGGAGTTTCCCTCCCCCTTCTAGTTCAGGTCAATGGGGCGAAGACTGTGGGGAAAGTGGGCAATTTTGGATTCACAAGCATGTGAGACAGGCCTTGCCCTATGACTAGGAGATAAAATTTATGCCCTGAAAAAGCCCCTCGAGGCAGGGGAAGAGCCTAAAGAGAAACGGGAGCAGAAAGTACCGTAAGAGGAAGAAAGGTCAGTTGGGAAGGAGTCAGAAAAGGCTAAAGCATCCGTCTGGGCTTCGGGTCTCCTACACCTGACTCGTGACTCAGGGGTAGGATTTGGGCAGAAGGAAATTGAAACAGGATGGCATACAGAGAACCCCAAGGCCATTCTAACTCAAGGGACCGCCCACCGTATGCATTCCAGGAGCTGTCACATCTGTCCCCTCACCTACCTTTCTCCTCCTGCCCCAACAACGCAGCCCCTCTCCTGACTGGCCGCTCCTCTCTCCACCAAGCAGACCCCCGGTGAACTTGGGGACCCAGCCCCAGCACCGCCTTCTCTAGGAGGCCGTACCTCGCCCCCCCAGGCTGGATCAGGGTTCTCTCCCCTGGAGACCCTGACAGAAGTCAGGGGCAGGGGAGGCATGAGGACACCCTTCTATCACAGACAGCCTCTGCCCCACAGGTCTGTCATTGCCTCATCAGCCGCCAGCTTACAACCCCCCACTGGCTTTTGGCCTCTGGAACAAGGCCTGTGTCCAATTGGTCTTGGTGTCCGTCCCCAACCCCGGGCCAGGGACCAGTCCTCTGGTAACTGGCTGAGAGGAAGCCCCACCTCCCTGGGGGAGGGCAGGTTACCTTTTCCATCGGCCTTGTAGTCATCGGGGAGGAGCTTGTCCTGCCGGTAGCCCAGCACGAAGGCCAGAAAGGAGAGGATGAGGGCGTCTCCGATGCTGAGGATGGCCAGCATGAAGGCCCAGCGGATGGTGCACTGACCCAGCGTGTACTTGCCCGTCTGCTCCCCACACATGCGTCGCACCTCACTTGAGTCCCAGCCATCCGGGTAGACCAGGCAGCCGATCATGAGGCCTGTGGCTGAGGGGGCGGGAGGGGGTGAAGATGGTGTCAAGCTGGCTGTGCTCAGTCTGCAACTGCCGCCCCCCACCCCCACCCCCGCACTGTTGCCACCTTGTCACTCTCCCCTCCTCCTTGAGAGGGCGGGCAGCTCCTACCATCGTTCTTGTAGAGCACAGGGGAGAAAATGGAGGATCCAAGAGTTAAAGTGACTTGCCCTTGGTGGGGATAGAGGCAGAAAGTGGAGCTCCTCCGCCCGGGGAAGGTTCTGCCATGGCACCAGGTGATCCTACCAGGCCCTCAGCCATGCCCCTCACTTTGGACTTGGCGAGGCACTGGCTACTCTGGCTTCAAACCCCTCCAAAATCTGGTCCCGACCCAGAGAACTCGTCACTCCTAAGACGTATATTTGTTCATGCTCCGATATCTCTGAAATAATAAGAAAGCTTCAGGCCGTGGTTTGATTACAAGTATTTTTTTTCTTTTGGAGACACCCGGGTGGCTCAGTTAAGTGTCTGACTTCCGCTCAGGCCATGATCTCCTGATTAGTCAGTTCGAGCCCTGCATCAGGCTCTGTGCTGACAGGGCAGAGCCTGCTTAGAATTCTCTGTCTCCCTCTCTCTCTGTCCCTCCCCCACTCGCTCTCCTTCTCTCTCTCTCTTTCAAAATAAATAAATAAACTTTTTTTAAAAAGGAGTATTTTTCCTTTTTACACACATAGAATAATGGTATGTCCCACAACTTGGGAATCTTAGATTTAATGAAAACACAAAGTTTTCCAGCCCCATCTCTGGCTGCTTCCCTCATGAACCTTTCATTCAAGCAAATAGGTCTCTCCCTCCTAGCTCAGTGCATAACACTGCAGTTGTCCATACTTCCCTAAATTTGAGAACCCCCTGGAATATTTGTTTAAAATGCTGATTCCCAGGCCAGGGGTGGGCTCAGGAATCCCTTGGGGGGGGGTTAAAATTTTTTTTAATGTTTATTTTTGAGAGACAGAAAGACAGTGTGAGTGGGGGAGGGACAGAGAGGGAGACACAGAATCCAAAGCAGGCTCCAGGCTCCAAGCTGTCAGCCCAGAGCCCGACATGGGGCTCGAACTCACAAGCTGTGAGATCATGACCTGAGCCGAAGTCGGCCGCCCGACTGACTGAGCCACCCAGGGGCCCCGGGAATCCCTGTTTTGAAAATCATTCTTTCAGGTAATTCTCTCACTAGGAAAAGCGGGAAACACTAGAACGGGCTGCCTGGATTTCAAGCCCAGCTCTTTCCTAACTAGCTGTGTGACTCAGAGCAAGCTACTTAAGCTTTTTTTTTGGGGGGGCCTCAGTTTTCTCGTCTATACAGTGGGAATGTGAGTAGGCCCTACCTGTTTGGATTGCAGTGAGGTGCAAATGATTAGTATGGGAAAAGTGCCTAGCACATACTTAGTGCTTCACGAGTGTTAGCTACAATTATCCCATCCTGTGCTTTCACTGACTTAGTATTTACAGGCAAAAATTTCATTTTCCCTACCTTCTCCTCACTTCCCTGCCCTCCCACCAAGGACCACCCCACCTTAGCCGCACAGATATGTGACACGATCCTGGGATGTGACCAAGGCCAACCCCAAGCACAACCGCCATGCAGGCAGGGGTTTCCTTCCATTCTCTGTGCCGCCTTCTGAGCCCTCACCCTCCTTCCACAGGCCCAGAGGCTCTTCAGTTCCGAGGCTGTGCCCTACCCAGGAGCACCTCGGGGAAACACCTCACAGGGCCCAGTTACCTACCTTGGGCTCCGTTTGCGCTTGCAAGGAAAGTCAACAGATCAAACGCACAGTAAATTATAAAGATCAGGATCCCCCCTCCCCGCCTAAATGTATCAACTCGCCTTTGATTTTACATGGGACAAGCTAATTCATATAAGCGTATAGGTCTTTTAGGCCCAAAATACTTCGTGTACCCTTTTCCTCTTGATCCTGACAACAGTTCTGTGAAGTAGGCCATGTATTAATATCCCATTTTACAGATTAGAAAACTGAGGTCTCAGCGAAACCAAGTGAGTTGCCCAGGGCAGAGCCAAGACCTGAACACACGCTCCTGGCTTTTTTTTTTTTTTTTTTTTTTCCTCAAAGCTAATTCCCTAAACTCTCAGACTGACACCGCTCCAAAGAGCTGAATGTATTTAGTGCTGACATTTCAGACTCCGTGACAAAATGAGAAGTGTTTCAGGAAGATACTTAGCATAGGGGAGGGGGGACCTTCCCAGAGCTCTTCGGTAAAACCTATGGCCTTCCCCAGTTGGTGTTAAGACCAGAGTTTTGGTGTCAACCGTGGCCCCCACCTTAACCCCGGGCGGAGGAGTGGAATGGGTCAATGTGGAAAGGAGTTGCCCTTCTGGACTTTCCATTCTCCCCATCTCCTCCCCTTGGTCCCCTTCTCCTTCCGTAGCATCTCTGGAAAATAGCCCAGGGCCTCCAACCTGGAAACAGGTTGTTACAATGGGTGCCATGACCCTCGGTGAGCACCTGACCCATCCACCTGGGCACAGTGGGGGGCAACTCCATTTGTAATGTCTCAGGACTCTAAGCAGAGGCCAGCATGGTATCCTCAGGCAAGTTTACTTACCCTTTCTGACTTCCATTCTCTCATCTGTAAAATCAGGATAGTACTACCTGACTCATAGCGGAGTTACGAAGATTAAGTGTGGTCATGTAGAGAAAACGCTCACTGTAGGGACACCTGGGTGGCTCAGCTTGGTGAAGCATCCGACTCTTGATTTCAGCTCAGGTCATGATCTCATGGTTCGTGAGTTCGAGCCCCGAGTCAGTCAGGCTCTGTGCTGACAGTGTGGAGCCTGCGTGGGATTCTCTGTCTCCCTCTCTCTCTGCCCCTCCTCTGCTTGCTCTCTCTCTCTCTCTCTCTCTCTCCCTCGAAAATAAATAAATAAACATTTAAACCAGAAAGAAAGAAAGAAAGAAAGAAAGAAAGAAAGAAAGAAAGAAAATGCTTACGGCAGTGTCTGGTACATGGTAACCAGCCAATTAAAGTCAGTTGTTGCTATTATTATTGGCATTGAAGTCAGATGGAAGCAACCTCAGGGGATATGAATGTCATTAGAGCTGTTCACAAACATTTCAGGTACACAGCGGTGTTAGCTTTCCTTGCTCCCCTCTTTTCAAGTTGGGCAAGGCCATAAGACTTCCCTTAGACAACAAAATAGGAGCGGAAATGTGTGGGGTTCCGGGCCACAGCATGTAACTTCTGGGGAGACGCCTTCCAGAGCTCCCTTTCCCTCTGCAATGATGACAGCCAGATGACAGCCGGTGCTCCATCAGCCCAGGTTCCAGAAGAGAACGGTGAAAGCAGAGCCCCCAACTGATCCTCAGTGAGCTTGTGCCACCAGCAGAGAATAAATTTTTGTTTTAAGCCACTAAGATTTGGGAGTTTTTTTGTCACCCCCCCCCCATCCTGACTGTTTTTGTGTTTCTCATATTTGCCGAGCACCTCCTATGTGTCAAGAACCGTACAAGGTGTTTTACATGCAGTATACATCCCATCCTCACAAGAACATTGTGATGGGAGGTGCTGTTGCTACACCCTACAGATGAGGTTACCAAGACTCAGAGAGACAAGCAACTTGCTCTACCTGTGTTTCTAGGAGCTGGAACCACACACAACTTACACCTGGGATCCAGAAGCTCAATTAACATTGTTAAACTACAGCCCCGCACTGGCCCAGGAACCAATCCTCTTTCCTTTCTCCTGCTCCCTTCCCTGGCCTCAGGCTTCTTGGCAAGGTTAAACTAATTGGTTTAGGCATCTTCAAATGGACCTGTCTCCCAGCTGCTGACTGCAAAGCAGACCCCCTCTTAATCCCTCCCTTTGGCTCATCTTCCATTCCCCTGCACCAAAGAATGGAACATGACACCACTTTTGCTCTTCCCAATGTAAATGTTTCATGGGATGGCATCTGGCCACCTCTGCTATCAATGTCTCCAGCTCCATGACCAGGCAGGGTCTAACTCAAATGGCCTGGTGACGCCTCCCCCACGTAGTCCCTCCCAAGCACTGCCTGTTCAGCACATGGCACCTGCTGCAGGAGGTTGTGGGAGGGGGCAGTGTGGAGAATGAGAGGAATGGTTGTGTTTCCAGCATCCCATAGCTCTGATATGGAGGACCAGCTGGTAAGCATACCAGGGTCCATTCTACTCCTCTTTGTCCCAGAACTGCTACATCTGCATTTCTCCTCCTTCTCCCCACCGCCCACCAAGATTTACCTCAGCCCTGTCCCAACCTCTCGCTCATGATACAGAGAGACCAGAGAGGGAGATGGTGGGTGGATTGCAGACGCAGCTCTGGAGCCAGGTGAGTAGCCTGAGTACAAGATTTGGAATCAAAGGTTCTGTCCACCACTACCTGTGCTAAAAGTCAAGTTACCCATTAGGAGCCTTATCTATTCAATAAGAGGAATGCTCACCTCACTAGGTAGGGATGGGCTCCTCCAGAGGGTAGATGTGAAAGTGCTTTGTAAGTCATTTATACTTATGTAAATGTGTGGCTCAATAAAAGTGAGTTTGGAATACATCTTGTTTCTTGGAACCTGCTGCCTTAATTCTCCTTGGTCCTTAGTTGCCAGTTGATCTGTTACAGGTTTGGGCAAGTCTTTTCCTCTTTCTCAGTCCCAGATTCCTCATCTTTGGGCGGGGGTGGGGGGGGTACCTATAGCTCTCTAAGGTCCCCTCCAACTCTGACAGAGTCTTGAATCTATGTGTTTGGTTGTCTGGGATTCTGATCCCTGCTCCATTCCCCCTGTTATGGATAATACTACTTCTCATTCTAACCAACGATATCAAGATGGTTTGCTTTCTAGTCTGAAGTCCCCACACTGCCCCTGGACATTCCCCTAGAATGGGCAGTCTGTGCATGGTCCTTGGGATGGGAGGGGACCAAGGGCTGAAGGACAAGGCCTTAGGCCATGTCTTCCTGAGCTTTAGAGGAAAACAGGAGCAGCTGGCCCAAGGACCGAGAGGCCTGCCTGGGCCAGGAGCAGGAAAAAGGGGCAGGAAAGGCCTGCTTTGGGGCACCATAAGTAGCCACCTACCCCACATAGTTTTTTGTTTGTTTAATTTTTTTTTTTTAGTTTATTTATTTACTTTGAGAGAGACAGAGACAGCAGGGGAGGGACAGAGAAAGAGGAAGAGAGAGAATCCCAAGCAGGCTCCGCACTGTCAGTGCAGAGCCCAGTGTGGGATGTGAACCCACAAACCGTGAGATCATGAGTGGAAACCAAGAGTCGAAGGTTTAACCGACTGAGCCACCCAGGTGCCCCACCCCTCCATAGTTTTAAAAGACCCTAGCCATCTGGGATGCCTGGGTGGCTCAGTCAGTTAAGCCTCAAACTTCAGCTCAGGTCATGATCTTGTAGTTTGTGGGTTCAAGCCCTGAATAGGGCTGTCTGCTGTCAGCACAGAGCCCACTTTGGAGCCTCTGTCCCCCCCCCCCCTTCCTGACTCTTCCCCTGCTCATGCTCTCTCTCTCTCAAAAATAAATAAACATTAAAAATAATAATAAAAGACCCTAGCCGCCACCACCACTCCCCCCATGACAAAATATCACTCCCGTTTGCTGCCTCAAGTACAGAAACCTATAACTAGGGAACAAAGACTTTCACTCCACCATGAAAGAGAGAACTTCAATGCAAGTTTCTATGGGAAAGGTCACAGCATAACACTCCAAATAAACAACTGACTTTAGAATCTCCCTGAGAGCAATTTTGGGTGAGAGGGGAAGAGTGAGGGCAGGGATCTGGGGATCCATAAAGAGAAAGAACAAACGCCCAGAAGTGGGAGATGGAGACATCTAGGATGTGCTTGACATTTTGCCCTGGGCTGGATCCTATTTCCACATGGCTGACAATGGAAGCTTCCTTCTTTTTCCTCCTCAGAGCAACAACAATGATGTGGTGGCCTGGGAGTCAGGATACCTTCTATCAACTAGCTGTGTGCTCCTGGGCAAGTCACTCCCCTTCTCTGGACCTCAGTTCCCATCAGTAAGATGAGGGGGTTGAACAATTTGATCTCAACGATCCTTTTGGTCTCAACCATTCTAAAGTTCTCTACTCCTCAGAAGCTTCTACAGAGCATTGAGTAGGGCTGGGCTAAAGGAGAACAGCTGAGGGGAGCCTGGTGGACTCGGTCGGTGGAGCATGTGACTCTTGATCTCGGGGTTGTAGGTTCAAGCCCCATGTAGAGATTGCTTTAAAAAATTAAATCTTTGAGGGGCGCCTGGGTGGCGCAGTCGGTTAAGCGTCCGACTTCAGCCAGGTCACGATCTCACGGTCCGTGAGTTCGAGCCCCGCGTCAGGCTCTGGGCTGATGGCTCAGAGCCTGGAGCCTGCTTCCAATTCTGTGTCTCCCTCTCTCTCTGCCCCTCCCCCGTTCATGCTCTGTCTCTCTCTGTCCCAAAAATAAATAAACGTTGAAAAAAAAAAAATTTAAAAAAAAAAAAAAATTAAATCTTTGAGAAAAAAAAAATAAAGAGGAACAGTTGGGAAGGAGACCAAGAGGCTCCAGAGGGCGGAATGGTGCAGCATCCCCTGTGGCCGAGGGTGGGCCCCCACTTGCCCTCCCATTAACCCTGCTCACCTGCAGCCAGCTGCATCCATGCACAGATCTTGTAGACAGTGGCCGTGTTGCAGACGAAGAAGAGGCTAAAGCAGATGATGGAGCCAATGATGAGGAACATGGCCAAGGCCACAAAAAACATGGCAGTCTTGAAAGCTCTAGAAGGAATGGAAGAGAAGTCCAGTGGGCCACCCTTGCAGATGAGCTCAGAGGACAGCACGTTGCCCACACAGTAGGAGAAAAGGCCAAAGTAGCCTGCCTGGGGTGTGTTAACGCTGTCACCAATCCAGTAGGGCTGGATAAAGAGGGCCATAACAAGCACCGAAAAACAGATGGTGAGTGTGCCCCACATCACACCCACAGCCCTCGAGTTGCGCACATAGTTGGTGTGGTAGATCTTGGCTGCCTCCTGGGCGGGCAGCAACTTCACCATGGTGAGGCAGTAGGCCCTCACGTGGGGTCTTGCGGGCTGTAAGCTAGTGGCTTCGCAGACAGAAAAGCCTAGAAGTCAGTCACTCCTCGGATGGGTTTGGGAACGAGGCTGAGGTCAGGACACAAGGTGAGGGTCCCTCCAAGGTAGAAGAGAGAGGATTTATAAGACAAGGACGACAACGTTGGTTTCTTCCGAGGAAGATTGTCCAGATGCCTTTGTCCACTCTAGCCAGGCTGTCTCCAGTCTCCTGCCTCTTCTCAAGCCTGCCAGGGTCTCGGGCCTGCTGGCGCCGCCCTGCCCCTCCCCCCTTTCCAGCTCAGAGCTTCATGGAGCTCCGCCTCTTCGCCGCGGCCCGGCCCCTCCTTCCTCCCTCCTCGGAGAGCGCTGCTTCAGCACCGCGGCCAGCGCCTCGGGACTCCGGTCGGAGGAGGGTGGGAAACAGATGACGGCCCGGGGAGGCGTGGGGAGCTCCTGGCCCGCCCACCGCTCAGTTTCTCAGGGAACTGAGACCCCTCTTCACCCTCCTGAGTTGGGGTGGGGGGTGGGGGGTGGGGGGTGTGACAAAAATTGAGAGGGTGGGGCTGCAGCTGTCACATTCCTCCCGCTCAACTCCTGCCGCAGAACCAAAACCTCTTCTTGAACACTGTTCCCCCATCCCATCCAACCCCGCCCTGGCTCCCTAGTCGCCCTCTCAGAAATCCCAATACAGGGGAGTCCAGCAAAACCTTTTCTGGTTGTGTCTTCCGGTCACTGGTTTCCAGTCCATATGGTTTCTCTTCAATCAACAATTTCTAAGAACCTACTATGTGCTAAGCCCCATGTTGGAGGATATCTTCCCTAGGCAAAACCACAGAGATAAAAGAGGGTCCCTGCCCTCAAAGACAGTGAGGCATTTACATATATGTATATCCGTAGATATATTTGCAATGCAGACTGATGGTGCTATATTAAAGAACTACAAAGCACAGCAAAGGACAATACTTGTGAGGCCTCCCAGACTTTAACATATGTTTTTTTTTTTTAATGTTTATTTATTTTTGAGAGAGAAAGAAATAGACAGAGCGTGAGCAGGGGAGAAGCAGAGAGAGAGGAAGACACAGAATCCCAAGCAGGCTCCGGGCTCTGAGCTGTCAGCACAAAGCCCGACCTGGGGCTGGAACTCACAGACCACAAGATCATGACTTGAGCTGAAGTCCCACGCTTAACTGACTGAGCCACCCAGGTATCCATTACCAAATGGTTTTGTTCAATACAATATCTTTCTCCTGTTTATATGTTTTTGTTGCATATTTCTTTTTCCCCCTTCTTTTTCAAAATATGTATTTCTCATGACTGTATAGGTAAATACATGTTTGGTGTAGGGATCTAGCAAATTCAGGAAAGCTACATAAAAGGATATAAATCACTCATAACCCCAACATTGGAAGCTAAGGGGAGTCAAGATTATCTTAAAAACATGGACTTTGGGGTTGCCTGGGTGGCTCAGTCAGGTAAATGTCTGTCGCTTGGTTTCAGCTCAGGTCCTGATCTCACCATTCATGAGCTTGTCTTCATGCTGAGTGTGGAACCTGCTTGGGATTCTGTCTCTCCCTCTCTCTCTGCCCCTCCCTTGTTCATGCTCCTTCCCTCCCTCTCTCTTTCTCAAAATAAATAAATAAACATTTTTTAAAAAAACACATGGACTTTGGCTTTAGACACATCTGGGTTGAGTTAGCCACTTACTGGCTATATGACTATCTGTGGATTTAACCTCCCCAAGCCTCAGTTTCTTCATCTATAAAATGGGGAGGGGGAGCCTGAGTGGCTCAGTTGGTTAAGAGTCAGACGCTTGATCTCAGCTCAGGTCTTGATCTCAGGGTCACGGGTTCAAGCCCCACACTGGGCGTAGAGCCTGCTTTCAAAAAATATGGGGAGAATAGTTCCTATCACCTAAGGGTTAGGTAAAATAACACAGGTAAACTGTTTGGCACAGGGCCTCACATATAAAAGTACTCAAAAGGTTTATCATTATTATTACCTCTGTTAACATTTTGATATATTTCCCTCCTGCATATACTGCTTTATACAACTGGACAATTTAGTATCCAGTTTTTTTCACATAGCATTACACCATTAATATTTTCTCATATTGCTATTTTTTTTCAAAAACATGATTTCAATGCGTGTATATTGATTCAGAGTATGTAATCATTTAATTGTTTGAGCATTTCCCCTTTTTAGGGTATTTTAGCAGTTTCCAGTTTTTCACTACTAAAAAAAAACAAAACCCTGTCTTTCCCCGCACCCCCCCCCCCCAAACCCTGTCTTGAACATAATTGTACCACTGCCTACATTTCCTCTTTCTCTTAAATCTCTTTGGTTTTGTGACCAGTCTTCCCATCAGACTGGAAGGTCATTGAGGGCACAGCCTATGTGTCCACCATCAGACCGGCAGTTTCCCTAGAGACAGACTGTATCTTCTCCCACTCAGAGAAGGCTCTAGGCTGGTGAACCACCTCTGTTTGGCCTGCCCAGCACAACTTCCCCTGCCTCTGAGAACAGACTTTCCTGCTTCCTGAGGATCTGGTGAGACAATCACAGGGCATACAGACTCTAGAGACAAGGATGAGTGGGTGACCCAAACTAGGCCATCAGTCTCTCCCTGGAGAATCTGAATTGGTAGTAGACTGACAAAAGGAAAAAAAAGCTATTGCTTTATCAGGCCTTGGCAACATCCCTAAGAAACAATCCATGAGTTGCTGCTACTGGGAACTTCAGACACACCCTGATTCCCACTCTGCCTAGACAGTTGCCCTGCTCCTTCTTCAGCTCTGTGACCCACCCGATATCCTTCTATTTCCTTCTTTTTTTATTTCATTAGCCAGAGTACGCTTTGGCCGTGGGCACCAAAGAGCCCTAACTGATCCAAACATTGGCACCAGAAAGAGGGCTTCGGGCAAAACGCTCTGAGATTCCTGTTTATGTTCCATGGTACACAGAGGAGAAATAGCTAATAAAATTGTCAGCCATGAACACCAGAGATCATGTGCCCTCTGAGGGACAAGTTCTGGGAGCCAAGTGGCTTTGGTCAAAACAGATTTAAAGGGAATGAAGAAACGGTGCCTGGCTGGCTCAGTCAGTAGAGAATGTGACTCTTGGTTGAGGGGTTGTGAGTTCAAGTCCTATGTTGGGGCACAGCACCTACTAAAAATAAATAAATAAAATAAGGAGAATGAAGAAATTAGGGACGCAGTGTGGGGTGACCGCTTATAATGGCACTGAATAATATCAAGCAAGACAAGCTCAAATATCTAGATTATTGACTCAATAAATAAAATGAGGGGTACCTGACTGGAACATAAGACTTTTGGTCTCAGGGTTGTGAGTTAAAGCCCCATGTTGGATGTAGAGATTACTTAAAAATACAATCTTTAAAAAAAATAATAAAATAAGGGGCACTTGGGTGGCTCAGTTGGTTGAGCGTCGGACTTCAGCTCAGGTCATGATCTCGCAGTCCGTGAGTTCGAGCCCCGCGTCGGGCTCTGTGCTGACAGCTCGGAGCCTGGAGCCTGCTTCCGATTCTGTGTCCCCCTCTCTCTCTGCCCCTCCCCTGCTCATGCTCTGTCTCTCTCTGTCTCAAAAATAAATAAAAACATTAAAAAAAATTTTTTTAAGTTAAGGGGCACCTGGGTGGCTCAGTCAGTTAAGCATCCAACTCTTGATTTAAGTTCAGGTCATGATCTAATGGTTCATGAGATCAAACCCCTAGTCCAGCTCTATACTGACAATGCAGAGCCTGCTTGGGATTCTCTCTCTCCCTCTCTCTCTCTGCTCCTCCCCCACTCAGGCACGAGCACGCTCTCTCTCAAAATAAATAAATAAAGATTTAAAAACCTAAGTCAAGACCTTTATGTGCTATGGCTCTGAGAATTTGTTGAGACCTGTTGCTATAAGGCATAGGGCCATTAAGATAAGATTCAGGGGCTGTGAGAGTACGGAACTGCAAGGCCTGAAATCCATCCTATGTTCTAAATGGTCACGCCAGATCACCTCAGGAACAGGTCAAATCCTCACCTTGGCTCCCTGACCCTTGAGCTAAAGACAAGTGTACCAGGAAGAGCTACGTGAAAGCCTGCGGCATTCTCTCTTACTCTCCGAATAATAAATCAAAGAGTGCACTATGTCCCCAGGGGAGCTGTAGAAATGAGTCACTACCAGTCACTCAAAAGATGCAGGCAGACAAATGTCCGTCTCTAGTGGACACTTGTCACATTGTTTTGGTTTGGGCTGGCCAGCACCCTCACCTCCTTCCTATGTGAGGGTGAAACTCTGCTGTATGAGGCCGGGGGGGACAGTCGGGCCTCTTCCCTCACTGTGGAAGCCCCACCCTCCGCCTGCTCCAGAGAGAGCTCTGATGGGGTGCTGGCCAGGTGGGAGTGGACTACTGTGGCATGACAACCCCACTCAGGACAGCCCTGGGGACAGTGAGGAAAGGAAATCTCCCCAGAAGGTAGAACTTCTAGTGCTGTAATTATCTACCCCCAAAAGATCCACATCCTAATGCCCAGAACCTGTAAAAATTACTTTATTGAGAAGAAGGTTCCTTGCAGCTATAATTAAAGATTTGAGATAAGAAGATCCTGCCAGATTATCTAGGCGGGTCCTAAATCCAATGACAAGTATCCTTCTAAGACACACAGAGGAGAATCCAGACAAAAAGGAAAAGGTGACATAACCATGGAGGTCGAGACTAGAATGATGGGGTTTCAGCCAAGGAAGCTGGTAACCACCGGAAGCAAGAAGGGGCATGGAACCGATTCTCCCCTAAAGCCTCCATAGAAAGCACAGCCCTGCTGATGCCTTGATTTCGACTTTTGGCCTTCAGAATTGTAGGGGAACCAATTTCTGTTGTTTCAATCAGCCAACTGGGTGGTAATTTGTTATGGCTGCCTCAAAAATTATACCATCTCTCCCGTAAGGAGAGACAGTCTGAGAGGTACGTCAGTCTGTGGGCAGCAGCTAATGTACAAGCCAGATGGTCATCGTCTCCAACAGAGTAAGGTTGGAGGGTTAAGCGTTTCAGGAAAGGGGTAGGGTACATGGAATCCTCAAAATAGGGACAAAAACCAGAGAGTATTTGAGTCCTGTAAGAATGTTCTCCAAGGGTTTGCTACTGCAGAGGCTTTTAACATCAGCTGGACAGGACACCCCACTCCTGTAAATGCTAGCCAGCCTCCTTCCCCACCTGCTCCTACCCTGCCCTGGCTCAGAGACTCATAACAAGGGGTCCATGGTGGGACAGACGGAGACTGAATGGATTTCCCACTAAGGTGGACCCAGCCAGTCATTACTGGCTCCCAATAGTATCAACAGACTTCAAGCCCCTGTAGGACACTGATAACTCTCAAAACTCAGTAATAAGAAAACAAAAAACCATTAAAGATTGGTTGGCAAAAGATAAACACTTGATCAAAGAAGATATATGGAACACTTGATCAAAGAAGATATATGGATGGCAATTGAACACATGAAAAAATGCTCAACGTCATCAGTCGGTAGGGAAACGCAAATGACATACTGCTCTTAACATCTATTAGAAAGGCTAAATTAAAAACCAAAAACAAAGAAACAAACAACAAAAAAAAAGAAAGAAAGAGAAAAAAAAAACAAAACTAAAAAACCGGCAGTGCCGAGCCCTGATGAGGGTGTAGAAAGCATTTGGAACGTTTGTACATTGCTGGTGGGAATGCACATTAGTTCAGCCCTTTTGGAAAACAGTCCAACATCTTTTAGAAATAATAAACAAACATTTGCCACAAGACTCAGCCATCTCACTCCTGATTATTTGTCCCAGAGAAATGAAAACTTGCACACATACAAAAACCTGTACACAAATATGTATAAAAGCTTTTTTAAACATTTTTTAATGTTTTTTTTTTGAGAGACAGTACATGAGTGGGGGAGGGGCAGAGAGAGAGGGAGACACAGAATCCGAAGCAGGCTCCAGGCTCTGAGCTGTCGGCCCAGAGCCCGATGCAGGGCTCGAACTCATGACCCGAGCTGAAGTCAGACGCTTAACCGACCCAGCCACCCAGGTGCTCCTGTATAAGAGCTTCATTAACAATTGCCCCAAATTTTTCAGAAATAACCCAAATGTCCTTCAGCCGGGAATGGATAAACACACTGTGGTTCCATTCCACACAACAGAAGCAGAAACAGTAGAAACAAACTACAGAAACCGGCCACAACGTGCACAAATCCCAAATGTGTTATGCTAAGAAGCCAGGCCAAAAATAAAAACAAAAATAAAACACAACTTTTTAAAAGTACATACTGTGGGGGCACCTGGGTGGCCCAGTCAGCTCAGCATCCAACTTCTGCTCGGGTCATGATCTCACCATTCGTGAGTTCCGCATCAGAGAGTCTCTCTCTCCCCCGTCTCTCTCCCTCCCTGCCCTCTTTCACTCATGCCCTCTCTCTCTCATGCCCCAAATCCAGATTTAGAACAATCCCAACATTCCAGAAGGCTTCCTCTTGCCGCCTCGCAGCCAATTTGCCCACCCATGGGTAAACCTGCAGCTTTTATCACCATAGGTTAGTTTCGCCTTTTCTTGAACTGCATGTAAACGTAACCACGCGGTCTGTATGTTTTCTGTCTGTGGCTTTCCTCACTCAACATTATGCCTCTGAAGTTAATCCATGTGATTGCATCTGGGGTTCCTTTTTGAAGGGGAAAAACGCAATGCACAACACTC
Source organism: Prionailurus viverrinus (assembly GCF_022837055.1). Classification (NCBI taxonomy): domain Eukaryota; kingdom Metazoa; phylum Chordata; class Mammalia; order Carnivora; family Felidae; genus Prionailurus; species Prionailurus viverrinus. The sequence continues at coordinate 34,436,376 of NC_062565.1, read as the reverse complement.
TTTAGATTGGGCAAGGGGTGGCTAAACCTTATGGGGATTTGGTAAAAAAAAAAAAATCTAATTTTTGCTTATATTTTGGAAGCAGAAACATTGGCCAAAGTTCTCTTTGCTGTACTCTTCATCTGTAATGGAAAAAACTCCATTCTTCCTCCTCTGGGAAGTTGGCTGTGACCAGCCGGAGATAGGACTGATGCACTTTTCACAGCTCCGTTCACAGATGGAAAGAGCTCCTCCGGTTCCTTCCCCAGCCTCCTGGCCTTGACTGGTGAAAAGCAAAGTGCAATTACCCTCCCTGTGGCTCTGCTCACAGGGGTACTGCGGGGGAGGGGAGTGGGAAGCGAAGGAGGGGCCAGAATGACCTCATAGGGGAAAGTGGTTTTAAACACTGAGTTCCATACAAATAAGAGAGACTAGTGTTTTTTTAATCAGTGATACTTTTGTGTCAGGTTTCTCCCATTGTGAGGGTCTCCTAGCTCGTTCCTCCAGATACTCCCCTCTATTCCACCCTCTAGGGCCGTAAGGCGGAGGGGTGGGGGTATTATGAGGGCAGAACACCTACTAGACGCTGGGCACTCCCACCTGCATTGTCTTACCCAATCCTGACCTTACAAAGGAGCCATCGTCTTCCTCGGTACGCGAGGAAACAGGTTCAGATGGCTTACAGATTTAAATTACCTGTCCAAGGTTACGTGGCTAGGGAGGGCCGAGTTTGGAAGCCAAGTCAATATGGATCCAAGCTGTGCTCTGGGGAACCGGATCCAGGGCCTCCACAGCGGGGCGGTCTTCCACCTCCCGGGATGGGATCCTTGGCTGCAGTGAGCGGTCGTCCAGGGAAAGTTGCTCTGGTCCCACACCTGAGCACACTCTGGCAGCTGCACCCTTCCCAGCCTTCAGCCCCCCTCCCCCGACCTGGGTCCATCTGCGATTCACAAGACTTCCTCGTCCTCAGCCAGGATAGACTACAGCTCACGTTCACAGGTGGCCTTGGGTAGGGGACAGGCTGAGTGGAAGCCTTAACTGAAGGGGTTTGGGACTGCAGATGTTGAGTGAAGAGGAAACAGGAGACAATTGCGTGAGAAGGACCATCCTAAGGGCCCCTGAAATCACTCACAGAGGCAGGCCCCCTTCCCCCACAGTGTGAGGGCAGGTGGGAAGTGAGAACACACATCCCCCCTCCAGCGGTCGGTCGATCACGGAGTGGGTCAGCCCCAGCAGCCTCAACCTGCCCTAAAATGCCCCAGGGGAGGCTGGGAAGGTTGAGGAAGCCGGGAGGCTGGGGCCCCTCCTCACCGGGGCCTGATCCCTGGGTTTGGATGGAGTCAGAAGCAGGGCCTGGACTGGGGTGAGAGGTGCCTACATGCAAAGCTGAAGGGGGTGCTCACACCCTTGGTGCTCTCTCGCCTCACCCCAGTCCCAGCCCTACCAGGGCTCCGGGCACCAGCGGGGAACGGAGCACCGGTAACAGCGGCTGACACATCCTAATGACAGAGCCAAGCCCGGGGCTGAGCTACCCACGTGTGTTAAGATATATGCGACATATTCACTCACTCAGCCCTCCCAACTCTCAAAATGGTCCCCAGTTGAAGATAAGGAGACTGAGGCTCAGAACAGATAACTTGCCCAGCTAATAACTTTACAAGTAAAAGTGTTCCAGAGTCCACACCCAACTCTGTGTTGGTGCAGTATCACCACCACACACACACGCACACACACACACACACACACACGGGTGCACACATACACGCACACGCATGCACAAGGAACCAGGTGTCGCCCATTTGCTTTATCAGGACACGCCCCCCAGCAGATTGGCCACAGCTGGGCCTCGGTTCACGTCCAGTCCAGCGGGCTGGGGAAGGTGAGTCACATGCGGACAGAGTCCCTTTTATAGCTCCACCACCCAGGCCGGGTCTGTCTTCTGCCACCTGACCTGCCAGCGGCTACCTACACCGGCTGTGCCCGTCCATCATGGGGAAGGTCCTTGTCTTTCTGCTGGTTGCCCTCACAGTGGCCTATGCGGTGCCTGACCCTCGGGGAATCATTATCCACCTGGTAAGAAGGGCTTCAGGGAAGGAGTCATCTGAACATCCAGGCAGGGATTTTTTTTTAATTTTTAAATTTTATTGAAATCCAAGTTAGTTAACATATAGTGTAACCATGGTTTCAGGAGTAGAATTCAGTGATTCATCACTTACATAGAACACTCGGTGCCCATCCCAACAAGTGTCTTCCTTAATGCCCATCACACATTTAGCCCAGCCCCCACCAACACCTCTCCCTCTGTTTTTTTTATCTTATTTTTCCTCTCCTTCCTCTATGTTCATCTGTTTTGTTTCTTAAATTCCACATATGAGTGAAATCATACGACATTTGTCTTTCTGACTAATTTCGCTTAGCATAATACACTCTTAGTTCCATCCACATTGTTGCAAATGGCAAGATTTTATTATTTTTGATTGCCGAGTATTATTCCATTATATACACCACATATTCTTTATCCATCTTTATCCATTTATCAGTCATTGGACATTTGGGCTCTCTCCATAATTTGGCTACTGTCGATAGTGTTGCTATAAATATTGGGGTGCATGTGCCCAGGTGGAGATTTTTTAAGCTTCGAGCTTAACCTCTAATGTCTCCACCTGGGGCTGCCTGGAGGCTGAGAGGTGAAGCATCTCTACCTATCCTGCCCACGACTGTCCTGCCCTCTTCCGCTGGCGCCTCAGACAAGGCTGACCAGCATGGGACATGCTCAGGGCGATGGTTCAAACTGGCTGAGGGAGCTTTAGAAAAACCTAGAGCCCTAGGGTCCTGCCCTGGAAACCCTGGCTCAGAAATGTGCAGTAGTTTAAAAAGCTCTCCCAGTGAGTCTGGCTTCTGACCTAGAGGGACCCACAGACACAGTTCTAAATGCCTCATACTGACCACATGAGATATGTCCTATTCGGATCAGGTCCGTTTGCAGATGGAAAGCAGTTGTAGAGAAAGGTTAAGCCACCTGCCTGAGGTCACACAGTTGGAAAGCACGGAGCAGGGATTGGAGCCCAGGCTGCTGGCTCCAGAGCCACAGTCACGCTGCCCCATGCTGCCTCTGTACCCAAAGGTTCTTAACTCAGGGCCTTACATGGCTCAGAGGGTCCAGGATCCCCCTGAGGTTATATGTAAAAGTCAGGGGAGGGAGGAATTTTCCAGGGAGAAGGTCCTCACCCTTCACAGGCTCCTCAACGGAGCGTGGGAACCAGAGAAGTTTGGAGACCCCGTTTTGGGAACACCGAGGCAGAGTGTGGGGCAGTGACTTGCCCAGAGTCACCCAGGGAGTTGATAGCACAGCGGGTGCTAGAACCCGGTGTCCTGACCCGCAACCACTACCCTGCCCACTTCTCACACGCTGGGGCTGGGGGTGGGTGGATCGGCCCCCAGACCCAGGGGCTGGGTTCCTCTACACACGCCCCCACCAGGGGAGGCCCTGTCAGCAGCAGTGGGTGGCGGGGCAGGGGGGGTGTAGAGAAGGGACCAAGGGAAGGGGACCTGGGCTAACCGGCTCCCCCGGCAGGAAGACGGCGAGCTCTGCCTGAACAGCCTTCAATGCAAGAGCAAGTGTTGCCACCGTGACACGGGGCTGAGCCTGGCCCGCTGCGCACCCAAGGCCAGTGAGAACAGCGAGTGCTCTGCCAAGGTGGGTGCCTGCGGAGTGGGGGCGGTCGTGGTGGGAAGAGGGACCGCTCAGAGGAGGAGGGCCCTCAGGCTTGGGGATAGGATCGCGGAGGAGCGTCAGCCTGGGGCCTGAACGCTGAGATTAAGAGGGGGAGGTCAGCAGGCTTCAAAGCACTTTCCCATGCCATCATCTCCTTTGACCCTCACAAGTGACCAGTGAGATGAATGGGGGCGGGGGGTTGTTATCCCCGTTTCACGGATGGGTGAATAGAGGCCTCCCCAGAGAGATGTAGTTAGTCAGCATAAATGAGGCACAGGGTGGGAACCAGCCTCAGGGCCCACAGTGCCCTCTGGAGTGGCAGTCAGAAGAAGACAGATTGAAAAGAGACTGGCCAGGGGTTCTTGGGGTCAGGCCAGGGGGCACGTTATGCCCAAAGTAGCCCCCCCAACACACAGCCTGTGACTCCGATGGCCCTGTGTCTTTGCAGACACTCTATGGGGTTTACTACAAGTGTCCCTGTGAGCGGGGCCTGACCTGTGAGGTTGACAAGACCATCGTGGGCTCCATCACCAATACCAACTTTGGCTTCTGCCACGATGCTGGACGCTCCCGGAAGTAAAACCACCGAAGGCTGCCCCTCTTCCACCACCCCTCCCTGGCTGGCCACCCCTTGGCCAGCACCTCCCTTTTCTGATTGGATTCTCAGCAATTAAAGCTCTTCCTGCAACCTTCCCCAGGCTCCTGAATGTTCTTCTTGTTGAGTCAGCATCTTCCTTGATGTCACCTCAAGCCTTTGCCTCATCAAGGTCAGAGGAAGTCAATAGGTCAGAGGAAGGAGGGATGGGTCGGGGGGCCAGGCGGGATGAGGCTGGACAGCCTGGAGACAAGGTTGTGAAGCAGCCATGCTGAGAACCTCTCCATTTGGGGACCGTGACACCTCCCTGGGATGCCCTTCTTGCCCCCCAAGTTCTCAGACAGGTACATGCACACACTTCTCGCGGGGAGTCATAATGGCCCATATTCTCTGCCCTGCGTCAAAATTTACCAGCCCCTGTCTTGGGGTCCTATCTTCTTTCTGGACCGAACTCTCAGATATGCCAGCTGGTTGACACAACCCATGTGTTAAGGAGTCAAACCACTAACAATTGCTGTGGGCTTACTCTTTGCTAGCAAATCCTCACAACGATCCAGGAGGGAGAATATATCGTCTCTATAGATAAAACAAAAACAAAAACTAACGTTCAGAGAAGTTAAGCAACTTGCTCAATGTCACATAATTAGAAAAATTTGGGGGTTGCCTGAGTGGCTCAGTCGGTAAGATGTCTGACTCTTGATTTCAGCTCAGGTTGTGATCTCATGGTTCATGGGAACGAGCCCTGTGTGGGGCTGTGCACCGACCACACAGAGCCTGCTTGGGATTCTCTCTCTTCCTCTTTCTCTCTACCCCTGGCCCAACTGTGCTCTCTCAAAATAAATAAATAAACTTTAAAAAGAAAGAAAGAAAGAAGAAAGAAAGAAAAGAAAGAAAAGAAAGAAAGAAAGAAAGAAAGAAAGAAAGAAAGAAGAAAGGTCTGCTAATTAAAAACTTAAAGAAAAAGTTAGCAGCACACCTGCTAACTCCACCCCCCTACCCATTCTACAATTCCTGGTTCTTTCCCAATTATTCATACTAAGACAAATGGGTGGGATTGTAGGGAATTTGGCTTTGGTTTAACATAAAAACCATCAAACCTGGGTTGCCTTTGGCAGTACTGAGGTCCCCGTCACTGAGATGTGCAAGTGGAGGTTCACTGACCCTCAGTGGGGATGTAGGAGAGGAGATTCATGCAAAGAAGGAAGAGAATGAACGAATTAAAGCTGAGATGCTCTCCCAGCCCCAGGATTTTGTAGTCTGTGATTAAGGAATCCTTAGAGTAGCCACTAGGTTTCTGAGTTAAGACAGGATCTACCTGAAAAGTAACAAAAAAAACAACAACAAGGAATTATGGCTGAAACAAATAGGGACACATATTTCTCATGAATCAAAAAGTCTGGAGGGGGCACCTTGGGGGGCTCAGTCGGTTGAGTGTCCGACTCTTGATTTGGGCTCAGGTCGTGATCTCATGATTCATGAGATTGAGCCCCTCGTCAGGCTCTGTGCTGACCACTGACAGGAAACCTGCTTGGGATTCCCTCCCTCTCTCTCTCTCTCTCTCTCTCTGCCCCTCCCCCACTCATTCTCTAAAAAAAAAACAAACAAACAAACATTAAAAAGAAGTCTGGAGATAGGAAGTGTTGGCAGAACTGTGCGTCTGTTACCTCCTCTCAACTGGCAGATGCCTTCACGGCAGCTGCTAATGGTCATATTCTCTTACCATGTTCAAGTTAGGAAGCATGGAGTAGAGGGTGGCTGGATAGGGGCTGAGGGCAGATTATTTCTCCTAGCCTATTTTCTTATCTTGCCCAAAAGCCTCCAGGCTGACTTCTCCATATCTCAATGGCTCCAACTGGGTCATGGGACCACCTCTGGCCACAAGGGAAGCTGGGAAAGCAAGTACTGGGCAAAGGGAATGGGACCGCCATGACTGGCTTGGGCTAATTAGATCCCTCTCCCAGGGCTGGGCCCAGTACCACTCAAACAATACTGGGGTTCAGTTAGCAAGGAAGAGAGGTAAAGGCTGTTGGGGAGTCAGGTAAGTATCCTCCATACCTAAGGTAGTGCTCAACTGGAGGGGCTTTCAATATCTTAACCCAGTAGAGGGCTCAGACTCTGAGGCAGGGTTGGGTCATACTCCGTGGTGCCTAGATCCAAAGCTGGGTGGGAACCTGCATTCATTCACTTCTTCATACGTCTGTTGAATGACCAATAGTGCCCAGCACTGTGTTACAGTCTATAAAGGGCACGAGGGAAATGTTCCTAGTTTCCAGGGGTGAGTGGGAAGCTGGGCTCTGTGGCAGCAAGGGGCAAAGACCTCAACCCCCTGTTCCCTGTGTTAAATCCTTTCTACTTGAACCATCTGGAGTGGTCCTTGTTTTTGGCACTGAGACTGAGTATTACACGACTGCTGGAAGAAGGGGAACATTTTTTGTTGTGTTGCTGCTGTTCAAAGCCACCTTCTTCTCACCCAGCCTGGAGCCCAGACGAGTCCCCATTTTCTTTTTTTTTTTTCTTAATATTTTTATTTTTTTAAATGTTTATTTATCTTGAGAAAGAGAGAGAGAGAGACAGAGCATGAATGGGGAAGGGGCAGAGAGAGAGAGGGAGACACAGAATCTGAAGCAGGTTCCAGGCCCCAAGCTGTCAGCACAGAGCCCAATGCGGGGCTCAAACCCACGAACCGGGAGATCATGACCTGAGCCAAAATCGGATGCTGAACCAACTGAGCTACCCAGGCGCCCCAAGGAGTCCCTGTTTTCAAATTCCCATAAAGATGTCCTATAGGTTGTAGCCTTGCCATTGATACTTTCCACCTTAATATCCTAACCCCAGGAGCTTCCCACCTTGCTGTAACTTTTTTCTAGATCTGCTAGAAATTCAGCTACAGAAGTGGCAATATTTGCAGCCTTGAATCCATAAAAAATGCCGGATGCTGGACCCTGTAGACATATGCTGTCCAATATGGTACCAATTAGTCACATGTTGAGCGCTTGAATTGGGGTACGCGTAAAATACAAATTGGATTCAGATGACCTATTACCAAAAAAAGAATGTCAAAGATCTCAAATAATTTTTACACGTTGAAATAACACTTTTGATTGTGTTATAAGTATTTTGTCAAAATTGGTTCCACCTGTTTCTCTTTACTTTTTAAGTATGGCCATTAGCAAATTTAAAATCACATTGCACCTTCCGCTGGACAGTGCTGCTCTTTTAAGCTGAAGGATTTTGAGAAGAGGCATTTTTCTGAACTCCTTCATCTGTCTAAAAGCAGAGCCTCCCCAAAGAACTCAACTATCATAAATTCCCTCCTGGAGAAGTTTCTCGCAACCAAGAAAGACTGACTCTTTGTGCTGGAATCTTATCACTGCAGAAGTCAGCACCACACCTAAATGGACATTGTCACAAAAACTATCATAACTGTCATCTACTCTCCTAAGGGCCCATTTATCTTTCTTAAAAATAATGTGTTTTCCCCTAAGTGCTCTTTCTTCCCCTATTAAGAAGCCATTTTCCAGAGGGTCCTTCTCCCATTCCCCTTCCCCAATAAAGATGATATATATGCCCCAAATTCTAACTGCCTCATCGGGTCACCTTTTTCTGTGAACTCCCCCACATGCGTATGCAGGTGAATAAAAAAATCTCTCTTTTCTCTTGCCAATCTGTCTTTTGTCAGTTTAATTTGCAGACCCCCAACACTGAACATAAGAGGGTAGAGGAAAAGTTTCTCCTCTTCATTGTATGAAACCAGTGTAATCACATCAGCAATGTATTTTCTCCCTCCCCTTCTAAATTTGAAGACATTAGGTATTCCTGGAGGCTGGGTTTCTAGCCTGCAATCTCCCCTTCCAAGGGCCTTTCATAGATTTTCTCCAAATAAGGGGAGCTCATGCACCATAGCCCTGTGTCTTTCTGAAGTACATGTGACACTGTGGATCTGTCTGACACATTTAGGAGCAATTTCCGCCAAGAAAAAGGTTAGAGTGTTGCTAAGACTTACAGGGGGTGCTTTAAGTAAACCTCAGCTTCTATCTCAACTACTGAGCTCTCGCACCATAAGCCTGACGTCCAGGAGGACATACTTGGCTCAGATCTGGGTTCACACTTGGTTCAGCTAATCAGAAGTGTAGCTAACCATGGAACTTTGGGTCCCAAATCTGAATTCTTTATTCCCAGAACGTAACCCAAATATAGCAGGGCTGCCTTGAAGCCTGCTTCTGCAGAGAATTCACGACACGCACAGCCAGCAAGCTAGCGTCTGGCTCTTAAAGCCTCACAACCCAAAGGTACAGCTTGTGGAAACTCGTCCTGATTCATTGTCTCCCCGTCCCCACAGCTCAGTAGGCGCTCTGATCTTTCTTTTCCTCACGCTCTTTCCTTGGCTCTCCCTTTCTCATCCCTCCTTTCTCTTCTGATCTCCCAAAAGAGTCCGATTCATCACGTTCAAGCGCTGTGACTGTGAACAGGTTGCTCAGTCTGTCTCAGGTTCTCCTGAGATGGGGTGATCAAAGTTCTGACCCCTCCTCCTAAGGTTTTTTTGTAGGATGAAATGAGATCCTGTGTGTAAGGGATCTGGTACCGCCCCCGGCATAAAGTAAGTGCTCCATAAACACAGGCAAAAAAAAAATTTTTTTTTTTTAAGTAATCTCTACACCCAGCACAGGGCTTGAATTCATGACCCAGAGAATGACTCACATGTTCTGCCCACTGAGACTGCCAATTCTTCATACACATTTGTCTTGGACACTTCCTTTCACATTTCTGACCTTTAAGGTCAGGGGGAACCAAGAGTTCAGGTGTGAACTGAGCTTTTGGCGGGTGGCTTATGGAATGGGCGGAAGCCAGAAAGGGGTTGGGTGGGGGAAGAGCTCAAGTCTCCTCTGGGGGACTTTCGTTCATGCCCCAACAGGGGAAAGGCCCAAGCCTAAGCTTCCGGCTCTCAGCCCCTTCACTCCCCAGCAACCTGTGCCCGGCCCATCCCAGCCACGCCTCCCCAGCCCCTGGCACCAGGGGCAGCAAACACTGAAAAGTCTTTATTCCAGTGATGGTGCATCATCCCTCCCTCCCTCCCTGCCCCTCCCCTGCTGGTGGAGGCTCTGAGGGCTAGGGGCAAGAACACAAATTTGGGGAGGCGTAGGAGTAGATGGAGGAGGTGGGGAAGGCAGCAAGGAGGGAGCGTTAGAAGAAAATGTTCTTAGCTGACTTCCTTTTTTCAATTTTCTTACAACGGCCATAGATGATGTTAAATGATTTCTCATTCTTCGGAAATACACACGTCAGGTTCGGCAGGCAGGGGCACTCGTTATACAGACCCAGGAATGTCTGCGAAAGACAGGAATTTGACCTTGACCTTGGGGGCTGCTTTGCCCTCAGCCCTGAGGGGGCAGCCTTCACTCCCCTGGAAGTGCTCCCCTGCAAGACCATCTGCTTGCACACAGCAGAGGAGCCTGGGCTTGAGGGACCCCTTCATGCACTGTTCAGTCTGTGCCTCTGTTGCCTCCTCCAGGCTGACCCCTAGGATTGTTGGTGCCCTCCTAGTTCATTCTCTGGCATCACCTTTCCCGTCATTAGCCCAGGTGTCTATCCCGAGTGAAAAAACACCCTCCCACAGGGGACCTCCATCTATTCTCCTGAAGTCCTTTCATGAGCACACCAACACCCCTTTCCTGCACACCCAGCTCAGAGGCTACCCCAGCCCACAACCTCTGGCCCAGAACACCTGGAGCCACAGCAGAGCCCGTGGGGCTGTTGAGAAGGGTGGGCTGAGAACCATGATTAGGACCAGACCTTCTACCTGTGCCAATTGACAATGCTACTTCCAGAGTTGACCCACTGAAAAGGGGAACTTATATCAGAAAGAGAAGCATGGGGGCGCCTGGGTGGCTCGGTCGGTTAAACATCCTACCTGGGCTCAGGTCATGATCTCACCTTTGGTGAGTTCCAGCCCCATTTCCAACTCTCCGCTGTCAGAGCGGAGCCGGCTTGGAATCCTCTGTCCCCCTCTCTCTGCCCCTCCCCCGCTCACACTCACACCCTCTCTCTCTCAAAATAAATAAACACAAAAACAACAACAAACCATCTGGATTCCAAGCCCCTGGCTTGGGGTCCCACCTTGGGTCGGTCCACAGGCTCCCCCAAGCGGCTGGGAGGTGCCGTCGCAGCAGACAATTCCCCGCTCCGGGTCACCGTCGCCGACCCCACACCCTCCCCTGTGCTCCGGGTCCGCCCCTGCCCCTCCTTTCCGGGGGTCCTCCCCGCTCACCCCGCCCGCCCCCCAGGGGGCGCCACCACCCACCTGCGTGTGACGCGTGCTGCCCTCGGACCCCTAGGGGGCGCAGTGCGACTCGCAGCCCTCGGTCTCCCGGCGACAGCACCCACTCTTGCACTTCTTGCTCTGGACGCAGATCTCCCTGTCGTCCTGCGGGGAGATGGCGCCCCTGGGCTTCCTCCCTGCAGGTTCCCCTCCCGCGCTGCGCCCTCACCGCCGCCCCCACTCTCGCCGGGCCTGGAGTTGGAGACGGCGGATGTCTGTGCTGAGGGGCGCCGGATTTTTCCCAAAGGGGGACCAAAGAGATATCACAGGTTTGCCTTTCTTTAGAGTCCCGCAGATAGGTTGCTTCTCGCACACACACACACCAGGCCTTCCCGTCTTGGCTCCTGCGGTTCCTTCCGCCCGCACAACCTTCTCTCTGCAAACTCCTACTCACCTTTTTTTTTTTTTAATGTTTATTTTTCTTTAACTTATATTTATTTTTGAGAGACAGAGAGAGAGCACGAGCAGGGGAGGGACAGAGAGAGAGAGAGAGAGGGAGACCTAAAATCCAAAGCAGGCTCCAGGCGCTGAGCTGTCAACACTCGGCTTAACCTGAGCCACCCAGGAGCCCCCCCTCCTTACCTTTTCAGTCGAGCTTGCACGGCACCTAAGGCTCCCTCCTCCCCCACACTCACCCACACCAGCGATCCCCAGCGCTAGGCCATCACATCATCTGTCACTGCCACCATCATCTCTCTGTCAGACAAGTTCAGTTCATTCAACAAGCAAATGCTGAGCACCTGCTGTGTCCAAGTACCGTTTCAGGCACCGGGGATACAGCTGGGAACAAAACAAACAGAAATGCCCAGACACGCCTTCCCTCCTGGAGCTGGCACGCCAGAGCAGCTGTCCAGCAGAACTTTTGGCAAGGACGAAAATGTGCTTTTTCTGCATGTTCCAATTTGGTGATCGCTAGCCACGTGTGGCTAATGAGCACTAGAAATGCGGCGAGTGTGACCGAGGAGCTGAACTTTAAATTTTGCTTAACTTTAATTAATTTTAACTTCAGTCACTCTTGCGACTCGTGATTTGCTATTGGACAAGCATGAGCAGCTCTAGGGAGAAGGCAGATAATAAATAAGTGAAATAGACAGAGTGGCACAAAATGCGGAGCAAAGGAAGCCATGAAAAGAATACTGTGTGATTCCATCACATGAAGTTCAAAAGCAGGCAAAACTAATCTAGAACAGAAGAGGTCTGGAGAGTGTTACCTTTCGGCCCTACAACTGACAGTGAGCCCAAGGGAGCCTTGCAGGGTGCCGGAAGTGCTCTGTAGCTCAATCGGGGTGGTGGTTATGAGGGTGTTTGCATGGGTTTTAAATTAATTGATTTTAATGTAAAATCAAGATTTGGGCATTTTACTGTACATAGTTTTTACCTAACATATATGTGTTAGATATTATTAATGAACAATTATTACTTATGTATGTATAATCCTATCTATTGCGTTTGACTAAGTGCCATAAAGAGAATAAAGCAGGAGGGGGTTGGACTGCCAGTAGCCTCTTACTGGCTTCCCTGATTTCACTCTTCCCAGTAACCCACCCCAGACCCCTGACCTCCACCCTGCAACAGTCTCACCTACCCCCTCTCCCCATTCTTTCCAGGAGGAATCTTTTTTTTTTTTTTAAGGTAAATCCCATCATGTCATTCCCTTGCTTCAAAGCAATACCGCCCCCCCCCCCCCAACACAGACCCAGGCATTTTGATACCAAAATTCTTTATGGGACCTGCAGGGCTTACTCATCCCAGGGCTGCCTGCCCACCACTAGATCTCTTGGCTCACCTCCAACACACACACACACACACACACACACACACACCCTGCAGCCACCACTGGGACTCTGAACATATCAGAATCACCTGGCCCCTGGCCATTGGCACTTGCTGGTCCCTCTGCCCAGAACATGTTGTCCTTTGAGCTCTGCCTGTCTCCCACTGAGCCCTCCCCAAACATCCAGCTATAGCAGCCCTCATCACCTGGCTTCACTATGTTCACAACACTAGGATTCTCTGAAATTATCTTCATCCTTCTTTCTTCTTCTTCTTCTTCTTCTTCTTCTTCAACTTTCTGTGTCCCTCCTGCTAGAGCCTCAACTCCGAGGGCAAGGCTCTTTCCCTATGTTGCTCACTGCTGTGTTTCTTAGCCTCTAGGACTAAAGTCCTCACCCTTGGTAGGTTCTGGTTGTAATATTGTAATACTGCACCTTTAGGTCTTTGCCTAAATTTCGCTTTGTTCGTTTCCCTCAGCACACGGTTTCAAACCGCACCCTCTCCTTACGCCACCACACCTGAAGCCCCTTTCTTATTTCCTTTGTCCTCAGGTGTTTATCACCTGGGATATGTAAATATTTTACCTATTTGCCTCCTAGAGTAGAATATCCACACTACAAGGGCAAGGATTTTTATGTCTTGTTCACAGCCTTATCTCTTGCACCTACAAAAAGAATTTCCCTGGGTGCTTGGTAAAATGGGTTGACTGAACGAATGTCTGTCTCTCTTACCAGACGTAAGCCGGGGGTGGGGAGTCCTGTGTCATATTCCCCTGTGCGGTGGCAGCACCTCGCACATCCTGGCACAGCTCCCGTGACTAGGACGGGGGGTCTCTTTTTCCTCCCGGACGTCCTCCAGCCATCACCCCCTGCTGCCTCCGATGTCCGGCTTTGACCCACATCAGTGTGCACCCACCTCCCCAAACAGTGCGGGTCTCAGCACAGTGGCAGAAGAGGCGACTGTATGCTCTAGGTCCCTTACCAAATAATTGATTCGTCCCCTGCCGAATGAGCCGCTGGTGAGAAGGAAGAAAAGAGGGAGGAGGGAGAGGAAGACCAGGAGCAGCAGCTGCGTCAGGGCCCAGAGCTGGTGGTGGTGCTCCTAAGTTCCCACCGAAATCCCTGCCTTGGCATGTGACTCTGCCATGTGATGGAGGCCTGGAGGGCACCTAATGAGGTGTGACTGCCCATTCCTAGGGTTGACTGGAGAGGCCGGCTGCCAGCTCCCAGATCAAAGGAACAGAGGAACAAACAGAGGGGGTGAAGTGGACGTTTTCCAGAAAGCGCCGCTGTTTCCTGAACCATTTACTATGCTCATTTGGCTGCCAGCAGAATAGTCTAGTCTGCACTGGGGCTCTGGCACTTGCAAGATCTGGGTTCCAATTCCAGCTCTGCTGACTACTGGCAGCGTGATCCCGGACAGACTTTTTAACTTCTTTGAGCCTCAGCTTCCCCATCTGCAAACTGCGGGCTAGTGCGGTCATCACAGGGGTGACACGATGCTTAAATGGTGACAGCTTGAAAACTGTCATAGGCCAACCATCAAAAACAGTCTTCCTTTTTATTGTGTCACACTTGGGCTTCTCTGCTTCGGCCCAGAAGTTACACCGGTCACTTCACTGGCCAGAAGTATTCACACAGCCCAAGCTACCTGCAGGAAGGCAGTCCTTCCGGTGCCAGAGATGAAGAAAATGAAATGGGACTTGAATTCAGGGCATCTGAGGCATCAGAGTCTCTGCCTTGTATTGGAGAGAAGGAGGAAACTATAGGGCTAGAGACCTCGCCTTAGAAATAAGGCTTCTGAGGGGCACCTGGGTGGCTCAGTTAAGTGTCTGACTTTGGCTCAGGTCATGATCTCATGGTTCATGAGTTCGAGCCCTTCATCAGGCTCTGTGCTGACAGTGTGGAGCCTGCTTGGGATTCTGTGTCCCGCTCTCTCTCTGCCCCTCCCCTGCTCATGCTCTCTCTCTCTCTCTCTCTCTCAATAGAAATAAACATTAAAAATTTTTACAAAGAAATAAGCCTTCTGAGAGAGGGGCTCAGAGCAGAGAAAAGACTGATCAGATGGGAGGGAAAAGATTTGGTTAAATGAAGGTGGACTGGAGCTTTTGCCTTCTCAGCATTAAGGTTATTCCTCTAGGGGTGCCTGGGTGGCTCAGTAGGTGGAGCGGCTGACTTCAGCTCAGGTCAGGTCATGGTCTCGCTCAGGTCAGGTCATGGTCTCACGGCTCGTGAGTTCGAGCCCCTCATCGGGCTCTGTGCTGACAGCTCAGAGCCTGGAGGCTGCTTTGGATTCTGTGTCTCACTCTCTCTGCCCCTCCCCTGCTTGTGCTCTGTCTCTGTCTCTCTCTCAAAAATAAACATTTAAAAAAATTTTCAGATTATTCCTCTAAAACCTCCAAACGAGGAACATTTATTTTATTTTATTTTTTATTTGGGTGGAGAGGGGCAGAGCAAAAGGGAGAGGGAGAATCCCAAGCAGGCTCCACACTCAGTGTGGAGCACGACGAGAGACTCAGTCCTACAACCCTGAGATCATGACCTGAGCCAAAATCAAGAGTCAGATGCTCAACCAACTGAGCCACCCAGGTGCCCCAGAACATATTCATTCTTGAACGTCCAAATGCAGAAAACCAATGCCTCTGAATCTGCATATTAATTCCCATAAAGGAACAAAGAACAAGTGTAAGTATTTATTACCACAGCAAGAAAGGGAGGTTCTGAAAAGCTTCTCATCTTCAAGAGACAGGGAATCAGTCAGGACTTACTTGGTTGCAAGTGATAGAAACCCAACCTAAAGTGGTTAAGGAAAAAAAAAGTGAGTTTATTAGGTTTTGTTCTGTAAAATCCCAGGGGTAGAGCTACCTGGTTGGAGGCACAGCTTGTCGCAGGAGCTAAAATGAAGCCACTGCCACCTGGCTCAACTCTCTGTGTTGGCTTCATTCTGAGTCCACATGGTTAATAAGATGGCTGCCGATAACCACAGAGTACTGTCTCCCACGTTCAAGTTCAGTGGAAGAGAAAGCATTTCGTCTCAGTAACTCTCGGAGAAATTCTAGCCTTCATTCTGATTGGATCAAACTGGGTCATGAGTCCATCTTCAAACCCATCCATAAAGGCAAGAACCAGCCTCATAGCCACCTGCTGAACCAATCTGTGTCGGATTTAGTGTTCTGTTGTGAATGGAGCCCATGCAACCTCATGGACTGGGAACGGGAGGGGTGGTTTCCTGAAAGGAAATCCAGGGTCACGGAAAGAAAGGATGCAATGAGTTTTTGGCAGGCAAGATCAGTAAGTGTTCTTAAACATGGCAAACGGGAATGTATAGGGGCTCACCCAGTATGCCTAATTTAAAGCAACATGAAATGTCACTGGCACGATTTTGATTTGATGTATTCAGTCTTTATTGGTTTTAATTTTTTCCAAAGTAGAAATATTCACACAATCTTTCATAAGTCACTACCAACCTCAGCTTGCTTTCTAAAGCAACGGTGTTTTGAGTGAATCCCACCTATTTAAGGAGGGTTTGGTGTTCTAGAATCAGCTTTGCCTCCACTCGGAAGGTTTCCTGCTCTGCCTGTCGATGCTCAGTCAGGAAGACAGAAACCAGCCTAGGTATTTGAAACAGGGACAATTGAAGATAGGGAAATGGTGGGACGCCTGGGTGGCTCAGTTGGTTGAGTGTCTGACTTCAGCTCAGCTTATGATCTCACGGTCCCTGAGTTTGAGCCCTGCATTGGGCTCTCTGCTGTCAGCGCAGAGCCCGCTTCAGATCCTCTGTCCCCCTCTGCCCTGCTGGCACTCTTTCAAAAATAAATAAATAAATAAATAAACATTCACAAACAACCAAACAAAAAGATAGGGAGCCAGTCACATAGGGGATGGAGGAGCTGAGAAACCCAGCAGGATGTCAAGGCCACCGGGAGATTAACAGCAACAGGAAGACACCGATGCCCCATGGCAGGAGAAACACAGTGACTGAAGTCCCTGGGGACTGCCGGAGGTGGGGGAGGGGTGGCTGTCCCAAAGGACACGGGAGGACTGCTGCCAGGAGGACCCCACCTGCGGCAGGTGTGGGGCTGGGGGAGGCGGGAAGAGGGGCAATGGCTCCTTCTCCTGCCCTCTCATCTTCAGCCCGTCCTAGATGCCAGAGGACAAGGGAGGCTGGGAGATGTAGTCCCCAGGGATAACGAGCGAGCAGTAGGAAGGTGCACAGGCAAATAACTGGCACACCTGCCCTCCACACCCACCAGGCCGGGAGGAGTCAGTATGCTTCTAACTCTTCCCCATTCTGCACCCCTCCCACTCCTCGAGTCTGGCTTCAGGGGGCTCTATCATAGGGGGTCTTAAAGGGAGGAGTCGCACCTGCCATAAAGCTTATCATCAAGCTTAGGGATAGCGTGTTGTCCATGTTTGCAGTAAGCAGACTCTGGGAGGAACTGCATCATTTTCCTGGGTTTTTTTTTTTTTTTTTATCATCAATATTCATGAAAATTTTGCCATGTTCACCTCCTGAAGAAAAGAAAGCCATGACTTGGTCCCAGATATATAGGTAGGTCCTCTCCGGAGAACTGTGGACAATTGTGCCGTGTTTCCCCAGTGACTCATCTGGGCTTTACTGCAAAGCTTGCTGGGAAGTTGAAGGTCATGAGTTCCCCTTCCTATGGTTAAGCCAGAGAGTACGCAGCCCAGTCAAGGTGCAGCTCACGCAAGAGCTGCCTAACAGCAGATTGGTTCAAGGATGAGCTGCACGCTAAGCCAATCCAGTCAGAATCAGTCTTAGGATGTTGGCTGAGGAGGGGGAGACAGAGACGTTTCCTTTCTCTGGAAGGGGTGGTGTGGATTTGTGGTTAAGAGCCTGCCCTTGGGAGCAAGACAGCCTGGGTTCAAATCCCAGCTCCACCCCTTACTCTGAACTCCTGAGAAGGGTATTCAACACACCCTATTTGTAAAGTAGATTTTTATATATATATAAATATATATATTTAGTCATCTCTATACCCAACGTGGGACTCGAACTCATGACCCTGAGAGGAAGAGTCACATGTTCTTCCAACTGAGCCAGCCAGGCACACCCCTATTTGTAAAATAAAGATAATTAGGGTACCTAGGCTAAACTTGTGGTAACAATAAAATAAGCTAATATAGATAAGAAAGCACTTTGTACAGTGTGTGGAACATCAGTGCTCAAGAAGTCTTAGCTGTCACTGTTGGGTGACACCGGGAACATATGTGGCTACTGAGAAGGAATCCATCCTGAGGGCCATGGAGCTGCTGGATTCAGCCAGACCTGAGGCACGCCAGCCTCGAGATTTCCAATGAATTTCCTGATCATCCAGACCAGTTTGGGTTGTTTTAGATACTTGCAGCAGGAAGAGTCCTAACTGATCCCCCCATGATGTGACCTTGGGCAAGTCATGTAGCTCTCGGAGCCTCAGTTTCTTTATCCATACGATGGAACTGATAATATCTGAGAATGGAGAGAGACCTCTGTGTACCAGGTCCCTTTCTCACCACCAGGCACGAACATTTTTGTGCCTTCACATACATTCTCATCAACACTCGCTCAACGACCTCCGCCCTTGGAAAGCATTTCAATACTCCCTTCCAGTCCTTCCTATCACACACCCACCCATGGGCACCCCAACACATAGTCTCCCGCTGTATTCTTCAACCCCACTCTTCCCATCCAGCCCTCCATCCCAAGACTCGGCCCTTCCGGGACCCAGCCTCTTGGCTCACCTACCCCTACCCTGTTCCCTTCCCGAAGTTCCACTGTCCAGATAGGGCCAAACCTTCCTGCCCCAGACTGGAACAATCCCTACCAGATTTCCCCTCCCAGGAAGTGCAACAGAAGCCAGAGTCAGGAAGTGACTTTAATGTCTCAGGAGCTGGACTTTGAGCAAGATGGGGATTCTCCAGGCCCGTGGCCCCCAGGGAGGGAGGGAGGGGTAGCCGTGACCAGCCTGCATCTTTTTCTAAATCAAATGGCACCGGCGGGAACAGGTCGGGTCCTTGGAGATGCACTTCAAGCCCCACTGGCAGGGGCATATGATGTTGATGCTTCCCTTGGTCTGCGGGAGATGGGAACAAGGGTTGGGGGTCACCAAGGTAAAGGGGAGAAAGGAGTTTAAACAGCTTGGGGAGCAGGAGTAAGTGAAGGGGTGAGCAGCCCCCTGCAGCGTTGGGACCATAGACAAGTTAATGAGCTTCTTGGTTTCAGTTTCCTCATCTGTCCAAGGGGGATAATAATAGTAACACACCTCACAGGGTGATGTGAGAACTAAATAAAACAGAGCAAGGGCCCATAAAGAAAAGACCCTCTGGCCACCTCAGCTGTTGAGTCAGGGGCCTGACCGGTTCCTTACAGCACCGGCAGCTCCCCAGACAGGGACATGGAGGCCAGCCCATTCTCCCTAGAGAGCTCTGGGCCCGGGGCCCGACAAGAAGAGAGGAGCAGTAACATGACGTCCTGCACATTTTGCATTTCCACCAGCTCATAACCCAGCTCCAGTGAACACTGTGGTTGCCGAGATGACCTGGTGAGGTTGTTACTTTAGCCCCATTTTACGGATGAGGAAACTAAGGCTGAGAGAGCAGAAGTGACCTGGCTGAGGAGGCAAAGACAGGGCTTGAAAAACTCAGGATTTAAACTCAGGCCCAACTCCAAAGCTACGGTCCTGCCGCTGCAGTGCTTTGCCCCTCTCCAAAAATGAGGTCATTGTGGCAAGGAGGTGGCGATCAGTAGGGAAAAGGTCTTCTCCCATCTACTTGGCCGCAGTGATGTTAGGGTAGGGAATACTCATTCAACAAACATTCGTTGAACACCTACTATGGGCAGATACTAAGCCCAGGGTGGGTAAGGGCTCGACCAGCCCTTGAAGAGCTCCGGCCAGTGGTGGAGGCAAACCAGGGAGACCCACGCTGTGCCCAGGGTATGAGCTCATGGGAGCTCCAAGCAGAGAAGGCTTCTCAGAGGAGGTGGCTGAAGGTGTACTGCAGGACCAGTAGGAGCTTGCCGGGTGGAGGAAGGGGAAAAGGCACTCCAAGCAGAGCTCGAAGAAGCAGCGGCAGCCACCTGGGTTTTGTTAACTTTCCCCACCCTTCCGGCCAGAGGGGGCCGCCCCAGCCCAGAGGCTCACCTGGGGCAAGCACAGCCTGGCTACTCTGGCCTTGGGGGCACAGAGAGCACCCCTGTTGTTCAGGTCCATCAGGCAGCAGTCACTGACACACTCAGAGTGGTGGGAGCACTCAGCCCCATTCATCTGTGAGGACAACTCTTGTGTCACCAGCCCTCTCACTGTGTGGGAAAGTGAGGGGGGATTCCTGGTGCCTTGCCAAGGCCCCCGGGGGCCATGAAGGGAAGCCGGGAGATAATCACCGCCAGGTACCACCCCCTCTACACCCACTCCAGCAGCACTCAGAGGAGCAGGAGAGGAAGGGGGACTGGTACCTCTCCCCCTGCCTGTCCTTTCCTGGGCCTCCCTCCCCCAGTGCTGGGGGAGCATATACTCCCAGATCACGCTTTGTCAGGGGGAGGTGGGAAGAAAGGGAGGGAGTGAAAGATGGGGAAGGGAAGGAACAGTCATTGTGCTTAGGAGAGGGGAAGGAGGAATTAGGGCAGGTTGCTGAGGCGTGGCTGGCTGGACAAGTGGGCTCAGGGGAGAGAGGGCAGGATGCTGGTCAGAAGACCACTTTCTTTGACCTCAGGGGCCACAGGGAGGTGAAGTAGGGCTTTGACACCCTTCCGCAGACACATCAAGCTTCCAGCCCTGGGAACAAGTCTCCATTTTGGGGTGGTATCCACCCCCACCCCCCACTTCTGTCTCCAAACCCAACTGATGCCTCCTGGCTGGCCTATGATGCCACCGCCACCACCCTCTACTGTAGTGGAAGGTTCCAGACGTTCTTTGGCTCACCTTCATGAACTTCTTCTTGTTAAAGGGCCAGAACTCGCCCTGGTAAGGGAGCAGGACCCCCATGAGGAGCAAGAAGACTGTGGCCATGGGCCTGAGCATGGAGCTTGGAGGCTCAGGTCGGACTCCTGAGGAGCCACGGGGTGGGGGCGGGATGGGGAGGAAAACCCTGTGCCTAGCATGTGACCTGGCGCCCCAGGGCCCCGCCCTAGCCTAGGGGTGGAGGGTGGTGGAGTTAATGGTCACAGGCTGCTTAGGAGCTGAGGCAGAAAGGCCCGAAGCCCTTTCTAGCACGGTGGAGGAGCCTCCCAGGTCCTAGGGAGCACTGCAAGGTATTCGGTGACACCCGGATTCAAGCCTTGGACAGGCTAGATTGTAGATATTAGGGGCTCTAGGGGCCTCCATATGCATTACTTCTAAACTGAAAAAAAAAAAAAGAAAAAAAAACTGTGAAATAAAATTTTTGGAAAAATTATACAAAGTTGATATACTGAAACGAAAATAGCTTTCTTCTTCTTCCTCTTCTTCTTCTTCTTCTTCTTTGAAAATAGGTTCCTTCTTAATAGTCTCTCTCTTTCTCTCTCTGTCCTTGGTGCCCCAAATTGTCCCCCACCCCTTATCTTTTGAAGAAGCCAGTACTCTCCGCCCCCTCTGCTTCTCACACCCTCTCCAGGTCCAGTGTTCTCATCTGTAAGAATCAGGAGGTAAGACAAGATGGCCTCCAAGACCTAGGACTTGTGCAGTCCTAATGAGTTGTCTCAGAATTTGTCTGTGAATTGTATGAAAGTCAGGGCATGGGGGACAAAATGGAAGGGAGGAGAGAGGAAGACACAGAAAGAAGAGGGGGGCTAAGGGAGAGCTGCATGTAGCAATCAGTGGAGTTTCCAGGGAGGTGAGCCTTCCTCGGGATGGCCCTCTCCATGAAACTCCCACTTGACCCCACCCTTGCCTGCTTCTCTTTTTAAAAATTTGCTCTTTTTAAAGAAATTTATTTATTGTGGGAGGTGGGGTAAGGGGCAGAGAGAGAGGGAGGGGCAGAGAGAGAATCCCAAGCAAGCTCTGAGATGCCTTCATGGAGCCCAACCTGGGGCTTGAACCCACAAACTGCAACAAACTGAGAGGTCATGAGCTGAAATCAAGAGTTGGTTGTTTAACTGAGCCACCCAGGTGCCCCTAAAAATTTGCTCTTAAGAAGCTATATGAGGGGCACCTGGGTGGCTCAGTCAGTTAAGTGTCTGACTTCGTTTCAGGTCACTATCTCACTCTTCCTGAGTTGGAGCCCCATGTTAGGCTCTGTGCTGACAACTCAGAGCCTGGAACCTGTTTCAGACTGTGTCTCCCTCTCCGTGTCTGCCCCAAGCCACTTGCGCGCTCTCTCTCTCTCTCTCTATTTCTCTCTCTCTCTCTCAAAAATAAACATTTAAAAAAAAAGAAGAGATATGAAGGGCGCCTGGGTGGCTCAGTCAGTTAAACGTCAGACTTCAGCTCAGGTCGCGATCTCAAGGTTCACGAGTTCAAGCCCCAAGTTGGGCTCTGTGCTTGCTGACAGCTCAGAGACTGGAGCCTGCTTTGGATTCTGTGTCTTCCCCCTCTCTGCCCCTCCCCCACTCATACTCTGTCTCTCTCTGTCTCTCAAAAATAAACAAACGTTAAAAAATTTTAAGAAAGGGCCGGTGGTATGAGAAACCCTGGCTTGGTAGGGGGTGCTAAAGATGTAATTATGCCTCCTCCCAAACTCATATGTTGAAGCCCTGACCCCCAGTGGGATAATATATGTAGAGATGGGGACTTTGGGAGGTGGTTAGGTTTAGATGAGGTCATGAGGGGTCCCTCCTGAGGAGATTAGTGCCCTCATAAGAAGAGACACCAGAGCAGTACTTGGCTGGCTCACTTGGTAGAGCATGCTACTCTTGATCTCAGGGTCATGAGTTCAAGACCCACGTTTGGCACAGAGATTACTTTAGACAGAGAAGGAGAAGGAGAAGAAGGAGAAAAGACACCAGAGCAGTTGCTGTCTCTTTGTCTCTGTCATATGAGGACACAGCAAAAAATGCAGCCATCTCCAAGCCAAGAAAAGAGCCCTCACCAGAACCCAACTATGCTGACACTGTGATCTGGGGCTTCTGGTTTCCAGAACTGTGAGAAATACATCTCTGTCATTTGAGCTACCCAGTCTAGGATATTTTGTTACGGCAGCTGAGCTGACTAATATAGGGGCCTTAACTCTTTTCTCTAAGAATAACAGCTTCCATGGCACTCAAAGTTTTGGATCCACTGTCTCAATTAGCCCTATATTTGTCAGGGCAATTAACACTAGCTGTCACAACAGAGAACTCCTGAAATTTTGGTGGCTTGGCACAATAATGTTTTATTTACCACTCGTGTGAAGTCTGATATGGGACAGAAGACCTTTCTTCCATCTTGTAACTACACTATCTGGAAGATTGGCTTCTGGGGTCATTCTGGAAGGTGGAAGAGAAAGATGGAGGAAGTATAAGGACACTTAAATGCCTCAGCCAAGAGTGACATATGCCTCTTCCACTCAGTGACCATTGGCCAGAACTAGTCACATGACCTCAACCTTCTTCAAGGGAAGGGGGGGGATATTCAAGGGAATCCTGGAATATTTAGTGTATTCAGTCATTTCTGCTACCTCTTATCCCCATTTTACAGATGAGGAACCCAAAGATTCCCAAATCTGTGCCCAAATAACACAATTAAGTCACGGAGCCAGATGTAAACCCAGGGCATTCTAGCTATTGAGCCCAAGCTCTTACAATTGTCCTGTACTGCCTTGGGTGGCCAGAAGTCTTTGTTCCCATAAAGGGATTCCTGTCATCAAGGTGTCCTCTCTCTCCAGCAGTCATGGTCTCTCACTCTCTTCAGACCCTTGTTCTTCTGCTTTGGTCAGCTAGTTACCATGAAGCTCGCCACATCTCCCAGCTCCACTGTGAACTAGAGGGGATCCCCAGGCAATAATAATTCTTTGCACAGAGTTCCCTCCTTCCCTGTGGTATCTGGTTGTGCCCTTGTGAATGCTAGATAATTGGAAAAATACTGTTAACTGCCCAGGAAAGGGCAGTTTTGGAGGCAAGAGGCCAGAAGCTGTGTATCAGGATTGGCAATTTGGGGTTCTTGATCTGGGGTCCAAGGGCCCCTGGGAAGTTTATTGAAGGCCCTGAGAGGATGGTGGAGCCCCTGGAATTCTATGTGCATGGCTTAAAAAAAATTTTAAGACATAGGGCCACAGTTTTCCTCAGAAATGATTTAAGACTGGTTCAGAAACTTCTTTTTTTTTTTTTTTTAAGTTTATTTTGAGAGAAAGAGTACATGTGCATGTGCGTGAGCAATGGAAGGGCAGAGAGAGAGAATCCCAAGCAGGCTCTGCACTAACAGAGCAGAACCTGACACAAGGCTTGATCTCATGACCCTGGGATCATGACCTGAGCCCAAATCAAGAGTTGGACACTTAACTGACTGAGCCACCCAGGCGTCCCAGAACTTTCATTTTAAAGTGAGGAAACTGAGGACCAGAGAAGGAAGGGACTTCCACAAGTGACTCAGTAGAGCCAGGCCTAAACCCTGGGCTCTAGACTCCAAGCCCTGCACTCTTTCTTCTATACCAATGGCTTGTCTCCCAAATCCAGCTGGCGCTGGTCAAAGGCACAAGTCCAGGACACCCGTGCAGTATGAAGAGGGGTGGGAGCCAGATCACCAGGGTGTTCAGAGCTGGGGTGTGGGAGTGGTTGCTGAGCCACCTGACCTTCGAGTGCGGCCACGGCCCTGCCCATTGGCCAGGGCCCAAACATGGCCACCTCAGTCTTGTATGATGAGAATGGAAGTCTGTCCAGAGCAGGGAGACACCTTGCTGGTGGACCTCCATAATCTCCCCCTGTCCCCTTTCCCTGTCCCTTCATTTCCCTCCTCTGACATCCTCCAGTATCTTTCTTCTTTCCTGCATCTTTCTGATGGTTTCCATGACAATGTTCTCACTGGTCTACAGCAAAATGATGAAAATAAGAGTAATGTAGGGCTTTTGTTAAAAATAAATATATTTAATTTAAAGAATGAGTCTGTGTTCTGAAATCATGTCCTTCCTCCTTTTTTTGGTGTTTTTATGATACAAGGTGGAAGAGAAAGATGGAAGAAACACACGGACACTTAAATGCCTCAGCCAAGAGTGACATATGCCTCTTCAGTTTTCCATGTCGTAGTAGTTGAATACATGTTGTGAATATATATACGCAAATTCTGTCAGTCCCCAAGGTTTTTTGGAAGTTTTATCAGTCTATGAGGTCCAAAATAAAATTCTGGAGAAAACTGATGTAGTGGAAATTGTCTCTTACTCAATTCATCCCTGAGGGGGCTCTCAGGGTGATCTGGGGAGAACGATGAACAAGTAGGTGCCTGAAAGAGTTTGAGACCTGAAGACAGCATAGCCAAAGCTTCCTAGAGAAGACAAGCAGTGGGGAATATTTGGAGGTGAAGGGGTGGAGACACCACGGTCATACATAGAACACCAAGGACAGCCCTGGATGCCAGCAGAAGGGGGTAGTGCTCTTTTTCAAAGCCTTGAAGGGAGACTAGGACTCAGGCAAGCAGAGAATAAAGACTTTCCAAGCGGGGGTCCAGAGTGAGCAAAGATTTGGAGGTAAGAGTGAGCAGAGCACAGTGAGGACAAGCTCTCTGCTTGTGGAAAAAACAGAATGCTGTCAGGACAGTCAGTGCTTTGGGAAACTTGGAGGCCATGAAGGTAACCCCAGTTGAGATGGCTCCTAAATGGAAAACTGTGCTGGTGGTGGCAACGGGGAGATGGGAGATTGCTGGTTCCTGGGGAATGGGGATGGATGTTGGCAGGCAGAAACACAGGTATGGAGAATACCCCAAGTTGTGACACATGAGGATTGCTCTAGATTCAGGAAAGGTTCCCCCCGGGACTAGGAATGAGTCATAGACATGATCCTTTAACCAGGGGCAATGCCAAAGGAAGGATATTCAGAAACATGTGCCCATGGCCTCCCATCCCCCCCAAAACCTTAAGCTACAATCCACAGACCATGAATTTCAATCACTTTTTTTTTTCAACTAAAAGAGATACACTTTATATTGGTATTCAGACAACCAGTAGATATTCTTAGCATCCATTCCAATTGGCTGATGTCTGTGTTATGCTGGTGGTTGAATATTTGGATTATCACCATTGCAAATGTGTGTGTGTGTGTGTGTGTGTGTGTATACGCATGTATAATGTGTGTATATGTGTATGGAACTGAAGTTTCACAAATAATACTTACATTTACTATATATGATCTGTTCTAAGATTGTTTATTCTATTCCATCTTTTAAAAATGTTGATTAGGGGCGCCTGGGTGGCGCAGTCGGTTAAGCGTCCGACTTCAGCCAGGTCACGATCTCGCGGTCCATGAGTTCGAGCCCTGCGTCAGGCTCTGGGCTGATGGCTCAGAGCCTGGAGCCTGTTTCCGATTCTGTGTCTCCCTCTCTCTCTGCCCCTCCCCCGTTCATGCTCTGTCTCTCTCTGTCCCAAAAATAAATAAACATTGAAAAAAAAATTTAAAAAAAATGTTGATTAGAATCCACCAAATTGAATCTGCAAAACAATTAACATGATGCATCACATCAATAAAGGACAAGAACCATATGATCCTCTCAATAGATGCAGAGAAAGCATTTCACAAAATACAGCATCCTTTCTTGATAAAAACCCTCAAGAAGCTAGGGATAGAAGAATCGTGCCTCAAAATCATAAAAGCCATATATGAACAACCCAACGCTAATCCCCATCCTCAATGGGGAAAAACTGAGAGCTTTCCCCCTAAGGTCAGGAACAAGACAGGGATGTCCACTGTCACCACTGTTATTCGACATAGTATTGGAAGTCTTAGCCTCAGCAATCAGACAATGCAAAGAAATAAAAGGCATCCAAATGGGCCAGGAGGAAGTCAAACTTTCACTCTTTGCAGATGACATGATACTCTATATGAAAAACCCAAAAGATTCCACCAAAAACAGCTAGAACTGATTCATGAATTCAGCAAAGTTGCAGGATATAAAATCAACGCACAGAAATTGGTTGCATTCGTATTCACCAACAGTGAAGCAACAGAAAAAGAAATCAAGGAATTGATCCCATTTACAATTGCACCAAAACCCATAAAATACCTAGGAATAAATCTAACAAAAGAGGTGAAAAATCTATATGCTGAAAACTATAGAAAGCTGATGAAAGAAATTGAAGAAGATACAAAAAAATGGAAAAAGATTCCATGCTCCTGGATAGGAAGAACAAATATTGTTAAAATGTCGATGCTACCCAAAGCAATCTATAGATTCAGTGCAAGCCCTATCAAAATAACACCAGCATTCTTCACAGAGCTAGAGCAAATAATCCTAAATTTTGTATGGAACCAGAAAAGACCCCGAATAGCCAAAGCAATCTTGAAAAAGAAAACCAAAGCAGGAGGCATCACAATCCCGGACTTCAAGCTATACCACAAAGCTGTAATCATCAAGACAGTATGGTACTGGCACAAGAACAGACACTCAGATCAATGGAACAGAATAGAGAACCCAGAAATGGACCCAAAAACGTATGGCAACTAATCTTTGACAAAGCAGGAAAGAATATCCAATGGAATAAAGACAGTCTCTTCAGCAAGTAGTGCCAGGAAAACTGGACAGCGACATGCAGAAGAATGAACCTGGACCACTTTCTTGTACCATACACAAAAATAAACTCAAAATGGATGAAATACCTAAATGTAAGACAGGAAGCCATCAAAATCCTCGAGGAGAAAGCAGGCAAAAACCTCTGTGATCTTGGCTGCAGCAACTTCTTACTCAACATGTCTCCAGAGGCAAAGGAAACAAAAGCAAAAATGAACTACTGGGACCTCATCAAAATCAAAAGCTTCTGCACAGTGAAGGAAACAATCAGCAAAACTAAAAGGCCACCGACAGAATGGGAGAAGATATTTGCAAACGACATATCAGATAAAGAGTTAGTATCCAAATCCAAAATCTACAAAGAACTTATCAAACTCAACACCCAAAAAACAAATAATCCAGTGAAGAAATGGGAAAAAGACATGAATAGACACTTCTCCAAAGAAGACATCCAGATGGCCAACAGACATGTGAAAAAATGCCCAGCATCACTCATCATCAGGGAAATAGAAATCAATACCACAATGAGATACCACCTTACACCTGTCAGAATGGCCAACATTAACAACTCAGGCAACAACAGATGTTGGCGAGGATGCGGAGAAAGAGGATCTCTTTTGCATTGTTGGTGGGAATGCAAGCTGGTGCAGCCACTCTGGAAAACGGTATGGAGGGTCCTCAAAAAATTAAAAATAGAACTACCCTATGACCCAGCAGTTACACCACTAGGCATTTATCCAAGGGATACAGGTGTACTGTTTCCAAGGGACACATGCGCCCCCATGTTTAAAGCAGCACTATCAACAATGGCCAAAGTATGGAAAGAGCCCAAATGTCCATCGATGGATGAATGGATAAAGAAGATGTGGTGTATATATATATATATATATATATATATATATACATACAATGGAACATTCCTCGGCAATCAAAAAGAATGAAATCTTGCCACTTGCAACTATGTGGATGGAACTGGAGGG
Organism: Prionailurus viverrinus; assembly: GCF_022837055.1. NCBI lineage: Eukaryota > Metazoa > Chordata > Mammalia > Carnivora > Felidae > Prionailurus > Prionailurus viverrinus. The sequence goes on along the minus strand of NC_062565.1, from coordinate 34,408,419 downwards.
TATTACGCTAAGAGAAATTAGTCAGTCAGAGAAAGACACAAATCATATGACTTCACTCATATGAGGACTTTAAGAGACAAAACAGATGAACATAAGTGAAGGGAAACAAAAATAATATGAAAACAGGGAGGGGAACAAAACAGAAGAGACTCATAAATATGGAGAACAAACTGAGGGTTACTGGAGGGGTAACCAGTGGGAGGGGGGATGGGCTAAATGGGGAAGGGGCATTAAGGAATCTACTCCTGACATCATTGTTGCACTATATGCTAACTAATTTGGATGTAAAATTTTTAAAAAAATTAAAAGAAAAAAAAGAATCCACCAAATTGATTTCACCACCCACTTGTGGTCCGCGTCAATTACTCTACCACTCTGTTGAGTCCAGCTGGTCTGACTGCCCAACTCATTGTGAACATCTCAGCAATCTCCATTTGCCCGTTGATTCATTCACTCAACAAACATTTAGTGACACCTGCTCTATGGTAGGCACTTCATCATCAGGCTTCAGTTGCAGATAACAGACACAATCGTACCTACTCTAAACAGGAAGGGATGTAATACAGATAACTGAGGGCTTACAAAATCATTGAAATTCAGGACTGGAGGAGTGAGATCCAGACTGAGCCTCCAGGAATGCAACCCAACAAACACTGCAGACCTGATCTGCCAGGGAAGCTACTAATTCAGCCACCATCAGGAAGGTTAAGAGTCAGGAGGCCATCGCTACAACTGTTGGCGCAAGGAACACACACCTTAGCTGTGACCTCAGGATCAGGAAGCTGCCATCAAGATCATTGCCTGTGTCTGCTACATCTGTCCTAGCCAAAAGAGAGAATGTCTCCCACACAAATACCTCTGCCCCATTTAACCCCATTCACGTTAGTTCTCAGGCAGCGCGTGTGATCAGTGATACCAAAATCACATCTGGGGTCCTGGGTGTGATAGCCTAATGTTTCGCTTTCCAGCCTGGCTATATAGGAAGACACACCAGGACAAGGTGGAAGAGAAGCTACACAAGCCAGTCGACAGCAGCCCCGCTCCGACAAAATGTCTGGAAGCGACCCCGGTTACCTGGATGGTGTGAAGGTAGGTTTCTACTTCCTGTCTGAAAACTTTTCAATTTTTACAGCTGCACGTCACTTTGACTGACAACCTATGCTTTTTATTTCTCTGCTTCTTTTTCATATATAATGTGTTAGGTTTTTTTAAATCATAAATTCAGGGGCGTCCGGGTGGCTCAGTCGGTTAAGCGTCCGACTTCGGCTCAGGTCATGATCTCGCGGTTCGTGAGTTCAAGCCCCGCGTCGGGCTCTGTGCTGATGGCTCAGAGCCTGGAGCCTGTTTCGGATTCTGTGTCTCCCTCTCTCTCTGACCCTCCCCCCATTCATGCTCTGTCTCTCTCTGTCTCAAAAATAAATAAAGGTTTAAAAAAATTTTTTTTAATCATAAATTCAATGGCCAGGGTTTTTCCTCTCCTCTGGGAATTTGGGTGGGGGGGCGGGAAGTGTCATGCCCCACAACCTTCCCCTTTACCAACTGCACTGTTTTTATGCACCCATCCTGGCCTACTCTCTGGCAGGTGAGTGGAAGCTCCTTTTTTACTTTCTTCTAGCAACAATCAAGAGAGAATGTTCCTTCCCTCTGCTCTCTGCCATCATCAACCTTGCTCACCATAACTTGAACTTGCCCATCCCCTCTAGCCTTCCATGGTAATCATAAAACAATCCCTGAAAACAGTTGCTTCACAGATAAAAGATGATATCTGCCACTTGCGGAAACCGAGGCAAGGGATCTGGGAAAGATGGGCAGGTAGATGAGCTCGCCTCCCCTTTCTGTGTCCTCTGATGGACCAAACTCACTCTCCCCACTGGTACCCAGCTCTGTGCTCACCTGCCAGCACCTATTTAAGAGGATACAGTAAGAGCACTCAGAGCTTAATAAATGTTTGTCTCATAAATAAACTGTAAAACAAATCACTGGTAGTGTCATCTCTTTACCAAGACAGGGCTGTAGGGTATACAAATAGGTTTAGCCATGGTAAAATAAACCACAGAATAAATGGCTTAATGTCAGATAGAGGTTCATTTCTCTTGCATGTAATGTTCCCAGCGTGCATAGTCCAGGGCTGATATGGCATCTCCACAGTCCCTGAGTCCTCCCTTTAAGGACTCTTCCATTCTGATGACCAGTTGTCGTCACATGGCCACACCTAGCTGCAAGGGAAGCTGGGAAATGCAGTGTCTGTTCTAGGCAGCCATGTGGTCTGATAACAATGAGGAATGGCTGCAGTCTAGCAGTCTATGTTGTATGTGTATTTGCCAGAGGTATGCCTACTAATTCCATAAGGTGCATTCCCGCTCAGGCCCAAGAGTCCTGCCTCTAATCTCCTTAATCATGCAAACTCCATTCCACACCCTCTCTGCTTCCTGGACTCACATTTGACTCCAGCATCCCCCGGAATATAAGTACACAGGGTGATAGGAGAATGCAGAGGTTCTACAGTGAGGATTCATTTCCCTTTGTCATTCTTTGTCAGCTCAGACTGACAGTGCTGGGCCAAACACAGTGGCCCACAGGTACACACTTTGGAAACAACAAATACTCGCCAGCCATGTGCCCAGAAGACATCACTGGAGCTCTGTAGCTAGTCTGGATGATTTCCAGCCTTAGGAAATAGGAATCGTTACACAGTGCCTCTTCCCCACCTGCCGATAATGTGACCTGGGGTACTTCCAGCCTCAGGGAATTTCCTATAAGGTTTCACCCAGGGCTCAAATCTGAGGAATCAGTTCACTCCCTTGGAAGTAGCTGAGGTTCTCACACTTGCTCTGGTGGCTTAGACCTTCTGGTGCTCTCTACAGAACACCAGGAAATGGCAAAAGATGTAATCCAAGTTCATGAACTCCGCTCTCTTTCTCTGCCTTCCTTCCCTCTTCTCACTCTGTTGTATGTATCTAGGTCACTGCTTCTCAGACAACAATACATAAACTATTTTAAGAAATCACATTTCCATGCTTTTCTATTATTATTTGTTTGCTCATTCATTTTGAAACGTGTTACTCATCAGCCGATAAGCTGTAGCAAGTGCCAAACACTTAGGAGAAAAATACCTACTCACTTAACTCTTTCCTCCACTTAGTTTCAGCTATGGGACTCCTGGCCCAACTCATGGAAAAGAGGTGTTTTAAGGTGGCAATGACTGTGAAACCTTGGGAGAGTGGGGTTTAGAGGAGAGGAAGGCAGTAGAGGGGAAGAGGGACCTCCCAGGCTGGGTTGTGGATTACCAAATGACGCGGTAGGCCAGTGTCATGGAGGAGGAAAGCTCTCTCTCCATTCACTTCTTATTCCTCTCAAAGGAAACCATATCATGTTCCAGGACATTCTGATGGCCATGGTTTCTTGTAGGCAGGGATCACAGGCATTAAGGTCCCACACCTGAGTGTACTCTTGTGGATTTTTGTTCTCATTTTCATTCTGAAAGAAGAGAACCCACCCAGTGACTGGTCCCATGAAATAGTCATTTGTTGTATTTGTTTCCTATTGTTGTATAACAAATTACCCCAAAGCTTAGTGGCTTAACACATCATTTCTTAGTTCACAGTCTGTGTGTGTCAGGAATCCAATCACAGTGTAGCTGGGTCCTCTGGTTCTGGGTCTCTCACAAGGCTCCAATCAAGGTGTTGGCTGGGGCTGTGGTCATCTTCAGGCTCGGCTGGGGTGGGTCTGCTTCCAAGCTTCCTCAAGTGGTGGTTGACAGGTTTTGGCTCCTTGCAGGATCTTGGACTGACAGACTCGGTTCACAGACTTTGGCCTGAGTCCGGCCAGGGTTCCTTGCCATGTAGTCCTCTCCATAAAGACAACTCACAGCATGGCAGCTGGCTTCATGAGCACAAGCAAGTGAAAGGTAAGAGAGAATGGAAGCAAGATGGAAGTCATAGTCTTTTGTAACCTAAAGAGTAACAGTCTCTTGGGGCACCTGTGTGGCTCAGTCAGTTAAGCGTCCGACTGCTGATTTCCGCTCAGGTCATGATCATATCGTTCCTGAGATCAAGGCCCACACTGGGCTCTGTGCTGCCAGTGTGGAGCCTGCTTCTCTCTCTCAAAAATAAAGTTTTAAAAATAACAGTCTCTTCCTTTGCCATCTTCTGTTGGTTAGAAGCAAGTCACTAAATCCAGATTACATTCAAAGGAGGCAGATTATAGAAGGGCATATTTAGGAGTGGGGATCATTGGGGTTATTTTATTTATTTATTTATTTTTCAATTTTTATTTTTTAAAGATGCCTTTGAGTATCTTTTTTAAAAACTTTTATTGGGGCGCCTGGGTGGCGCAGTCGGTTAAGCATCCGACTTCAGCCAGGTCACGATCTCGTGGTCCGGGAGTTCGAGCCCCGCGTCAGGCTCTGGGCTGATGGCTCAGAGCCTGGAGCCTGTTTCCAATTCTGTGTCTCCCTCTCTCTCTGCCCCTCCCCCGTTCATGCTCTGTCTCTCTCTGTCCCAAAAATAAATAAACGTTGGAAAAAAAATTAAAAAAAAAACTTTTATTAATCTTTATTTATTTTTGAGAGAGAGACAGAGTGTGAGCAGGGGAGGAGCAGAGAGGGAGACACAGAATCCAAAGCAGGCTCCAGGCTCTGAGCTGTCAGCACAGAGCCCGACGCAGGGCTGACGAACTGTGTGATGAACTGACGAACTGTGAGATCATGACCTGAGCCAAAGTCAGACGCTCAACCAACTGAGCCACCCAGGTGCCCCTGGGGTTATTTTAGAAGGCTGTCAACCACACTTGCCATCTATTATTATTGGCATAAAAGTTATATTTGCTGGGACACCTGGATGGCTCAGTTGGTTAAGTGTCCAACTCTTGATTTCAGCTCAGGTCATGATCTTGCTGTTTTGGGGATTGAGGCCCACGTTGGGCTCCATAGTGGGTGTGGAGCCTGCTTGGGATTCTCTCTCTCTCTCTCTCTCTCTGTCCCTCCCCCACTCTTTCTCTCTCTCAAAATAAACATTTAAAAAAATTTTAATGTTTATTTTTTTGAAAGAAAGAGAGACAGAGCACAAGTGGGGGGGGGGGACGCAGAGAGAGAGAGACACACAGAATCCAAAGCAGGCTCCAGGCTCTGAGCTGTCAGCACAGAGCCCGACGTGGGGTTCAAACTCACAAACTGTAAGATCATGACCTGAACTGAATGAAGTCGGATGCTTAACTGACTGAGCCACCCAGGTGCCCCAATAAATAAACAATCTTTAAAGCTTTATTTGCTGGTGATAAAATGATTTCTATTTCACAAAAGAGAAATCAATCTCTCTCCTCTCTCTTTTTTGTTTCTTTACTCATAACAGTGACTCTGGAGTTCTTATTGCTTTGGGCTCAGGGAGCAGGCTGGTGGTAACGTGAGTTAAGAGAGAAGGAGAGGTTCTGCTTTAAGTCTTAGGACAAAGCCAGGGACTCCAGCTCCATTTGCTTGAGAACACTGTGCTGGGATCTTGCTGGAAGTCATCTCGTGGAGACAGCTGAAATTCCCTGATCTCTGCCTCCTTTAGGAAATCAGTTACAGGAGTAATTGGCAGTCTGGCTCGCTAACTATCATCTACCAGCAAGCCAGCCCCTACATAGTCCCATCCGAGGGAAACTGACTGGTTTCCCTTTTGGTAAAATTCTCCTCCTTCCTTCCCTCTTCTCATTCTATTGTATGTATCTAGGCCACTGCATCTCAGACAACAATACATAAGCTATTTTAAGAGATCACATTTTTAAAAATGTTTTCCTATTATTATTTCTTTGCTTCTTGCTCATTCATTTTGAAATCTGTTGCTCATCCACAGAGAAGCTGCAGCAGGTGCCACACGTTTCTCACCCTGGAAAGCTCTTTCCTCTTTCCTCTCCCCGCCCTCTCCTCTCCGGAGATCCAAGGCAAGCCTCTCACTTCTATGAAGCCTTCTCAGAATCAACTGAAAAGATGGAAAGAGATGTTTCCTTGGAAATGTAATTGCATGCAGGTGAAAGAAGTCTGCAGGTAAGGAAACAAGCTAAACATCTGGAAGGAAAGCTGAGGGAAGGGATAAGATGGCAGCTATGAATTATGAAATTTCCCTTCTCCTTGGAAGAGAACCTCTGTAGGGGGAGACAGATGCATCCCGCTGCTAAGCACACAGTAGGTGTTCCATTAGTCCTTTTTGATTAATGCCTTCTGCGGTGGTTCTTCAGTGTTCACAAATTCTTTACCACTCCTCCCTTCAAAAGGCAGAGCCTAATTCTCCCTTCCTTAAATGTGGGCTGGATCAGCGAATGACTTGTAATGAATAGAATATGGTGGACTGATAATGTATGACTTCAAGTTAGGCCAGAAAGGGTACTGCAGTTTTTGCCCTGCTTTCTCTTGGACGATCCACTCTAGGAGAAGCCAGCTGCTATGCCACTAGGACTCTCAAGCATCTCTGTGGAGACGGACAAACTGAGGTCTCCTGCCAACAGCCAGCATCAACTTGCCAGCCAAATAAATGAGCCATCTTGGAAGTGGATCCTCCAGCCCCAGTCAAGCCTTCAGATAATTGCAGCCCTGGCCAAAAGTTTGACTGCAACTATAGCTTGACTGGATCCAAACCACCCAGCTAAGATGCTTCAGAATCGCCATGAGAGATAACAAATGCTTGCTGATGTTTTAAATTGCTAAGAGGGAGGGATCTGGAGAGACACAGCAGGAGGAAAAGGTTTTTGTTTTCTGGATCAAGTGCGCTCAGCTGGCAAGCTCCTGCAGTGCAAACAGCTTCACCCCTGCCCAGTCCCTAGAGTGACCAGCAATGCCAGTGGCTAGGAGCTTCTCCTGACACTGACCCCCATGGGCAGTAATGTAAGCAGAGCGCCTTCACCTCCAGCAGCATTTGCAGATTCTCCAGCATCCAGCACCCGCTATACGTGTGGCTTCTCCAGCACGAGGCTCCTAGATCACGCATGAGCTCTCTAGCATCAGGCTTCTGCAGTCCATAGAGGCCAGCAGCACCCAGCGGGCAGCAGCTTGCCCTATACCCTGCCCAGGCAGTTTTCTAGCCTTTGGTTTGGCAGCCCCCTGTGAAGAACTTTCCTTGGCATCCTAGAGGGCAGATCTCTGGCAAGTTTCACTCTCATGACAGTACAGTGACTTTTCTGACATCTGGCGAGCCATAGGCTATGTACTCAACAAGGTCTGGAATTCAGCCGTAGTGGGGGATGGGGGGGTGCCTCTTCCTTGGGTGCTCTTTCCTCGACCTCAGCCATGGGGGGTAGGGGTTACTCCTAGATCTACTATTCATGTATCCTGTACCCTTTACTCACCAATTCTTTTGTTATTCTAATCACCTGGGGTAATAATTATATTAAAATGTCCCTGTTCAAGTTCCTGTGGGGTTTCTCTCTCTTGATCGGACCCAGATTGAGACATTGCGTTTTGTCATAGTTTGTTACACAGCAACAAATAACCAATACACCCCTCCCCATCTCATTGCCCATTGCCAACTCCCCTCTTATTACCATCAGCCAATGGTTACCATGTAGCTACGCAGAGCAGGCTCCTCCTTCAAGGTTTTTATCAGGAGTCATGTATGACCCACTGCAAAAAGAAGAACAAAGTTTTTAACAAAGCTTTAATTAGCCAAATGCCAGATATAAGGATCAGACGTGAAGGGCTGCAGGAAGCAGCAAAGGCTTGTTGGAGAAAGCTCTAGGCTGCAGTAGGGTGTCACCCAACTCTGATGACTCTATAGGACACAGCCCAGTAGAAAGGAAAGAGGAGAGCATTGTAGGTAGGGGGAACATTGTATCAACAGCCTAGAGGCAAGACCCCATGCGGTAGAAGTAGGGCAGCAGTGACTAGTTCACTCCAGTTTGGCTGGTGAAGAGATTTGACGTGGTAGGCTGGTGGCAAGCAAGGTGACCAGATCATGAAGGTCCTTGAATACAAAGCTAATTCGTTTGGCACCATCACGTAAAAAAGAGGTCCGGTGACCATATCTTTGAGGGCAAAACTCAACTTACTTTTGTTGTCGGTACAATTATACTTGTCAGATCACGAGACTTCGCTTTGGAGCCGAGAAAAAGTTCACCATGACAGTTGGGAAGCTGTGAATGTTTTTGAGGATGATGCAGTGTGGGGTTCTGAAATTAGCCTGGAGTGTGTAGGGTCAAAGAGAATGGAGACCAGAATTAGAAAACTCAGGATTCCTGATGTAGGGACTAGGGTAGCAGCAGCGGAAAATGAAGAACTGGGTAGATGTGGGATGTTCTGAATGGTTGGCTGGATGTGGTGGACAGAGGTTGAAGGTGATGCCCAGTACTTAGCCGGTGACATAGGAACAGAGGGAGCTAGCTGAGGAGTGGGTAGGATGATGTTGGCTTTTGGCAGGTTCCACTGGGGTCACTGCAGTGTATCCAAAAAGCAGGAAGGAGCAGCCCTCAGGCCTGCACTCAGGAGAGAGACAAGGGCTAATGATTCAGATCTGGTAGTGATGTCCACTCAGAGGTGACAAGTCAGACTTTGGGAGATGGTGATGAGGATGGTCCCCAAGTAGGAACCGGCTCTCTGATCAGCCCATCCTCATCAACAACCCTCCTCCCACCCCCACTGACCCAAGAGATGAGGTCCTGGGTCGGGAATTCAGTGGGGACACATTTCCCCAAGTATTCAGTCCTAAACAGACCCCTAAAAGCCAAAAGCACTATCTTCCTCAACTGCCACAGATTCTGGATTAGAATCCAGAGTCCGCTCTCATGGGGCTCAGGCCAAGGAATATGAAAGCAAAAATCTTGAGTCTAGGAGGCTCTAACCCTATTTCTGCCCCAGATCAGTCATGAAACCTTGAGCAAATCACTTTTCCTCTTTGGGTTTGTTTTTTCTTTCAGCAAAATGACAGAGTTGGCCTTAGAATAGACTGTGGTCCTGCCCCTAAGACCACGGGGTCTTTAGCTGGGCCAACATGTTCTTCCTCCTAAATCAAGTAGTAGCAGATAGAACCACTCCAATTTTAGGGTTTTCTCCCATAACGTTTTCTCTTTTTTTAATGTTCATTTATTTTTGAGAGAAAGGGTGACAGAGCATGAGTGGGGGAGGGGCAAAGAGCAAGGGAGACACAGAATCCGAAGCAGGCTCCAGGCTCTAAGCTGTCAGCACAGAATCTGATGTGGGGATCAAACTCATGAACCATGAGATCATGACCTGAGCCAAAGCCAGACCCTCAACCGACTGAGCCACCCAGGTGCCCCCCGTAATGTTTTCTTAAACCATTAACAACCGCTACTGTTTGTTTTCCAGATAACACAGGTAACACAATGAATGAACACATGGGAAATGCACTATCTGGGAATTCTGAAAATAGGTGATCATATTTGGTTTGACAGTCTTCTTGTTTCTGGAGACTACATGGTTATGATTTTATATTATTCACATAATCACTCTGGTTTCTAAAGCTAAGTTCTAGTGGCATTTCAGGGTGCTTCTTAGAGAGTTCTGGGACTCCCTGGTGCCTGCAACCCAAAGAGACTGGTCTGCAGACACACAGGACTCAATGCTCTCTAGGACCTTTCCAGTGTCAATCTTTCACTCTCTCAATCTTCGATCTTTGGTGAATATCCTTCGCGTGCAGAACATTGTGTCTTACATTCACTAACTCACACATCTCCCATGTAATCCTCTCAACAGCCTCAGGAGATAAGTTCTCTCATTATATAGATTATTATATATGTCATTTTATAGGTGAAGGGACTGAGGCTCACATGGGGTACATGGCTTGCCTAAAGTCACACAATCAGTACGTGACAGAGCTGTATTTGAACCTGAGAGTCTGATTCCAGAGCTCTCACTCTTCTAATATGCCTGCAATCTCTGTCATTAATGCTTTTTCCACCAAATATTTTCAGTTCTTCCTTGGACACATAGTAAGACTGATCTCCCCTACCCTCTATGGCTAGTGAAGTGCGAGCATCATTTCTGGTGTAACTTTTTTTTTTTTATAACGTTAATTTATTTTTGAGAGAGACAGAGAGACAGAGTGTGACGAGGGGAGGGGCAGAGAGAGAGCGAGACACAGGATCCGAAGCAGGCTCCGGGCTCTGAGCTGTCAGCACAGAACCCGACGCAGGGCTCAAACTCACCAACCGGGAGATCGTGACCTGAGCTGAAGTCGGTCACTTACCCGACTGAGCCACCCAGGCGCCCCTCTGGTGTAACTTTCAAGAGCCAGTGATCACTGTCACCTTCCCTTTTCCTTCTCTAGGAGTTGTAGATACACAGTGAAGATCGACCCTCAGCCTTGGCCACAGAGAAAAGAGGATTTGGAAGAGACACCTGTCCCTCTACCGCCCCAGCTGTAGGCATGTAGTAGGAATAAGAAATAACCTTGTCGGGGCACCTGGGTGGCTCAGTTGGTTAAGCCTCTGACTCTTGGTTTCAGCTCAGGTCATGATCTCACGGTTCATGAGTTCAAGCCTCACGCCGGGCTCTGTGCTGCCAGTGTGGAGCCTGCTTAGGATTCTTCCTCTCTCTCTCTCCCTCTCATTCTGCGCCAATGAATAAATAAATTAAAAAAAAAAACAAACTTTGTCATTTTTAAGCCACTAAAATTTGGAGTCTGTTTGTTACTGTGGCACAGCCTGGCCCGTGCTGAGTAAGCCCATGCAATACTGTCTCCTGCTGATTATCTTTGGCCTCTGCCCCCAAGACGTGCCTTCTCCCTAAAACTCCCTTAAAGCACTGGCTCCACATTCAAATTTTAAAAGCAGCAGGGGCAGAAGGGAATCTGTCCCCTAAGCAGAGAAGTGGGGACGTGTTCTGGGAGATGCACCCATGCTTTGCCATGCTCCATGTAGCAATCAGGCCGGCTGAAATCCCCACCCAGCCCCTGGAAGGCCCTAAACAGAAACTGCTCCTCATGCTTTTCTCCCATAGTCATTTATTGGCTCTCCTTAATTTTATTCCCCGCTATTAAAGTAGGAACGGCTGGGCTGGCAGACGGAGGGCCGGACTCCCACATCCTGGGAGCACTGCAGGCTGACTATGACCTTGCAGGCCTGGATCTGAACCTCCTCCTCAGGGTGGATGACCAGAGCGAGGAGCCGGTCTGCCAGGCGCGACTCATCCCCAAAAAGAGCTTCGTGCAGCGACTGTTCGTTGTAATGCCACTTCACGGCACGGTAGTGGGGTGAATTCCGGCCCTCACTTAGCCGCTCGGCAAACACCAGGACCTCAAACAGCAGACTCCCTGGCTGTGTGGACTGAAACAGGTTCAGGAAGTTGGCATGCACCTGTGACGGGAGCGGAGCGACAATGGCAAAGAAATCCAAGACAAGTTCTAAAGTTCCTCCATCTTCCTATTGCCTCAGCTCCCCAGTACCTAAGCTTCAGATTCAACTGAGTAGGATTTTTGTAGTTTTCCTTTCATTATCATTCTCTAACACAATGGCAATGCGGTCATAAAACATGAGAGATATGATCATAACATTGATGCTGGGAAATCTGTTGAGTCAAATATTAAAGCTTATCATGTGGTTAATTTTTATAAATATTTTTATTTTGGGGTGCCTGGGTGGCTCAGTTGGTTGAGCATCTGACTTCGGCTCAGGTCTTGATCTCGTGGTTGGTGAGTTTGAGCCCCGCATCAGACTTGCTGCTGTCAGCTCAAAGCCCACTTTGGATTCTCTGTCCTCCCCTCTCTCTCCCTGCCCATCCCCTGCTCATGTTCTTTCTGTCTCACATTTTTAAAAAATAATATATTTTTTTTTGTGAGAGAGAGAGGCAGAGAGGTAGAGGGAGAGAGAGAGACAGAGAAAATCTTTTTTTTTTTTTATTTTTTGAACGTTTATTCATTTTTGAGAGACAGAGCATGAGCGGGGGAGGGGCAGAGAGAGAGGAAGACACAGAATCAGAAGCAGGCTCCAGGCTCTGAGCCATCAGCACAGAGCCCCACGTGGGGCTCAAACTCACAAACTGTGAGATCATGAGCAGAAGTCAGACGCTCAACCGACTGAGCCACCCAGGGCGCCCCAGAGAGAGAGAAAATCTTAAGCAGGCTCATGCCCAGCGCTAAGCCCAATATGGGGCTCGATCCCATGACCCTGGGATCATGACCTGAGCCAAAATCAAGAGTTGGACGCCTAACCAACTGAGCCACCCAGGTGCCCCAATTTTTAAAAATATGTTGTGTGTTTGACATGAATGTGCATTTACTAATTGTGAAGTGTTCTTTACAATTGTAGGTGTGTCTAGTGGCTCAAGCTTATTTAAGTTATTCACAGCAAATATACCCTTACTAGTTTTTGGTTTTTATCTATTAATTGCTGAAAAAATAATTAAAATCTCCCAAATCTTCCATTGTGGTGGAAATGTGTCAGTTTTTTCCTTAGAATGATTCAGCCGTGAGAAGAAAGAAAATCCTACCATTTGCGACAACATGGATGAACTTTGAGGACATTATGCTAAGTAAGATAAGCCAGACAGAGAAAAACAAATACTGCATGGTATCACTTATTGGTGGAAACTTAAAAAAAAAAAAAAAAAAAAAGTCACACTCGGAAACAGAATAGAAAAATGGTTGCCAGGGGCTGGCAGTGTAGAAGAAATAGGGAGACATTGGTACAAGGATATAAACTTTCGGCTATATGATAAATAAGGTCTGAGGATCTGATGTAAAACATGGTGATTAGAGTTAATAACACTGTATTATATAATCAAAATTTGCTGAGAGAACTTAAATGTTCTCACACACACAAAAGGTAAATATGTGAAGTGATAGATATGTTTGCTAATCAACTAGATAATGACAATCCTTTCACAATGTATTATCTATATTATATCAAATCACCACTATGTACACTTTAAATATCTTACAATTTTATCTGTCCATTATACCTCACTAAAACTGAAGAAAGAGGAAAAAATGTTTTCCTTGTAATTTTATCAAGTTTTTGCCATATAATTTTTTTTTAAATTTTCTTTAATGTTTATTATTTTGAGAGAGAGAGACACACACACACAATGCAAGTGGGGGAGGGGAAGAGAGAGAGGGAGACACAGAACCCAAAGCAGGCTCCAGGCTCTGAGCTGTCAGCACAGAGCTGGACGCGGGGCTGGAACTCACAAACAATGAGATCATGACCTAAGCCGAAGTAGCACGCTTAACCGACCGAGCCACCCAGGCGCACCTTGCCATATAAATTTTGACGTTATGTTATTAGGTTCATATAAGTTAAGAGTTACTTTATCCTTCTGACCTAATTATTATGTAGTGACCCTGTCTATTCCTAATAATGGTTTTTGTTATAAGTAACTCTTGTCTAATATGAAAATACCTACATTGTCTTTTGTTTTGTCCCCTGGATTCCTGGCTCTCAGAGTTCAGAAAGCCCTTTAAAGGAGAATCTTCCTCCTAACAAAATGAATTCTATTCTATTGGGAGAATGGAAGAGGGGATGTTTTTCAACATATCTAGTTCAAAGGCGTGAAGAGAAACAAGACGATCTTGTTAGGGCTAAGTCTGCCTGGGGAATCCATGATTCTTCCTTCCCCAATATCTGAGTTGGTATCCGTCAACCCTTCTTCAGTTCCTTTCTCACCTGGCAGTTGAGAATATCATAGAGAAGGTCGTTCTTCTGTGCCAGGTAGCTCAGCAATCGAATGGCTTGCACCTGAATAAAAGAAAGAGCAAAACATGAGAAGGCAGATTACTCTGGGCCCGAGCAGGGAATGCACAAATCCCTGTTCCTCCCTCTAGGTGCTGGTGCAGGGCTGGTCAGGAGTGGCAGGGCCTGGGCCACGGTCCTCAGGCACCTGTGCCAGGATATAGTCCGACTGCAGGATCTCCATCAAGGCAGGCATCACCCGTCTCAGCTGTGGATGCACATAGTCAGGCAGTGGGAGGTTGTTGAGGAGTCTGAGGCCTGCAATGTGCAGCTCCGAATCCCAGATGCTGGCGATCAGTTCCAGGACCTTGATGGAGTGTTCCTGGGGGATGGGGGTGGGGGGAGAAGGATCTGCTTTTATGTGGTGATCCCCAACACTGTCCCAGCCTCTGCCTTCACTCTTCCCTGCCCCACCCATGATGCCTGAGCCAAACCCAGTAGACAATTCCCTCTAACTTACACTCTTGTTATTTGACCTCTTAGGCCACTCCTACCTCCTTTCTCCCCTTGGCTTCTCGTCCACAGAAGTCTTTCCTGGTTCTTAGGCCTAACCTTTTCTTCTCTATCTCCATCTCTCCCTTAGTGATATCATCCAGACTCACAGTGTTAAATACAATTGATGCTGATGCCTTTCAGCTTTCTGTCTCCAACCCAGACCTCTCCCTGAACTCCAGATTCATATATTCAGGTCCCAATTCTACCTCAACCCAGAATGCTTTTTAGAGTATTTTATTATTTTTGAGAGAGAGAGCATGAGCAGGAGAGAAGGGCAGAGAGGGAGGGGGAGAGAGAGAGAGAGAGAGAGAGAGAGAGAGAGAATATCTTGACCCTAGGATCATGACCTGAGCCAAAATTAAGAGTTAGACATTTAACCAGCTGAGCCACCCAGGCATACCACAACCACCTCCTTTTATATATATATATATATATATATATATATATATATATATATATATATATATATAAAATTTATTGTCAAATTGGTTTCCATACAACACCCAGTGCTCATCCCAACAAGTGCCCTCCTCAATTCCCATCACCCACTTTCCTCTCTCCCCCACCTCCATCAACCCTCAGTTTGTTCTCAGTAGTCTCTTATGGTTTGCCTCCTTCCCTCTCTGTAACTTTTCCCCCCTTCCCCTCCCCCACGGTCTTCTGTTAAGTTTTTCAGGATCCACATGTGAGTGAAAACATATGGTATCTGTCTTTCCCTGTCTGATTTGTTTCACTTAGCATAATACCCTCCAGTTCCATCCACGTTGCTACAAAAGGCCAGATTTCATTCTTTCTCATTGCCAAGTAGTATTCCATTGTATATATAAACCACATCTTCTTTGTCCATTCGTCAGTCGGTGGACATTTAGGCTCTTTCCATAAGTTGGCTATTGTTGAAAGTGCTGCTATAAACATTGGGGTACAAGTGCCCCTGTGCATCAGCACTCCTGTATCCCTTGGGTAAATTCCTAGCAGTGCTATTGCTGGGTCATAGGGTAGATCTATTTTTAATTTTTTGAGGAACTTCCACACTGTTTTCCAGAGCAGCTGCAATAGTCTGCATTCCCACCAACAGTGCAAGAGGGTTCCCATTTCTCCACATCCTCTCCAGCATCTTGTCTCCTGATTTGTTCATTTTAGCCACTCTGACCGGCATGAACCACCCCCATTTTTAAAGATTTTATTTTTTAAGTGATCTCTACATCCAATGTGAGGCGCGAACTCACAATGCCGAGATCAAGAGTCACATGCTCTGCCAACCTAGCCAGCCAGGCGTCCCTTGCCAGAATGCTTAATAGACCTTTCAAAGTTAACACGTATGCAGTCCCCAAACCTGTTTCTTCCACCATCTTCCCTGTCTCTGCTGTTGGTTACATCCCCGTTCCAATTACTCGGGTCAAAAATCTTTAAAGTGGTCCTCTTTAACTACCGTGCTTTGTTTTTCTTCACACCACTTTTTCCAATCCTTCAGAAAAATCCTGTTGGCTCTACCTTCTAAATCTATCAACAGTTAAGCTGCTCCTCACCGTCTCCTCTCTACCACCCTGTTCCAAGCCACCATGATTTCTCACTTGGATTTCTGCAAGAGCCTCCTGTCTCCCTGCTTCCATCCTCGCCCCCTGCCTCTATTTTCAGAATAGCAGACGTGTTACACACGTCACTCTTCGGCTCAAGTCCCTAGTTCGTTCAGGGTAAGAGCTGAAGTCCTTATAGTGGCTTGAAAGGTCCCATATGCTCTGCCCCTCTCTTCCCCCCCCCCACCCCCCACTATTTCTTTGACCTCATCACCTATTCTCCTTGGCTCCCATGGTTGCCATCACAATGGTCTCTTAGCCATTCCTTGAGCATGCCAGATACACACTTATCTTGTTTTTGTGCAGGCTGTTTCCTCTACTTAGAATGCTCTCCCTCCAGGTAGTCATAGCTCCCTCTCTTACTTCCTTGAAGACTTTATGCTAATGCCACCTTCTCCGTGAGGTCTTCCCTGACCACCCCCTTCTTTAAGACTGCAACCACTCCCGTCCCAGCCCTGCTTATCCCCCATCTTTATTCCATTCCCCACAGCACTGCACGTGCAACATATTTTTAAACTTTTAATTTCCAAATAACTATAAATTCTCAGCAAGTGGCAAAAAGAGCCCAGAGAGGTCCTGTGTGCTTGTCACCCCGTTTCCCTCAATGGTCACACCTTACATAACTATACACGATACCAAAACGAGGAAATGGGTGTTGGCACAAAGTGTGAGTCTGGCGCTGTGTCATTTTATCACGTGTGTAGATTCACGTAACCACCACTGCTCTCAACGGATTATGCCATCAGCGGCATCCCATCACCACAAAGATCTTCCTCCTGGGACTCCATTACGGTCAGATTTGCCCCTTCCCACCCAAAGCGGCCCAACTACTAATCTGTTTTCCATCTCTACAATTTTTTCACTTTGAGAATGTTACATACATTGAATCACACTTTGGGACCTTCTGAGATTGGTTTCTCACCCAGTGTGATGCCCTTGAGATCCAAGTTGTGGTGTGTGTCAAGACTTCACTCCCTTGTGTTTCCAACTAGCATTCCATGGCGTGGATTACCAGTTTGTCTAACCATCTATCCATTGAGAGACATTTTGCTTGTTTCTAGCTTTTAACTATTACAGGAAAAGTGGCAACGAATAAGATCGTGTACAGGTTTTTGTGCAGACAGAAGTTTTCATTTCTCTAGGATAAATGCCTAAGAGTGCAATTGCTGGGTTGTGTGGTAAACATATAATTCATTTTTTCAAAAAACAAAACAAACAAAAAAAAAAAAACCCCTGCCAAACTATTTTCCAGAATGGCTGCTGTACCATTTCACATTCCCACCAGCAACGCACAAGAGATCCAGTCTCTCTCCGCCTTCGCCAGCATCTGGTACTGTCACAAATTTTGAGTTTAGAACACTTAATAGGTGTGTCGTGATAGGTCGCCGCAGCGTTAAGTACGTTTCCCTCAGGTCTACCGATTTTAAGCATCTTTTCATGTGCTTCTTTGCAATTCATAGATCTTCTTCAGTGCAATATCGCTACGTCTTTTGCCCATTTTCTACTTAGATTTTTTTTTTAATTTTTTTAACGTTTATTTATTTTTGAGACAGAGAGAGACAGAGCATGAATGGGGGAGGGGCAGAGAGAGAGGGAGACACAGAATCGGAAGCAGGCTCCAGGCTCTGAGCCATCAGCCCAGAGCCCAACGCGGGGCTCGAACTCACGGACCACGAGATCGTGACCTGAGCTGAAGTCGGACGCTCAGCCGACTGAGCCACCCAGGCGCCCCTACTTAGATTTTTTTAAATAGTGAGTTTTGAGAGCTCTTTATATGATCTAGATAGGAGTCCTTTGTCACCTATGTGCTTTGCAAATGTTTCCTCCCTGCCTGCAGCTTGTCTTTTCATCCTCTTAACAGGGTTCTTCACAAAGCAAATGCTTTTAGTTTTGATGAAGTCCAATGTATCGACTTTTTCTCTTATAGATCATGCTTTTCGTGTTATTTCTATTTCTATGAACCCTTCATCAAGCTCTAAGTCCCAAAGGTTTTCTCCTTTGAAACTGTATAGGAAGCTCCCATACCTGCTTCCTTACCATCCTTCTTTATTTTTCTCCGTTGCACTTGTTACGTGAAATATACCATAGATTTCACTAATTTGTGTATTGCCTGCCTTGCCCTGCTAGAATATAAGCTTCCACTGGGACTGAGATCTTTCCTGTTGTGCTCACTGTTGTGTCTCCAGTGCTTAAACACAAAGTACTTCATATACATTTGTTGAATGCATAAAGGGATCTTGACTTCCAAGACGTAAGATGCTTGGACTGAGAGATATTACCAAGGACTGAGAATCCCACAAGCTGTACTTTTGTGAGCCATGTAAGAGGGGGGCAAGAATCGTGGAGTGAGGGTCACAGCATTCCCACTGGTACCTGCCTCTCCCTGCCCCAACCCCGTGTTGTCCACTAAGAGCTGAAGGACAGATAAGAGCACATCTGGTGTGGTGTTTCAGGCAGAGGGAACAGCCGGTGCAAGGGCCAGGGAGCAGAAGAGCATGAAACATACAATGTGAATGGCTGGGGCTGGGGCAAGGAAGTGAAGGACTGTGATCTTTATGCTAAGAGCTTTAAGGAAGACCAAGCAGGGGGTTGATGGGACCAGATCCCTCTGGAAAGGGTGGTCTAACTTAGGGAACAGGGGCAAGCTCCATTTTGGACATGCTGAGGGCCACTAGGATGTCTAAGTGGAGCAGCTGGCCATGGGTCTGGAGGTCAAGGGAGTCCCCAGGCTACGGACAGAGATGCAGGAAAGTGCATCCAGATGAAAACTGATTGGCTGCTTTTACTCAGAGAATAGGGATCAGGTCCTCAGGATACGATGGGGAAAGTGTTGCCCAGACCAGCTGCGTCAGAATCTTCTGGGGGGGGGGGGCTTGTGAAAAACATAGCTCCCCAGCTCAGCTAGACTCTCTAGGTGTGGGGTCCTGAAATCTTCAATGTTAAACAGCTCTGCAGGCAATTGATATGTTTGAGAATTACAGACTTAGGGAAACTGAGAGAGCTGAGGGATAAAGCAGAGGCAGCCAGCAAGTGGAGACCTAGAGACCTTCCCCCCAACCCCCCCCCCCCAATTTTTTCTTCCTTCCTTTCTTTTTAAGTAGGCTTCATGCTCAATATGGGGCTTGAACTCATGACCTCAAGGTCAAGCATGGTCTACTGACTGAGCCAGCCAAGTGCCCCTCCTCAAAAAAGTTTGATGCAAAAAATTTAAAGT
This sequence comes from Prionailurus viverrinus, assembly GCF_022837055.1. Classification (NCBI taxonomy): domain Eukaryota; kingdom Metazoa; phylum Chordata; class Mammalia; order Carnivora; family Felidae; genus Prionailurus; species Prionailurus viverrinus. The sequence goes on along the minus strand of NC_062565.1, from coordinate 34,389,486 downwards.
GTGAAAATACCAAGTTTTGGCGGGGAGAATATAATGCAACTGGAATATTCATGCAGAGCCAGTACAGGCTGTAAATTAATACAACCCTTTTTGAAAAGTTGGGCATACCCTTTCATCCAGCCATCCCACGCCTGCATACATACACATCCTAGAGAAAGTCTCCTATATCCTCAAGGGAGATGTATACAAGAATGCTCATGGCACAATGTAGAAACAATTTAAGTGCCTACCCATGGGCAAATGGATAAATACAATCACAGGATGTTCATGAACTAGAGTACTATACAGCAGCAGACAACAAGGAAACAGAGCTACCCACACCAATAAAGATGAATCTTTCAGTGCTGGGGGGAAGGCAAACCACAGAATACAAACTGCACACTTCCAGATATGTTGCAGCTTAAAAACATCCCAAACTACATTTTGCCTATTATTAACTACCTCGCGTTGCCAGAATGATACCCGAATATATGGTAAAACTATAAAGAAATCAAGGAACAGATGCACAAAATGGAGGAAATAATTGCCTCTGGTTGGGATTGTCGGGGAGGGGAGCAACTGGAGCATCTAAGCTGTTGGTCATGTCAGATTTCTTAGCCTGGGTTTTGGTTACGTGTGTTTTGTTTATAGTTCTTTCTACCGTACACATATAAAATATTTGTAAGTTTTTTATATTTATTTTTAATTAGGAGAGATCATTTGCTAGACAGAAATTTGGAGGTCAAGGAAGAAGGGTTCTCTTTTATGGGACGGTGTTTTTTTAGGATTGGAAGGATTAGAGCATGTTGAATTAATGGGAAGGAGTTGAGGGGAGCATATCAAAGAGTCTAATTAAGGAAAGAAGTCCTCAAAGAAGGGGATGGGATCCAGTACTGAGACTAACATTGACCACAGACAGGAAGAAAGCCATTTTCCCATGGCATCAGCGGGAAAGCAGGAAAGGATGGGTGTGAAAACAGGTAAACCTGGGGACGTGTGGTGGCTTGTATTTTCTCTATATGGTAGTAGTGAAGGCATCAGTGGCCCAGCCACCAGCATCAGACCAACACAGCAGAGGGTGGGTGATATGATAGATCTGGTCTTTGTCCCTGGTTCTAGGCACAGAACTCCTAAAATCCTTGCATTTGACTGATAGAATGGTGTTTTGCTTTTCATAGTAAGTTCTTCTGCATTACCCCGGAGTTTATGTCAAGCAGGTGACTCTTGTGGATGATAGATAGCTTCCAGATGGGGATGCTGGTGGCCAGAAAGGCCAAGCCATGATTAAGGGGGTTGAAGAAGGGAGGGGTTAGTGATTGAGTTTAATCACAAATGGCCAATGATTAATCAATCACACCTACATATTGAAACCTCCACACATACCCCTAAAAAGGGCTCGGAGAACTTCCAGGTTGGTGGACACATCAAGGTGCCAGGAGGGTGGCTCACCTAGAGAAGGCATGGAAACACTGCACCCTTCCCCCCGCCATACTTTGCTCTATGCATCTCCTCCATCTGGCTCCTCCTCCGTTTATAATTAACTGGTAAATGTAAGTAAAGTGTTTTCCTGAGTTCTGTGAGTCTTCCTAGTGAATTCTCAAACCAGAGGAGGAAGTCCAAATTTATAGCTAAGTGTACTGGCACTTGTGACTGGCATGTGACGTGGGAGGCAGTCTCGTGGGGCTGAATCCTTTATCTGTGGGGTCTGCACTAACTCCACGTAGACAGTGTCAGAATGCAGTTGCATCATAGGACACCCCATTGGTGTTGTCGGATGGGATGGTATCAGAAAGAACCTTGGGGCTTTCTGCTAGTTGGGACTCAGAGATACTCCTAGCACCCTAGTTCAGTTTCAGCCTGATATTCAAAGGCTTTTATGATCCTGCCGGGAATCTGACCACCATTTTCTCACTTGATTACGAGGAAAATCGGACCCCAAAACTTCCGGAGCATGACCATTTATTTACCCCATGCCTATTAAAGAACCCACGGTCTGTGGACAGCCTGTGTGGTCCACCCCACCGCTTGCTTTTGCTCACCTGGACTTTAAGCCTGAATTTTCTGATGCCAGAGAAAGCTTTAAGTGTGTTCAGAGCTTGGATTTTGACACTGTTGTCCTTGTCATCCAGCATGGAGCCCACCAATGCGATGTCATCAGTAGTACAAGCAGAGGCCTAGAGTGTGCCAAGAGAGACAGAAGAGGCAGGAGAAGCAGGTGTCCTGGGCCCACAGCCCCCCATGTTACCAAGGCCCCTCAGCACGACCCCTCCCGCCAGCAGCCAGAGAGACAGGTCTCAGGACACAGTCTGTCCAGCCAAGGGGGCAGGGATCGGCCGTAGCCCCCGGGGGCCGGGCTGGTTGGGAGGGACTTCCTGCTTCCTTTCCCTCACCTCGGCCTCCAGCAAGTACACACAGCGCGTGATACTGTGCAGGATCATGCTCTTGGCGTACTCATCCTGTTTGTACTCCAGAGAGTTGAGGAGCCTCCGGAGCTCACCTGAGTCCCGCCCGTGCCGCTCTCGCTCGATTGCCAGGCCTAGACAGCCACCCCAGCCAGGTTCAGGCTGGGGACTCAGGAGTGGTCAGAGAATGGGGTTGGGAACTGGGGGAGAGGGAGCTGGGGACAAGACTGTCTTCCTTTTTCTGAAGAGAGGCCTTCTTGCTACGTGCAGGACCGCCACAGACAGCTGAGCTGTGCACCAGGGCACTTCGTCTAATGATGTATCGTTTGTATCCTAAATGTCATAGTTTTGTGTTTACTATAACAATTTCCTGGCATATGGCAGTCATATGTGGTATTTCGTTATAATCGGTATATGGCAACGATATTCCAACAGATGGCAATCAAAAAGTCTGGCAGAAGGGTGCCTTTTTCTACTCGGCACAAAGTTGTCCTATGGACCGGTGGAGGTTCTGGGCATGTAGGTGCCCCCACCGTTCCCTTAGGAAGAACTGCTGATGCCAAGCTTCCAAGCAGTGGCATCCTGGGGGCTAGAGTGAGTGTCAAATTCGGAGACCTGCCAGAGCAGTCCTGGAGAGCCATCTACTTCCTGGGGACTCTGTGCTAGCATCTCTAGGGCGGGTTTGAGGAAGATGGAGGAGAGAAAGAGGAAGGAGAGAGGAGCTTGGAGGAGTCACCTTTGGGCCCTCCCACACTGGAGGCCTCCGGAGCAGGTGCCTCCTGGGGCAGAGCCCTCTCCCCAGGGCCCGGACACTCACGGGCGATGCAGATTGGTGAGGTGGTGCAGAGGGGCGGTTGGCATTTTATGCCAGCCTTGATGGCCTTGTAGAGCAGGTAGATGAACCCAGCACCTGTGGCCAAGCCCACTACGCCCTTGCGGATGTGCAGTTGCCCCAGGCACTGGGGGACGCTCATGCCCATGTCTTCAGCGCTGCCTTGCTCCCAGGTGGGAGCTAGGCCCAAGGCACCTGGCAAGGGCCTTCTGGAACCAGAACTCTGGCAGGGCCGGGAACCAGGGTACCAGAATCAGAACCTGGGCAACAAAGGAAACTGGGGAAACAGGATGGAGGGTGGTGATCGGGAAACAAGATGGCCAGGGGCGCTTGGAAGGAGAGAAGTTTCAGCTTCTGAGGCTGTAGGAAATGAAGCTCGAGACTCTAGGGGAATAAAAATTCTGGGGGCAGGAAGGTCCTTCACGTCCCCTTTTCTTTAGGAGAGCCAGGACGGCTGGGCCCCGGTAGGCAGCTCTAGAGTCTGGCTTTCCTCCATTAGAGGGCAGCAGAGGCCCAATTTCTGGGCTTGTTCCTTGGGAAGTTTCTGGGAGGGGCGTCGGGTGTGCCCAACTGGCAACCCTGTTCCCTCACTCCCTGGCCTCTCATCTTTGATTTCTTCACCGTGGATTGACTGCTGGGCATCTGGGTGTTTCTGCAGGCAGGGCCCCCTTCCATCAAGGGGAGCACTTTGTAAAGTTTCGCAGTCTTGAGGCAAACTCACCTTCCAGCAACTGTAGTTCCCCCTGTAGTGGGGACCTGTCTGGCCAAAAGCTCTTGAGGGCAGCTCTCTCGGCATCTGCAACATCTGATAGAGTCCTGTACTTAGGAGGGGCTCAAATCATGACTTCTGTCAAACAGTGTCAAAATCATGACTTCTGTCAACAGTGTCAAAATCCAACCCAGAGTGAGCAAGAATCTGGTTACATAGGCACTCCAGGCCCAACCGGTGTGACCCTGGAGGAGGACGAGATTGCCCATGTCTGGGTCTCAGTTTGTGCATTTGCAACCTGAGAGGATCCAGATTTACCATTCTATAACTCCAGGATTAAAACTTGGGTAGGTGTGTGCCTTTAAATGATGGGGGTCTAAGGGGTGGCTGGGTGGCTCAGTCGGTTGAGCATCCGACTCTTGATTTCAGCTCAGGCCATGATCTTGCAGTCTGTGGGTTCGAGCCCTGCATCGGGCTCTGGGCTGACAGTGTGGAGCCTGCTTGGGATTCTCTCTCTCACTCCCCTCTTTCTCCCCCTGCCCCTCCCCTGCTCATGTGCACACACTCTCTCAAAGAAACTTAAAAATAAATAAACGATGGAGGCCTAAATCTGGGAGAACCACAACCCAGTGCCCTGCCCCACCCCTACACAGGGAGATGAGGCTTGAGGCCTCCTGTAGAGAAAATGCCACCATCCCAGAAAATGAGAGTTCGACTTCGGAGGACTTGGTCTCCACCAACAGGATAGGGCAGGTGAGACTAGAGCCTTCCCTCTTTCTCCCCTTTCCCTGCTTGTCCCCTCTGGCCTTGCCTCCTAGTACAAAACAGGGAAGTGACAAACCCCAAGCCAGGCTCAGGCCCAGAGCCAGCACTGAGCACCATTGTACCAGAAGAGGGCTTCACCTGCCTGGGTTTAAGCTCCTGTTAGAAGGGTCTAGGTCCTGGGCTACACCTGGACTTGAAGGATGTGAGGAAATAGGAAAGTAGCATCCCCAAGGAGGCTGCAGCCAGCCGGGCCCGTCCACTCAGAGCCTTCACATCGCACACCCTGGGCTACAGGCAACACTCCTAGGTGGTCATTCTCTTCCTTTCCTCTCTTCTGTCCTCGGCCCTCCTCAAGGGTCATTCCTACCCAAGCACTCTACCCAAGTCACCCAAGGTGGGTGACTACATGGACTCTGTGATGAGGGGTGACAGAGGCCCCTGGAGGCCTCCCTGCTGCCATGGAACCACCTGTCATGCCCCATGGACTCCAGGCAGGAAATGGCTGCCTGATGGGACTGCTTTAGGTTCTAAGGCTACCCTGGTGGATTTGAGGGTAGATCCTTCAGAACAAGGTTGCTGCCCTCCTCTGGGGTAGAAACCAGGGCTACTGGCCTCTCTAGTCCGTGGGCTTGACTGTGCAACCCTCACTTCCTACGTAAATGCAGCGCTCACCTGTTCTTTAAAGAGAAAAAAAAAAAAAAGCATCCTCTTTTGGCTTTAACCCAACTCCTTCCTGCTACACCTAAAGCACACTTCTCTTGGTTCTGCTCTTAGATGATACACAGGGACCAAGAGGCAGAGGCCATGCCCAGAGTGACATTCTCACTAGTCCACAGCACCGTGAAAAAAAAATTACAGAGGAACGTCCATTTGTTGGTGTAAAGTCAATGACTGTCTTTTCTTGGGAATGACTGCTTTTGATTCAGAGGAGGTCTTTCTTATTTTGAGAATTAAAATGCGCTTGCTTTTACGAAATGATAGTGATAATAGATGGTAGTTGTGTTTTGAGTGTTCTTAGGGTGCATAAGTTCAAGATGCAACTTTGTAGGAACTTGGCTTTTGTTTTCTTATTTTGCTTTCTGTCAAATCCAGACAGAGAAGTCTGAGATTCCAGATACACACAACCAGCCCCAAGTTTCTTTCCTATCCTGACCAAGGCAAAACACGAGGGCTGACCCAGCACACACCTCTCTGCCATCTGCACTGGCTTTCTACTCTCAAAGCTGATGTTCCCATCATGGTAGGTGCAACTTAGTTTAGTGAAGGAGAGTGTGGGCTCGAGCCAGACCACCAGGGTTCAAAACCAGTTTGGCCACTGACTTAGCTTTGCGCTCTCTTTGTATCCCACTTTCCCCACCTGGAAAATGGTAATAATAATGTCTGCCTCTTGGGATGGTTTGTGAGGATTAAATCCTTGAAACAGTGCCCAGGGCCCATCAAATGTCAACTACAATTACTATTATAAGCAGGTTTCACCTGGACAAAAACGTTGGGCGTGGGAAGGCAGTGAGCACATAGATGGTGGGTCTCAGTGATACCTGAAAGACATTCACCTCTACCCGCCCCACCCCTCTTCTTCAGGCTAATCAATCTCAACTCCCCTGACCCATTTAATTGCCTTGAACAACTCTGGAGCCTCTCTGAAGCCCCCCAGAATACTTAAACCAGGAGGGCTCTTTCCCCCAGCCCATTCCCCACCTACGAAACCCCAACCTACGAAGCCCTGGTAATGAGTGTTTCAACCGAGTTAATTTAAAAAGCCTATTACGCTATTGGCGGCCTACTGTGCAAGACACAGTGCTAGGTCTTTATGGCGGGGGACAGTGGAGGGGATCAGCGCTTGTATGCACAGGAGAAACCAAGGGGAAATTAGCCTACTGTATATTGGAACGTTCACTGGAGTCCGATGGGCTTGGATTTGGGCAAATCCCATAATCTGAGCCTGTGTTTCCTCCTCCGGAATATGGGTTTACTGACACCTACCAACTACCAGGAAGTGCTGCTGTCAGAACTTGAATGACAGAATTTATGTTGCGACCCTTGGTGAGCAGGGGGCAATCCATCCGTGCGAGCTCCTCCAGGCAGAAAGCCAGAAAGTGGAGAGACGAAAGGCAGGGGGTGCGGCCCGTGCCCTGCCGTGGACCCCACGCTTTCCGAGACCGTCCCCTCCCCAGCTGGCTCTTACCCAGGCCCAGGAACCAGATTCGGGGGCCTCTCTGTAGCTCGTTACTCCAGCGGAAGCCGGGGGACAAGGAGAAACGCGGCGAAAGCACTGAGATTGGCGCCCCCAGAGGAGGAGGGCCGGGTGGGGGGCGGAGGCCGAGCCTTTCCCCGCCCCGGGCCTCCCCGCTTAGCTCCCCCCCTCCCCGGACTACCTCCTCCCCAGGCGCGCATCCGGCGACGGGCACAGGATGTTCTTTCGCTCCCGTCCCCCCCCCCCGCCCCCCCGCCGCCCCCGCTCTCACTTTCCCTTCGCTCCCTTCCCCCACTCCCGCCGCGCCCGGCGCCGGCACCTTGTTTAACCCCTGCTCTCCCGCGCTCCGCGGCGCTCGGGCGCCCCGGGGGCTCCCACCCTTCCCGCCTACCCCCCAGGACGCGGAGCGCGCTCGAGGGCTGACCGGGAAGGGGCGGGCCGGCCCGCGTTCTCGGGATCCATTGGCCCGCCAGGGGTGAAGGAGTGGGAAGGGATCCCAGAGGCCGAAGCCGGCATTCTCCAGACCCCCGCCAGTTCACCGGCGCCGGGCGGGCTGGGGGTGGGGCGCCCGCACTGGAGCGAGCTACGCGCCCGCGGGGGGCGGCCCTGTGGGCGTGGCTAGCACCGGGACGGGAGGCGGGCGGTAGGGTCGAGGACCCCTAATCTCATCATCTGCCGGGGTCTGAGTAGGCAGGGGCCAGGGGCTCCAGGAGAGGATGGAGAGGGCTCACGCCCCGCATGCACACGTCACTGTTTCCAAGGCAACCGGGGTGGGGGAAGCGGGCTGGAGAAGGAGAGACCTTAGAGAAAGGAGGCTACTGGAGGCTTTGGGACCCAGGTGGGGGTGGGGAGTCTGCGGGGGCGGGCTTTTCAATCTGCTTCCTCACTCGCTGATGCTGCAAGAAACCGAAGGGAGGACCGGTTCTGTTCATTCAACAAACGTTCATTGAGCTTGAGCTCTGCTGGGCGCCATGCTTAGGCACTGGGCTATGGTGGCTCAGGGTCTGAACCCTGCCCTCACCCGTTATTGTTAGTTAGGGTAGGATGGCCTTGCGCCCCGGGTCACGTCTGTGGAACCAGTGTAATGATTAAAAAGTGTTCCAGTATGGGGGGGAAGGCTAGTTAAGGAAGTTTGTCCCCCAATTCAGGGAAGGCTCCCAGCGTGCAGGGAATGAAGACCAACTATTGTCTGATCACTATGCAACAGGCACTTTTTTGGGCCCTTTGTATTCTCTGTAGTCTTTGCCCCTCGTTCTGCAAGGTAAGTATCACTAGTGACTTTTACAGATGAAGACACTGGTTCAGAGGTTGAGAGAGTTGTCCAAGGCCAAACAGCTAAGTGTTGGAATCCAGATCCAGGCTTATGTGGCCTCCAAAGTCAAAGTGTCCTATCTCATGCTCCCTTCTCTAAACAAATAGATTATATTAAATAAATAAATGAAAGATACTATCCCTGCCATGAAAGAGATTATAATCAATGGGGTTGAAAGTATTACGGGACATAAGTAAGCGATAAAATAGAGAAGAGATTGAAGGCAGCTCACAGGGCTCAGAGGGAAGTTGACAAAACGATCGAAATGGCTTATAGAGTATCAGAGCCTTCCTGCAGGAGGTAGATGTTGAAATGTTGGGGGTCAGGATCACCAGGAGGGAGAGAGAAAGTGTGTGTGTGCGTGTGTGTGTACGATCTGCTGCCAAGAAAGAGAACGATCTGCGGGCATCAGACCAGGGACCCAGAGTTAGGCAGGCTGCAATCTCCAACGGTGAAAAGATCCGTCTATAAACCCAAAGTCACTGGTTGCACCCACTCACCTTTCTGCCTTCCACCCTCCTCAGTGATTTTCTGTGTCTTACCAAAGCAGAGGATCCCAGCAGGCAGCTGCACTCATTCATTTCACTGTGCACTCAAGGTCTTTGCAGTTGGCACCTCGCACAAACTCCCTGATGCTAACTCGGATGTCAGCCTCTCCCTTCCCCACCCCTCTCTGAAGATTTGGTAAATAAAAAACAGGGACTTTTCAAAACAAAAGGGCCTGAGCGAGCATGAGGAACCAACAGACTCCAGGGTAATGGGGTCACCAAGTCAGCACAACCAAGTGGATAGGTCATTTGCTGCCCTTCTGCTATGTAACAGGCCCAGGGTTGGACTCTGTGGTCTGGGCGCACCATGAATTAATCTGGGTCCCTTCTTATGGAACACACAGGTTAACAGCTGGTATGCCCAGCGTTTGAGGAATCTGAAGCTGAAAACATACACACTAAACAGCGTTTTAGAAAGATTATTCCAGTAGGAGAAAGGAAAATCCTAGGTCAGAAAGGACAGTGTGACAGAGGCTGTGGGCATTTGGGCCAAAGGTGGAATCTATGGGGATAGAGAGGAAGCGGTGAATGTGAAAAATAAGGAACGATACATCTTGCAATAAAAGCAACAAAGGGAAGAATTTGGTAGTGGATCAGATACAGGATGGGGAAGGAGAGAAACTAGTTAAAAATTAACCCACCTTGGTGGTGAGTCTGGGGGATGGGAGAGCCCACAGTGGGTAACGGGGAAGAGCTGGTGTGAGGGACAGGAGGATGAGTTCAGTCACTTCCAGGCCATGCGAGGGCAAGTGTCCTGTAGGTGACTGGACTTGGAGAAGGGCAGTGGGCTGTCTTTTGAGAGTGTCCCTGTCACTACAGGTGTGCAAACAGCTCCAGAACCATCACTGGCCTGGGATATCCTGGACTGATTTCATATACCAGGTAGAAGATTGGAGTTGACAACATTGAGGTACCTCCTGGCTGGGAGATTCTGTGAGCTTTGGCTGGGCGAGCACACATGTGGGAAATATGACTCTATGTGTGGGAAGGGGGTCCATGGCCCAGGCCTGCATTGGCATCCATTTCCTCAGAGGATGCCAGAGATGCCATCAGATGGCCCAGGGGCATGAGGCCCAGGTGAGGCACTTCAGCTGCCTGGGGTCCCTCCCCCAGCCCCACCCTCAAAGGCCCTGGAGCCCAGGCCTGTGCTGACTGCCAGGGCCTTTCCTGGAACTCAGCAGAGGACGGAGCCCCTCCCTGCCAGCCCTGGCACACGCCAGGCACAGCGTGTCCCCTGGGGCACCTTGCAGACACCCCAGGAGGCTGGGGTGTGGGACAGGTCTCCACCTCCAGGAAGAGTCCTGCTCTGGGCTGCCATCTGAGCTCCCTGCCCCGGGCTGTCATCCTCACCAAGGCCCTACCAGACCACAGGGGACAGCAGGCACAGCAGAGGAAGGAGAAGCTTTGTGGCTGGGTGGCAGGATTCATGGGTCTTTGTTGTGGCTTTGGGTGGGAGGGTGGGGAAGGCAGAAAAGCAGGGTCTCAGGCTTCAAAGCACCTCCCCACCTGCTTCTCCCTCCCTCTGAGGAAATCTTCAGGGGCCTCGTGGTTTTGAGGGGAGGGGACAGGAAGAGACTCTAAACTCTGGGTCAGCCAAGGACAGAGGTGGAGGAGATCTTCTTGCCCTATATCCCATTTTCTCTCAGCATCGTCTTCCTGTGCTCCCCGCCACCCTAGAACAAATTTCTACCTCCATCTGCCGCTATGAGTTACACCCCCCACACCAAGATCTCCAGGGGCCTCCCAGAGTGGTGGGCTTTGGGGAAAACGGGCCTTGTACACAGAAGCTGCAGGCCGGGCCACACCTGCCCAGGGGGGCAGGAGGAGAGCTGCCCTCCCAGATGGGCCGAGGCTGCTCAGCTCGGGCTGGGGGGCCGATCGACGCTGGAACGCAGGGGCGAGAAGGCAGAGGGATGCTCACAGGGGCCACGTAGAGGTCCCGCGCGGCAGGCAGGGGCAGGCAGGGGCGGGAGCCGGGGAGCCGGCGGTACGCCCGCACTCCCCCCCCCCTCCTCCTCCCCCGGGCTCGAGGGAGCCTCCGAGAGTCGGGTCGTCGCTGACCGCAGGCTGCAAGAGCGGTTGATCTGGTGAGCGAGCACACCCACTTACCCAGCTGCTGAGTCAGGCTGTTCTCGCTCCCCGCTCGCCCGCCCGCTCGGGACATTGTGTTCCAGCCCCGGCGCGCTGGCACCGGGCCCAGGCGCTCACACCAGCCTCCTCGCCCTGTTTGTGCTCGCGGCTTGCGCTCGGCGCGCAGCCTCCCCGCCGCCGCAGCCCTGCGAGTGCGCGCTGGGGCCCGGCCAGGGGCGGCCGGGGGGCTGGTGCGGAGCCCCGGCGACGCGCCCCCGGCCCGCGAGGCCCCGCAGCCCAGCCCGGGCGCCAGCCTTACGTACAGCACCCAGACCTCTCCAGCCCCCACCTGAGCCCTGCTGTGGAAGCCCGGGCGCGCGTGGGGCCCGAGCGGCACACTTGGGGGGGGGGCAGGTGTCGGTAGCTCCTCGAGGGAGAAGGAGCCGCCCAGGCTGCCGCCCAAGCCCCGCTAGCGCTGGGTCCAGTCTGGAGGAGGATAGCTTGGGAGCGCGCCAGCCCCACACTTGGAAGACCTGGGATGCAGTCACGTGACAACGGAAGCCCGCTGGAGGGGGGCCGATTCAAGCGATCCCCCCACCCCCACCCCACCCCCGCCACGAGGAGCCTCCTCCTCCTCGTGCCTCGGACCCTCTTCCCCGTCCGCTCTTCGCACCAGCCTGGAGACTCCAGGGATTCCCAAGGGCTGGCAAACCAAACCCAGCCCTTTGGGAGAGCTTGGGAAACCCCTGGCAGGACGCCGGCAGTACGAAGAGCCCGGGAGCAGACGTCAGGGTGGAGAAGACGACCCCGAACTGGAACGTGACCCCTCCCTTTGTTCCAGCCCCAAACCCGGATTTATTCAGAGCCACGTTTTCTCTTTACCCATCCATCTACAGAAAGACGTCATTGAGTGCAGTTCCTGAAGGTTCCACCGTCTCCAAACCAAGGAGGGGACAAAGGACTGACATACTGAGCATACCATATGGAAGGCTCTGTTGGGTCGTGCTAACGATGTCAGTAGAAAGTTGAAGACACAATTCCTAAAGTCCTTTCGTCTCCCACCTTCCAACCTCCGCAGTGTGCTGTGCCATTTCTGCTGCCAGGGGTGCCCATGCTCCGAGGCTACCCATCTCTTCAGCTCCAGCTCAGAAAGGCCGCTTGAAACAGCGCCAGCCAAATCTGATTCCTCTCCCCTCCCAATGCCCGGCACATTCAGTCTGTACCTTTCTCACGGCACAGCGTGTGGCCTGTCTCGTATTCTAGTGATCTGTTTACTAATCCTGTTCTTCTAGCCAGATTAAAAAGTCCTTGAGGCGGAAACAAAGTCTGCCTCTTTGAGCCCCCCCCCCCCCAACACTTGAGCTCATCCCCCACAGGCCAAGTTTGGCACTGGAGTTGATGTTCAGTAAATGTTGGGTGTATTGAAATGATTTCCTGCCCTTGGGCAGTTTGCAGACCAGCTGAAGAGACAAACACACAGCTCGTGAGGTTAAATAATAACCCAAGCCAGCAGGTGGTGAGTACCAAATGTTAAGAGCTATAGGGACTCAGGAAGGAGGTGGTGATATGGGAGAAAGATCCCAGGAGGTTCTAGGCCTTGGGCTGTGTGTGTGGAGGAGGAGAGAGGAGGCGTGGAGGTGACTCATTCTGGTTGACATCACCACAAACCAGCCTTCATGCTAGCCACTTTACATGCATTATCTCTAATATTTAGGTGGAGGGAGGGGGGTAGGTTTAGAAGGAGTGGAGGGGATGGTGCCCAAGCCAGACCTGCCCAGAGCTTAACCAGAGCATAGAGGCAGCCTTGGATCTGGGCTCCCCACCCTCAGTTCACGGGCACTGCCTGTTCCCTGGCCTGCCACGCCTGCACGCTACACCCAAGAGAGCTGCCCAGCTCTGGATGCACTCTGGTCCCACCCTGGTGAACAACTGGCTGTGTGATCTTGGGCAAGGCACTTCCTTCCCTACACCTCACCGCCATTTGTACCTCTGTTGCAGCGCTTATGGGCCGGGGAGTCTGTGAGTTAGTGTCCTGGCGGCCACGCGAGGCTTACCACCTCCCCTCATGTTATCTGGGCTGCTGTGGCTGCCTAAACCCCCAGCCCTCTCTCCCTCCCCCACTCACTGCTCCCTCCCCGTCTGGAGCTGCTGAGAGGAACACTGGGTACAGAGTGTGAGCAGGGATAGTAGGTTTCCTGTGGTTGCAAAAGGAACATCGGGACTTTCCCTGCGGTGCCCAAACTGTGGGAGAAGTGGGGGAGGAGGAGGCAGGGCCAACCTCGAAGGAACCTCTGCTCCCTTCCCTCCCCTCCACGCTGCTCCCAGCTCTCCAAAAGGCTGGTACAGTTTGTTACGCTGGGGCCGGAATGTACCGTGTGTTTCATATGGCCTCTGTCCAGTCCTACACTGGCCGCTTTATATTTATACTTTCTTCTTCAGCTGTGGCATCCTGCTGTCAGTCAGTCACCCCTGCTCTCATCTGCCCACCTCCCACCTGGGGTCTGGACCCCACCAAGAATCAGTCCTTGGGTTCCAAACTCTTGTGGTGGGGGCGGGGGTGCAGAGAGGACCCTGGAGCAGAAAAGCTGGACTCCAAAAGGGTAAAACCCCCAGTCCCCTTTCTCTCTCCCATCACCCAGCCCTGCAACTGCCTCCAAGGTCATGGACTCCGATTTAGGTCTGAAGGTTCTCCGGGCCTTTGAGGTCCATCCTCTGTTCCTCGCCACTCTTGTTTTCCCGAGCACTTCAGCAATATTCTTAAGCCCAGCTGGACAAGTGAGCTGAAGGCTCTATTTAAGTTGCCTCCCCCAAAGCTTGGCAGACCTGTTAATCTGTGATCCTCCCCCATCAGTCGCAGAGAACACGGCAGAGGTGGGGCTGGGGTGGGGGGTGGGGGGTGGAATCGGACCTCCCCACCCTCCAGGAATCACACATTCCTAATAGAAGCTGTGAAATGGAATTTGACACTTGGTGACTTAGTGATTTTCTGAGTCATGACCAGTTTAACCTCCTCAAAGTGGCTTCAACATTCAGAGACTGACCCGGCCTTCTTCCCCCAGGAATTTGTGATATGATTATTCACAATAATAGGAAACTGAGGTTCAGAGAAATGACAGAGCTGGGATTCAGATTTGTCTGACATCAATGCCAGCATTTCGTCTCCTCCTCCTCCCCTCCTCCTCCTTTTTCTTTCTTCTTCCCTTTCCTCTTCCTCTTCCTCTCCTTTTCCTCCTCTTCCTCCTCCTGCTCCTCCTCCTAGAGAGAGAGAGCGCGCACCAGTGAACGGGGGAGAGGAGCAGAAGGAGAGAGAATCTCAAGCAGGCTCCACACTCAGTGCAGAGCCCAGCAGAGAGCTCCATCCCACGCCCCCAGGACCGTGACCTGAGCAGAAATCAAAAGTCAGACGCTCAACCGACTGAGCCAGCCAGGTGCCCCCAATGCCAGCATTTCTAAATGGTCTGCTAGACTACTTAGACCATGCACCTAAATTGTAAGTCCTCCATTGCTCAAGCCTCAGAGTTTCAGTCCCTTCTTTCTCAAGTGATTCCAGAGACTCTGCCTCCTGGGAGTCCGTGCGTGCCTTGAGGTATAACTGTTTTCGGCCCATTTGACAGGCTGGAAGCGTAGGGGCCCTGGAGGAGGCTGAATGGCAGAGTTGGATGGTCAGGCTTGCTGGCTGAGGGCATCCTCCGTTGTCCCTCAGCCAACTGGCACGCCTGCTGCCACTCACCACCCCCTCACCTGGGAATAAACTTTGCCTTGTTGTATTGATCTGGCATGGGATCCAAAAACCAGAGCCTGAGTCTCTGAACTCAGGTCTGTCTGTGGCACTCAGTGACATGGCGGCATGGTCTCTGTTAGGACCCATTTATGGCAGCACTTTGGGAGAAATCACCACCGTCATGTCAATCCCTGGGGTTTGTGTCAGGCCACGTATGTTTCACCTACATGTCCCAACTCCGCGTGATCTTAACGTTCCTCTAACGTCAAGAGAAGAGCAGTCACTTTCCCGGTGGGAAACGTGAGGCAAGAGTGGCTAGGTTGTTCACCCAGAGGCAAGAAACTTGGTTTGTGACGGTGCGATCTCGGGTGCTTCGTTTCATAACCCGGGGCCTCTTCCGAGCTGAGAGAGGAAGAGTTTCCCAAGACGTCCCAAAATCTCGTGACATGTGGCCTTTCACCCAGCTCTACCACCGTAGGAAGGGACCACATTGTCCACGCCACCCTTATCTACCCCCAGAGGCTGAAGCAAGGGCACCAGACATCCTGTAGTGAGTCGGCCTGTCCCGGTCTCTGGCTTCCTGTCTTCTGCGGCTCTCATGGGCACATTTTGTCCCCTCTGAGCCCAGTTCTTCCTCTTTCATCCTTCTCTCTGTCTTTGCTCACTGAGAGCCCTGTTTATATGCCTCCATCCATCTGTGTTTGCTTTTCTTTTATATGTTCATTCTCCTGGGAAGTTTCCTAGGGTCCCAACTGACATCGACTTGTTTCCAAGGAAGCATCTTCCATTCCTACCCCCACTTGCGCTCTTCCCCTTGCCTCCAGCTCTGCCAGTGTCAGATTGCTGGGGTTCACATGCTCAGTGGGTACTTAATGAACACCTACTGTGTGCTCCAGCAATTGTGTTAATTCCTGGGGGCCCAAAGTCTAAAAACTGTGCTGGAGCATCTGTTAATCTCTTACTGTTTGCACCAGGCACTGTGGTTTATCCTGGTGGCACGAAAGCTGGTCATTGCCCTTGAGGGATCTCTGGCCTACTCGGGAAGGTGCACAAAAATAGATCATTATAGTGCCCTGGGAAGTTGGGGACTGGGGGTGGCCCGAGGGGTCAGGGAGGGCCCCTCTGGGGAAGCCAGTCTGCGAGTCTGAAAGGAGCTAGCCAGGCAAAGTAAGGGCACAGGGCATTCCAGGTGGAAGGAATAATGTCTATAAAGGCACACTGGCATGAAGCAGCCTGTGTTCTCCGGTGGGCACTTTGAGTTGTTTGGTCTGGCCTGGACATGGAGTACAGGTTAGGGAACCCAGGGAGATGAGGCCAGAGACAGGCAGGCCCAGATGGTGCAGAACCTCATGTTCCAGCAAAAGGGTTGACCTTTATCCTGGAGCAGCCGGAAGCCCAAGCAGCCTCATGGCTCCCCGCAGCCTGGGAGCTTCGGGGCTGGGCCTGGGCCAGGCCCAAAGCCCTCTCTTGAGCCCTCATTAACCCACATTTACTGCCCTTTGGCTTAGTGAGGCCTGTGGGAGAGTCAGACACTGGAAAATAATGCTGTTTTTAAAGCACGATCATTATTCATTCATAAATGTTTAGCAAGCTCTGATGTTTGCCAGGTGCTGCTTTGAACGTTGGGAATGGGTCCTTGAACCCTACAGAGATCCTCGCTCTCAGGAAACTTACCTCCTTGGCAGTTGGAGAGGTAGGATAGGCCATAAACAAATAAACACATAAAACAAATAAATGAGAAGGATAATTTCAGATCCCCAAAACAGAGCGATGCAATTGAGGGGAATGGGGTAGTCTGGGTAGTCAGGCAAGGCTGCTCTAAGGAAAGTTAAGTTTGAGCTGAGATTGAGATGATGAGAACAAATCAGTGCGTGTGAACATCTACGGGCTGAGGGTTCAGGTATAGGAAACAGCACTTGTGGGGTGCTTGTGTGGCTCAGGCAGTTAAGCGTCCAATTCTTGATTTTGGCTCAGGTCATGGTCTTGTGGTTTGCGGGATCAAGCCCTGTGTGGGGCTCCAGGCTGACAGCACGGAGCCTGCTTGGGATTCTCTCTCTCTGCCCTTCTGTCTCTTTCTCTTTCTCTCAAAAATAAATAAACTTAAAACAAAAAAACAAAAAACGGAAAGAGCACAGGCAAAGACCCTGAGGCAGTAAGGAGCATGGTGTTTTCCAGGTTTAGAAAAAAATGTCGGGTTCAAATTCATTACTCTGTAGCAATTCTATGCAAGGATTATTGTACCCATTTGGTAGAGATGGAAACTGAGGCTCAGAATGGTTACATTTCTTGGCCCAAATCGTAACTGGTAGTACAAATTTTGGTTCTAAAGCCACTGTTTTGTTTTGTTTTGTTTTGTTTTGTTTAAACCAAAGTATCAAGTACAGCAACCGTGTGTCCTAAATCATTTGGGAAGATCCAATTTCCAAAATTTTGTCTCGTTGTTCTCTAGATATCCATCATGGACATTCTCTGTCCCAAATCGTGACTTTGAGCCCCGTCTCTGCCACGTACTACCAGCGGGATCCTAGGACAAGCACTTCATCACCATAAGCCTCAGTTTCATCATCTGTAAACAGGCAGAGTAATAATTCTGATAATTGAGGCTTGCTGAGAGGATTAAGTGAGATAATCCATGTCAGAGTCAGTACAGTGCCTGGAACATGGCACACGTCCAATTCATTCAATTCATGATAGTTTCGTACTGTTACCTTGGGAAACTGAGGTCACCTACAGAATGGTCCTGCTGCCACGTGAGAGGCCTCTGAAGCATGAGCCAGGCAGGGGAGCAGTGGGAGGAGAGAGAGCAGGAGAGGGCGGCCAGGGGGGCCTCTTCCCTGTACTCAGCCGCTTACTCCTTGAGCTGGGATCCCACACTGACACATCTTGTACTTCCCGTTTCCAGGGAAATTCCTCGCCACTGGACCGCACCCGCCCTTGAGGACCTCCCCATCTCTTTGGGCAGAGCAGAAGCCAGACAGAGCAGGGGACTGTGAAGTGACAATCCTCAGCCCTGTGTGTGCCAGGAGCCCCCGAGGGGCAGGCACCACACTGCAGGCGGGCAGGGGCCGCAGAGGAGAGTGGTGTGGGCTGCTGGGACAGAGCTCCTCTCAGAGGAGGTGGGGACCCCGTGGAGTACGTGACTCGTGGCCTTCCAGGCTGCACGCTCCAGTTAGCAGGACAGAGACCCCTCCCCACCCATCTCCAACCTTCCCAGGCTTCCTGCTCTGCTGGGAGGCCCTGTCACCACACACACACATACTCTCTCTCTCTCTCTCTCTCTCTCTCTCTCTCTCTCTCTCTCTTGCACTCACACCCCCCTCCCAGGCACCCCTGAGAGGACCAGCTGCAGCTGGGAGGTGGGGGTGGGGAGAGTACTGCCAGGGTTCTCAGATCCCTAGCCTCCCTCTCCCACCCCTCCCTCGCCCCCAACTGCTGAGCTGCTTCTAGGTTTAAAGCAAAACATGAATCTGTCCTTCCTGCTGTTCAGTGGCAGCAGCCCTGCCTGGAATTATTTTTAGCATGGATGCAGGGAAGGCACAGTTCTCCTTGACTTTCACTGGGGACATCCCCCACCCCCCAGCCAAGACTTGGCGGGGGGGAGGTCAGTACGGAAACCCCCCTCCCAGAAAGGGGAAATGGGTGTGTTTTCTGTTCCTTCAGCTCACCAGAACAGGAGTTGTAGTCAAGCTTGGGGTTGTGCTGATGGGAAATTCTAGGTTCCAAAGCCCATGGGTTCCACCCCACCTCTGTCTGTGTCCCCCTAAGTCTGAGAAGCAGGAAGTGCATGGTGTCTGCAGCCGAGATGCCCAATCTGTGGGTGTTGGGGTCCAAGGGGAACCACTTGGTTACACCCAACACTGTGGACTAACGACATAGGGACACCTATGGGTGCAGGGTGTGGTGTTTACATGGGTGCTTGCTTTATAATTGATTAAACTGAGCATGTCTGTTCTATATATTTCTCTGCGTGTGTCTTTTAATTTTTTTTTATGTAGGCTCCACGCCCAGCCGCCTGGGGCTCGAACTCACACCCCAAGATCAAGAATCACATGCCCTACTGACTGAGCCAGCTAGGTACCCCAACTATGTGTGTCTTTTAGATACTAGCATTACTTCACTAAGGTATAATCTACATATAGTAATAGCACAAATCTTAAGTTTAGAGCTTAATGACTTTTGATAAGTGTATATACCCGTGCAACCATCACCTAGATCAAGATCTGGACCATTTTCAGTACCCCTAAATTCCCGTGTGCCCCCTCCTAGTCAATCTCTGCCCCCCGGGGGGGGGGCAACCTCGATCTGATTTGTACACCATAGATTAGTTTTGTGCGTGTGTGCACGCATACGCGTTTTACGAGGTTCAAAGAAATACAGCTGTTATCATAAGAGAGGGAAGTGGGCAATAAAATCTTTAACGTGAAAAGGGGGCCTCAAAAAAGGAGGGTTGATTCAGTTAGAAAAAAACTAAGGCATCACTGGCATGGGAAACAGGAGGTTCCAGAGCCAGCCCAACCTCTCAGGATTGGAACAAGAGGTCTGGGGACACTTCTTGGAGCGGAGAGGCGGTGAGTGGGGAGAGCAGGAGTGAGGGAGAGGCCTGCCAGGGTTCCTCCTGAGTCCATCCACCCCCACGTTCTGCGTGAGGTCCCTGCCCCTCCTCTGGCAGCAGTTTTCTGTGAGGCCAAGGCTGCGAGGAAGGGCGCTCTCAAGGGCATCCGCCCAGAGGCACGGAGAAGTCAGGGCCTCTGGGCAGTTAGGTTATTTATCTCTCCTGCCTTTCCTTCCAAGGTCTCTACGATTTGGGGCCTCCTTCACCCTATGTCCTGCCTGGGGAGAGGCTGAGGCTCTCAAGGTAGGGTGGGATAAGAGTCACGGAGCTCATCATTTCTTCTTTCCTTTGTTTAAAAACACGTATTTGAGGGGCTCTCAGTCGGTTGAGCTTCGGCTCAGGTCATGATCTCACAGTTCATGAGTTCGAGCCCTACGTCCGACTCCGTGCTGACAGCTTGGAGCCTGGAGCCTGCTTCGGATTCTGTGTCTCCCTCTCTTTCTACCCTTCTCCCGCCCTCTCTCCCTCTCTCAAAAAGTAAACGTCAAAAAATTGTAAAAACAAAACACTTATTTGAGCACCTACATCGTGCTATGGCTTCTTGCTGGGTGCTGGGGACGGGAGGATGACTGAGACAAAAGTCATCAGCTCACAGGGGGTGAAGAGTAGCATCGCCAGGTGAGGCCAGGCCTTCTCCCCGCTTCAGATGACCTCAGAGAGGTAAAGTGACTGGTGCAGTATCACACAGTGAGCTGCTGACAGAGGGAAGCAAAGAACAGGGACCCTTGACTCGGTCCTCCCTACTGAGGATAAGCAAAATCAACAGCCTGACTCCCCAGCTTTCTTCCCTCACAGGCGTTCTGGTCCTGGAGTAGCAGACAGAGCACTGACCTAGAAGTCAGGAGACCTCGTCCCTGCTCCTAGGTCTTAGAGGGACGTGCCCTCTCCGGGCCCCCGGTTTTCTCCCATGTACGGAAGGAAGGCGGACTTGAGATGAGCTTCGCGTTTCCCTCAGCTCTCACTTTCTTGAGTGTACCCTGCGTTTCCTCACCACAGGGCCTTTGCTCAGGTTTTTCTGCCACACGAATGCCTCTTCCCCTCCTCCTTCCTTCCTCTGACATTCTCCCAGTCACCTGGGACCTAATTCACATGCTGCCCCCACAGGATTTGGGATCTATTTTTTTTCAGGGGGGGAGGGGCAGAGAGAGAAGAAGAGAGAAAGAACCTCAAGTAGGTTCCCCGCTGTCAGCGCAGAGCCTGACACGGGGCTCAGACTCCCAACCGTGAGATCATGACCCGAGCCGGAACCAAGAGTCAGACGCTCAACTGACTGAGCCACCCAGGTGTCCCAGTATCTGGGATCTGTCGAGTGGTGGCCCCGAAGTCTCCACTCCAGGAACAGACAGAGCCTCCCTCACTTTGCAACCCTCCTGTCCCAGGACAGCCTCTGTGGGGCAGATATCTGTTTTGTCAACCACCAGTGCAGGTGTGGGGTGAATTCTGGCTCCCACCCCGCTTCCACATGTCCCTTTCAGCTTTCGAGACTGATCTGATCCTTCCTCAGGGCCTCTGTGAGATTGCGCCTTCCTGCTGGGCAGCCGGGCCCAAGCCGGGGCTCCAAACTGGGGCACTTTGGGCAAAGGTAGCCACCCTGGGAGGTGACCCCAGGAAGGACCAGGACAGACACGGCCTCTGCCAGAAGAACGGCTGCCCCACCTCATCTGTCCCGTCCTCATTCACAAACACCTGGGAAGAAATCCTCCCTCACAACAAACAAAAGGCTCCCGTTCCCACAACCACACCCAAACCCACTCCTACCTACCTGCCCACAAACAGATGTATCAACTTTGCAAAGATGTACCCCCCTGCTGCCTCTGCTCCCCTGCCCCTCCCCTGGGCGGCACTGTGCACGCACGTACATTCGTTGCACACGCACACGTGGGCACACGAAGACACATGCATGGGCACGCATGCGTACACATGGGTGTATACACGGGCAATATGAGGGAATGCACGGGCATGCAGTGGTGCCCTCATGCGCCTGGGGTGCCCACACTCTCCCGTGTATGCACACGTGGGTGCACGTATACACACACTCACCCTCCCATGATGTGGGACTCCTCTGCACCTTCAGCTCTCGGGTGAGCCCCGCTCATACCTGCCTGCTGAGGATGCTCTGGGGGAATGTGGGGTGAGGACAGTGCTCCATTGCTGGCTCCCGGCTGCCTCTGGATTTATAGCAAGCCAGGCTCTTTCGCCTTCATTTCTCTTACTAGTGAATAACCCTACGGGTAGCAGAGAAAGACCCAAGAGCTGTGGGTTCACTCCAGCGCAGCACCTTGCTTGGGTGGCTGACGGGAATGGGGGCAGGGGAGGGGGGTAAGGTTTCCACCATTTCTGGGAACAGATGTCTCCAGGGGGGGCGTCGTTTTGCAGGGCTAGTAGATCTCTTTGCTTGTACTGTCAGTTCTTGATTGCATTCCATTCATTCGTCCCATTGCTGCAGGGGCCTTAGGCCCTTGTCTCCTTCCCGTGGAGAGGTAGGAGGGCTTTGAAGAGGGCCCAGTCCCCAGGTGGATGTGGCAGCTCTGGGGCTGAGAGCGGGGTCCGGGCACACTGGCTTCCTCAGGGGAAAGCGGGGCTTCTTTCGGACGCCTCCAGGGCACAGCGCAGCAGTAATCCAGAGCATGGTAGGGCTGAGCGATTGTGTTTGTGACACGGTCGCCCAATCTAGGGGCTGGGCAGGGAGCAGACTGGGGTTCCGTTAAACCTGATTCAGCTGCAGTCACTGAGCACACAACACGTGCCTGGCGTGGTGCTGGGGAGGGGGAGGAGGGAAAGAGGAGGCTACAGAAATGAGTAAGACGCAGCAACTGTCGCGCGTGCATGTGTCTCGTTCCACACGGGCGGAACACCCAGACAGTGAACTTGGGGGCCACCCCAGATCTGTCCTCTCCTACCCCATCCAGTCAGTCCCCTGGCCCACGGGGTGTTCTTGTTCCCTCTTTCTCACGAGTTCTCTCCTTTCAGGGCTCACGGCCACTGCTTCTGCAGGCATCTGGTACCGCCTCCCTCGCGGGGCTTCTAACTGGAGGGGGCGGGGGGGCACCCACCTCCAAGCTTATATCCTCCCTCACTCGGCTACCAGAAGCATCTGCCTCAAACACACAGCTGATCTGTAACTGAGAACCCTTCACTGGCTCACCATTGCCATCAGAACGGAGGCCCAAACGCCTCACGTGGCACCACCAGCGGTGGGCGTGCACGGCACCTGCATCTCTAAGCCTGCCCCCAGCTACACATTAGACCCCAGCCTCCCGGTTCCCCCGACTGGCCGTGCCGGTGTGCACATCTGAGCCTTTGCACATGCTGTTCCTGTTGCCTGGAATGCCTGTCCCCTCCTTAGCCTAGGAAGGACATCATTATCTTTCCACTATGAGGGGGTCCCCCGTTCTCTGCTAGCACACATTTTAAAATAGTGCTGACAAGAATGATTTAAAAGCCAGCATTTCTACAGAGCAGACACAATTCGGACTGCTTTATATCTTACACATATATAGACAATTATATTATTAATATCCATTAGTTCATTTAATCCTCACTAACTTGATAGGTACTATAATTATCATTTCCATTTTACAGATGGGAAAACTGATACGCAGAGAGTTTAAGTGACTTATTTACCTCAAGTGACATGCCTGATAAGCAGTAGTGGGATTTACACACAGCCAGTTCAGCTGGAGAGTCTGCACGGTTAACCCCTGCACTACACTGCCTCGCTCACTGTCTTAAGTATTTGCCAACTTACAAAGCTTTGAGCAACCAGATTCGGTTAATGCCTGATGAGCAAATGAACGAATGAATGAATGAATGAATGAATTCAGATTTAATTACATGAAGCAGTAGGGCTCAATCTTCATTCATGTAAGATGTCTGCTATGCCAAAGCTATTTTATTTTCTAGAACGTAGATCATTTTTTCAAAATAGATTTTGAGAGTAAACTCCCATGCATCATATCTTCGTGTTATCTTCCGGCCTTTGACATGGAATTTAGATGGGTCTCCAAGCCTGTTTTTCCAAGTCAATGGAGAAAGAGGTCCCCAAGACCCTCTAGTGACCTGCTTACTATGACCAGCTGCCCATGGCATAGGCAGGTGTCAGCTACCTCCTGAGCAATCTCTGTGCTTATGGCACCAGGGAGACACATTCCCCTGAGAAGTGACCTAATGCAAAGTGAATTATGGCTGATGCTGAAAGAACATCCTATTTCAGCACACGGGCCAGGGACGGAGTTGTTCCAACCGGAGATGTCTGGGAGGGTTTTCTGGAAGAGGTGAGATTTGGACTGAGTCTCGAAAGATTTTGGTAATTGGAGAGAAGGGAGAAGGGCGTGGAAGTTCCGAGAATGTTCGGTGGTAGGAAGAGTGGAGCAGCAAAGCGGGAGGCAAGAGAGGATGCGGTGGAAGGGGAGACCCCCCCCCCCAGGCAGGTGGGTAACGGCCACATAGTGGGGCAGCAGAGGCTGACATCATCTTCATTTCTGCCCTGGTTGACTGCACATTTTTGGTCGAGTGGGTGATTTTTTAATTTTCATTTTCTATCCTCTATGTAAATTAAGCATTTCCACCTGGGGGGGGAAGCTCGCATGAGAATCCCGAGGGCAGAAGAATTTGCTGATTCCACAGTTCAACACACTAGGCTCGCCACCCAGCCAGCCGACAGCTTGTCTCCCTACGCTCACTTCTGAAAGGTGGTGTAGCTTGGCGGATTAGCCGCAGCTCTGCCACTTGCTGGCTTGGCAGACCATTGAACTTCTCTGTGCTACAATTTCCTTAGGTTGTTTTTGAAGATTCCCTTAGTTAAGACACTTAAAGCATCTAGAACGTGGTCCAGCTTCCAATAAGCGCCCGGTGGACATTAGCTGGTATGGACACCATAGCCAAGAGTCTTCATAATGATGCAAATTTCACTGGGTTATCCCTCTTTTAGGCCACCGGATTTGGCCTTTGTTGCCACCTCTCTCTAGTCCCAGGGTTCTCCCCACAGGTGTGGTTCCTGTTGACCTGAGCAATACCCTCCTCACCCACCAAATATCTGAGTCCAGTCACCCCTCTTTTTGCCCCTGCCCACCCATGCCCACTCTGCTGATACACCGGTTTCCTGGGATATGATTAATTCTGATTTGTGCCCATGGGGTCTGGACAGGGAAGCAAAGCTGCAAAGAAACCTGAATAAATGCTTTCTGGGAGTTCACAGGGCACACGGCCAATTTCAGTTTGAGGGTCAGCCAGGTTCCAGACATCAGAGCTAAGTCCCTGGAGAGGAGGCATTGGTGCCTCTGTGTCTCCTCGGGGGGCAGCCAGCTCAGAGCCCTGCACGTACCCAGGCTTGGGAAATACCTTCAGCTGTTTGCACGACAGGGTCAGAACAGCATCCAGCCATGCCACGACAGCCCCAAACCAGAAAACCATGACAGTCCGAAAAACCAGACTGGGATGGGGTACAAATCTGGCTCCTCATAGCAAAGGGGCATGTGGAGAGGGGATTAGCTTATAAAACAGAGCCTGGGCCCTTTCCCAGGGCCAGGTCCAACTGGCTGCCCCTTAGCAAACCTCAAGGGCCCAGACAGTTCTCTTTGAACTATCAGGTTCACCTTCCGCCCTATCTTGCCCTTCCTACCCACGTCTGGGACTTTCTCCCAACACCTTCCACCTTGCAAAAGCTTTCTCTTAAATCTGGAACCAGAGTTTCTCTTTATCACTGTGTTTTTGTTTTTTCACAAGTTGTGCGTGGTGAGATCTCTCTTGTGTTTATCCTGCTGTGGTGCATTCGTCACATTTGGGACAATTTCGGCCATTGCTCTTTCTAAATGGTTTCAGTATTTCTTCAGTCCCAGCCCGTTTTTCAAAGATGGTCTGCAATGGACTGACTACCTGGCAGTTTGTTAACAACGCCCCACCCAAATAAGAATCTCCCCGGAACTCAGGAGTCCGTGTTTCCAACAAGTTCCAGGCTGTCTTAGGCCCACTGTACTAAGACCACTGAGCCAGGACTGTGAGTGTTTCAATGGCAGGGCCTGGATGTCGCTCACCTCTGTGTCCCCAGCCTCTGTAGGACCTGTGGGGCCACCTCCCTTCCCAGGCTCCTAAAGGCCTAATGCCAAAAAGATGACACTTGGACCCATGAATTTCAGTCATCAGCCAGCAGAGGAAAGAAACTCTTTGGGGGCTCTGAGGGGTTGCCCCAAGTCACCAAGGACGCCTTGAGAGAAAAGCACTCGTGCTGACTTAACCACGCTGGACCTCTGTTCTCTGTGAAATGCAGATCAACGTCTCTGTGGTGAGGGTTGAGGTGACGAAGTCAGCCTCAAAAGCTAGAAGTTCGAGGTGTCAGGCTTAATTCTCGTTGGGGTTAGGGGCAGGGGAAAAAAACAAGTGAGCAAGTGAGAAATTATTACTTGCAAGCTACTTCCTAGAAAATACAGAGAGAAGCAGACAGATAAATGTACCAGGCTCATACATAAGAACACACACCTTGTGTGTGTGTGGTTTAGATAAACTTTACTGAGGCATAATTTATGTACAATACAATGTGCCCATATAGGTGTATAATTTGATGAGTTTGACAAATGTGTTTGCCTCTATCGCAGTAAAGATCGTTTCTGTCTCCCTAAAAGTTTCCTTGTTTCCTTTTTGCAATCTGTCCCCACCTGGGCCCAAACAGCCCCTAATCGGCTTTCTGTTGCTTTGGATTAGATTGGTATTTCCTAGAATTTCATGTACAAGGAATCACACAGTCTGTACTATTTTCTTTCTAGCTTCTTTTGCTCAACATCATGCTTTTGACATCCGTCTATGTTTTTGCTTCTATTAGTAAGTAGTTTGTTCTTTTTCATAGCTGTATTGTATTCCATTGTATGGCTACACCACAATTTGTTTACCCGTTCTCTTGTTGATGAAGATTAGGGTTGATTGTAGTTTGGGGCTATTGCGAAAAAGTTGCTGGGAACATTCTTCTACGACTCCTTCTGTGAACACGTTTCTATTTCGCTTGGGAGGAAAATTGGTGAGTTATATGGTAAGTGTGTGTTAAGCTTCAAAAGAAACTGCCAAACTGTGCTCCAAAGTGGAAGTGTATGTTGCCACCAGAGAAGTGTGAGAATTCCTGTTGTTCTCCATTCCACTGGCTCTTGTATTGCTGGTCTTTTTCATCTTCACAATTCGGCTTAGGCGAGGAATGGTCTCTCACTGAGGCACGTGTCTGCTCACCCCTCCAAGCTCTTCTGGAACCATTCCTCCCGGCCTCACACTTCTCCCCAGCTGCTCCAACAATTCCTCTGTTTCTTCCATGCTCTAGTCCCCATTCCTGGAATTCTCGTCCTCTTGAAATTTCCCCCTCTTGAAACTGACCCCTTCCCATCATTCAGGTCTTGGCACAAATTTCACCTCCTCAAAGGTCTTTCATCACCCTCTCTGATGGTGTCCTCGACATTTTTTGGCTCATTTACCCTGGTTTTTTACTTTGTAGCAGTGAGCCCTATCTGAAAGAATCTCGTTTGTATGTCTATTTGTTGTCTGCCCCGTGAGGACCTTAGCTCCACAAACAAAGGCAACTTGTCTGTTTTTTTTACCTAGAATGGTGCCTGATAGATAGTAGGTATTCAATATACATTGTTCAACGGATTTGCAGTCCAAAGTGTGCATTCAGTATATTAGTCTTTAAGGTCCTGGGAATTAAAGGGTATGCATATTAACAAAACACAATTAATAATTAATTTATTTATTTATTATTTACAATTTTTAATTTATTTTTGAGAGAGAGAGAGAGAGAGAGAGAGAGAGAGAGACAGAGCATGAGCAGGGGAGTGGCAGAGAGGGAAGGAAGCACAGTATCTGAAGCAGGCTCCAGGCTCCAAGCTGTGAGCTGTCAGCACAGAGCCCAATGAGGGCTCAAACTCACAAGCCATGAGATCATGACCTGAGCCCATGACCTGAGCCCAAGTCAGATGCTCAACTGATTGAGCCACCCAGCCTCCCGCCAAAACACAAATATTTAAAATGTAAATTATTTTTATTGTCGGGGCTATTCAATTTTGCATGTAAGTATGCACAGAAATCTAAAAATATAGAAAAGTAGAAAAAAGAGGAGGGGTGCTTGGGTGGCTCAGGCGGTGAGTGTTTGACCCTTGATTTCAGCTCAGGTCATGATCTCACGGTTCTGGATTCGAGCCCCAAGTCAGGCTCTGTGCTGACCATGCAGAGCCTGCTTGGGATTCTCTCTCATCCTCTCTCTCTCAAAATGAATAAATAGACATTTAAAAAAAGAAGAAGAAGAAGAAGAAAAGAGGAAAATTGACTGCAGTTTCACCAATTACTATGGTTTAAAAGTATAAAATATTTTAAATTATTAAATAGTTTTAAATTTTTTATTTTTTTAAAGTTAGCTTTTGGGGCGTCTGGGTGACTTAGTTGGTTGAGTGTCAGACTCCTGATTTTGACTCAGGTCATGATCTCAGGGTGGTGGGATCAAGCCCTGCATTAAGCCCTGAGTTGGGTTCCATGCTGAGCGTGGAGGCTGCTTAAGATCCTCTCTCTCTCCCTCTGCCCCTCTCTCCTGTTTGCATGCTGTCCCTTTCTTTTATTTTTGTTTTTATTATTTTTTTAAATGTTTATTTATTTTTGAGAGTGAGAGAGAGAGAGAGACAGAGCATGAGCAGAGGAGAGGCAGAGAGAGAGGGAGACACATGTCCGAAGCAGGCTTCAGGCTCTGAGCTGTCAGCACAGATCCTACTCAGATCCTACAGCTCAAACTCACAGACTGTGACATCGTGACCTGAGCTAAATTCAGGTGCTCAATCGACTGAGCCACCCAGGCGCCCGCATGCCCTCCCTTTCCAAAATAAGAAATAAAAAAAAAATTTAAATAAAAAAAATAGATGTAGCTTTTAAAAAAAATGTTAATTTCTTTATTTTGAGAGATATAAAGAGAATGTGCACAGGGGAAGGGCAGAGAGAGAGAGAGAGAGAGAGAGAGAGAGAGAGAATCTCAAGTGGGCTCTGGGATGTCAGCGCAGATCTCATGAACTGTGAGCTCATGACCAGAGTCGAAATCAAGAGTCAGGTGCTTAACTGACTGAGCCACCCAGGCATCCCAAATTAGCTTTTGAATAAGTAATATTTGTACATGGGAAAAATTCACAGTATATCCTTCTGGAAAAGGCTGCTCATATACAAACATACATATATATCTATCTGCATTTCCCCCCAAAATAGCACCATACTGCATACATTGCTCTGCACGTTGCTTTCTTCATTTAACAATTTATCTTAGAAATCACTCCACATCAATAGTTGTATCAGTTACAATTATGTTCGGCTGTGAGTGACAGAAAATTCGAACTATCAGTGACTTGTAAGATTAGATATTGATCTATCTCTCTCTAATAAAGTCTAGAAGTAAGTAGTCAGACAACACCAGGACCCCACAATTATCAGGGACCCAGATTCCTTCTGCCTTTTGCTATGCCATCTTCAGCATAGGGCTCTACTTCACGGTCCAAAATGGGTGTCTGAGCTCTAGCCATTACATCTGCATCTAGCCAGCAGAAAGAAAGGAAAGAAAGGGACATGCTTCCTCCCAGTAAGAACACTTCCTATGACATTTCTGCTCAACTCTCATTGGCCAGAAAACACAGGGACACACCCAGCTGTAAGGGAGGCTGGGAAACATTTTCTTTTTTCTTTAAGTAGGCTCCATACCCAATGTGGGGCTTGAACTCATGACCCTGAGATCAAGAATCACATGCTCTACTGCCTACTGAGCCAGCCAGGCACCCTTGGGAAACACATTTTTTATTCCAGGGAGACATGTATCTTGCTCAAGATCAGAGGAGAAGAGAATAGATATTGGGGGATGACTAACAATCGCTATTACAGCAAACATAGATTTGCTTCATTTTTAAAAATTGAATTTTTGGGGGCGCCTGGGTGGCTCAGTCGGTTAAACATCTGACTCTTGATTTCTGACTCAGGTCATGATCTCACAGTTTGTGAGTTTGAGTCCCATGTCGGGTTCTGCGCTGACAGTGAGAGTCTGCTTGGGATTCTCTCTCTCTCCCTCCCTCTCTCTCTGCCCCTCCCTTGATCTCTCGCTCTCTTAAAAATAATTAAACTTTTGGGGCACCTGGGTGGCTCAGTCGGTTAAGCGTCTGACTTCGGCTCAGGTCATGATCTCGCGGTCCGTGAGTTCGAGCCCCGCGTCAGGCTCTGGGCTGACAGCTCAGAGCCCAGAGCCTGTTTCCGATTCTGTGTCTCCCTCTCTCTCTGACCCTCCCCCGTTCATGCTCTGTCTCTCCCTGTCTCAAAAATAAACATTAAAAAGTAAAAAAAAAAATTAAACTTTTAAAAAATTGAATTTTTTATAGCCAGCTGCCCAACAAAAAGTGGGAGCCCTTCACCAACCCATGTTCTGCACTTCAAGTCTCCCTTGGGTGTGTGATTGGTAGAGCTAAGTCACATGTATAGTTTCCACAGAGGCTGAGAATTTGAGTTCTGCCTTCCAGGTTGAGGACAAAAATCACAATAGGGGAATTCCCCCAAATATAGAAAAACCACTTAGAATATAGACCAATCCTCCTGTAAAAGACAACTACATATGCCAGATTTTTAAATCTTAAAATATTTTTATTTTTATTAAAAAAACTTTTTTTTAATGTCTATTTATTTTTGAGGGAGAAAGAGATAGGGCGTGAGCAGAGGAGGGACAGAGAGGGAGACATAGAATCCAAAGCAGGCTCCAGGCTCTGAGCTGTCAGCAGAGAGCCTGATGCAGGGCTTGAACTCACGAGCTGTGAGATCATGACCAGAGCCAAAGTCGGATGCTCAACCGACTGAGCCACCCAGGTGCCCCGATCTTCAAATATTTTTAAATGTTAAAAGCATTAAAACTCTAACAAGATAGTGAGGAATTACTGAACCAAGGTACATGAACAGATAGAAATCCAGAGAGATTAGAGTTGCCAGATAAAATACAGGACTTCCAGTTATATATTTGAATTTCAGATAAAAGACATTTTTTTTTTTAGTGTAAGTCCCAGTTAAATTTGAATTTCAAATAAACAACAAATTATTTTTTAGCATAAGTATAATATGTACTTGTGACATATTCCTACTAAAAAGTAATTTATTGTTTATTTGAAATCCAAATGTAACTGGATGTCCTGTATTTTTATTTGTTCAATCTGGCAACCCTACCAGAGAAGTGAGTCCAGCACTTGGGGCTGCTTTTGTCCGTGGGCATTTGCCAATCTGAGTCATCAGAGAGGTTGAGCTGTGCTTTTGAAAGCTTATTAGGATTAGGGGTACAAAACTGGAATGCAGGGCCTACTGAGGTTGGAGACTCTGATAAACCACCCCTGTGGTAGATTATTACTTTGATAATCTCCAGTGAGCCATGGCTATGGGTATCCATGCCCTGTGTCCTCCCCTTGACTCTGGGCTGGCTCTGTGACCCATTTTACCCAATAGAATGTGACAGAAGTGATGTTGTGCCAGGTCGGGTTCAAGCGTTAAGAAGGTAGCTTCCATATTTTGGCTCTAGGGGAAGTCAGTTGCCATGTAATAAGTCTAACTACCTTAAGAACTGGGAGCTAACCGAGGAACTGGTGATGTGTACCTGGATTTCAGAATTGCGATTGACTTGTGTCTGCCAGTTTCTCCTTTTCGAGTAGGAATATACTTTGAGATTGTCCTTTCTCTGCGTCACCATTTCCTGTGGGGAGCAGGTAACTTGTCTCTTTAGTTCAAAGGTTGTCAGATCCAGGGGAATATCACTGGAGAAGTCTCATTCATACCTGGACCTGAACTTAGGGAGTTCAAACTCAATCCTGGTAGAGCAATGGGGTGAGATTTTCGGGGGTCTTAAGGGGTGGTGAGTGTATTTTGCACTGGGGAGGAAGTGAATCATTAGGGGACAGAGGGAAAATGGACAGATTGTTACTTTGGTATAGGCCCCCAGTGAACGATATTGTGTGAGTACTCACACCACAACTGTTCCCTCCCCTTGAATCCGGACTGGCCTGTGACCTGCTTTCACCTACGGAACATGGTGGAAATGACACTGTCAGTTCCAGATCTAAACCTCTAGAAGGCCTGGCAACTTCCACATTTGCCCTTTGGAGGAAACCAGCCACCACGTAAAAGTCTGATTATCTTGAGACAGGATATTGTGAGAAACCCAACCTAGCCTCATGGAGAGACCATGTGGGAGAAGAACGTAGGACCCTCGCCAACATCCCACTGAGGTCCCACTTGCCCTCTAGGTGAGTAAGACCATCTTGGAAGTAGATCATTCCGGCCTAGTCAAGCTGCCCTGACTGATGCCACATAGAGTAGATACCAGTGTCCCTGCTCCATATTGAAGAATCATGAGCAACTAAATAGAATAGTTATCGTTTTAAGTCAGGAATAAGCAAAGTATGGCCCATAAATGGCTCCCTGTTCTTCTTCTTCTTTTTTTAAACAGCTTTATTGAATTATAATTAATTCACCTACCATACAATTTATCCATTTTATGTATGCAACTCAGAGGTCTTTAGTATATTCATAGATGTGTGCAACTATCACACAGTCAACCTTAGAACATTTTTTTAAGTTTATTTATTTATTTTGAGAGAGAGAGAGAGCAGGAGAGAGTGTGGGAGGGACAGAGAGAGAGGGAGAGACAGAATCCCATGCAGGCTCTGCAGTATCAGCGTGGAGCCCAACAGGGGACTCGAACTCTTGAATCATCAGATCATGACCTGAGCCAAATCAAGAGTCAGATGCTTAACCAACTGAGCCACCCAGGCGCCCCTCTAAAGATTTTATTTTTAAGTAATCTCTACACCTAATGTGGGGCTTGAACTTACAACCTTGAGATCAAGAGTCTCAGGCTCCACCAACTAAGCCAGGCAGGGTCCCTTGTTTGTTTGTTTGTTTGTTTGTTTGTTTGTTTAAATATTGTTTTGGCTGTTCTGGGTCCCTTGCAATCTGTATGAATTTTAGAATCACCTTGTTGATTTCTCTAAAGAAGTCAGCTGGGACTCTGATGGGATTGCATTGAATGTGTAGATAATTTGGGGAGTATTGCCAACTTAACAATGTTAAGTCTTTTGATGTATGAACATAGGATGTTTTTCCGATTATATAGGTCTTCTTTAATTTCTTTCAACAATGTTTTGTAGTTTTCAGAGTATAAGTTTGGTACTTCTTTTGTTAAATTTATCCCTAAGTATTTTATTATTATTTTTTGAGATTTTATTTTTAAGTAATCTCCACACCCAACGTGGGGCTTGAACTCACAACTCCAAGATCAAGAGTCACACACTCTATTGACTGTGCCAGGTAGGCACCCCAGTATTTTGTTCTTTATTAGGCTATTATAAAGGAAATTTTTTTCTTAATCTCATTTTTTCATTGTTCATTGAAAGTGTATAGACATATCATTGATTTTTATTATAGATCTTGTTTCCTGCAAACTTGCTGAATGTACTTATTTTTCAAAATTTTTTTAATGTTTGTTTATTTTTGAGAGAGAGAGACTGAGCGTGAGTGGGGGAGGAGCAGAGAGAGAGACACAGAATACAAAGCAGGGTCCAGGCTCTGAGCTGTCAGCACAGAGCCCAACATGGGGCTCGAACCCATGAACCATGAGATCATGACCTGAGCCAAAGTCGGACGCTTAACCAAATGAGCCACCCAGGCACCCCTACTTATTATTAAGTAAGCTCTACATCCAACGTGGGACTTGAACTCACAACCCTGAGATCAAGAGTCACATGCTCTACTGACTGAGCCACCCAGGTGCTCCCGAATTCGCTTATTGGTTCTAACAGTTTTTAAGTGGATTCCTTAGCATTTTCTATACACAAAGATCATGTCATCTGTGTTTAGAGATAGTTTTACTACTTTCTTTCCAGTCTGGATGCCTTTTAATTTCTATGTCTTGCCTAATCACCCTGGCTAGAACCTCCATTAAAATATTAAATAGAAGTGGCAAGAGTGGACATTCATGTCTGTTCCTTGTCTTTTTCTTGGAAAAGGTATCAAGTCTTTTAAGCATGGTGTTAGTTGTGAGTTTTTTTGATGATATTCTTTATCAGCTTAAGAATGGCTGCCTGGCTTTGTAAATAAAGTTTTAGTGGAACACAGCCATCCCATTCATTCATGTATTGTCTATGGCTGATTTGAACTATAATGATAGAGTTGAGTAGTTGTAACAGAGACCATATGGCCTGCAAATCTAAAATATTTACCATCTTGCCGTTTAAGGAAAAGTCCACTGACATCTGTCTTAAACTGCTAAATTTTAGGATTGTTTGCTATGAAACCATATATAACTGAAACAACTCCCAGGCTTTGACTGGAACCTCAAAGAGCTGCAACATTGGGTAAGGAGGAACCATAAACAAACAAACAAACAAACAAACCATAAATAAACAAACCCTCCCACATACTGTAATCCAGTTTCAAGTCATCTGGGAAGCTCAGAAAATCAGAAGCCATGAAATTGAGTTAAGGTGATCTTAGCTTACCAGTGTCCCCAAATGCCTGCAGAAACCAATGGAAATCCTTTTGGGAGGAAGATGTTATCACTGTTGCCTTAAATGATTTTTCAAATACAATGTCCAAAACATAACCAGGTACATGATGAGATAAAACCTCATGAGGAAGAACCAGTAGTAAAAATTAACAATGGAAACCGATCTACAGGGACTCTAGATTGAAATTAACAGACATAAGCCATAAAACAGCTACACTTACTTTGTTTAAGGAGAGAAAAGCCAAGCTTGAAAATTATAGCAAGTCACAAAGAGACATAAGAAGTGACATAGCAGATCTGAAAAGACCCAAAGAGAAATTCTGGAACTGAAAAAAAAAAACCCAAACAAACAAGCAAACAACAAATTAAGAGCTTGATGGATGGGTTTAAGAGGAGAATTTTTTTTTTTTTAAGGAGGCTCCATGCCCAAGGACACTAAGTGACTTGATCTCATGACCCTGAGATCAATCAAGAGTCGCATGTTAGGCACCCCAAGAGAAGAATTTTTTAAAAAGCTGAAGAGAGAATTAGTGAACCGAAGAAGAGTCACAAGAAACTTTTACAACAGAGCGTTGAAGGACAAAAGATAGAAGATACAGAAGAAAGGATGTAGTGAGAAGGTCTAATAGGTATTTCAACTGGGGGCCCAGAAAGAAAGAGGTACAGAAACAGTAATTGAACATACAATGGCTGAAATTTTTTTCAAAATTAATGAAAAATTATTCAAATGTGATAAGCAGCCATGAAGTGACATACATTCACTCCACCATGTGGTTTGACTCTTAAGACAGTGTATCTTTAGGGCACCTGGCTGGCTCAGTTGGTAGAGCACGCAACTCTTGATCTCAGGGTCGTGAGTTCAAGCCCCATGTTGGGTGTAGAGCTTACTTAAAAACAAAAACAAAAACAAAAACACACCAGCACATCCTTCCCGTGCACACCTACCTTTGAAAGCGTTCTGAAACCAACATAAAGGTGGATCCATAGCAGATGGAACAGGGCTTGTGTGGGATGAGTTCAAATACAAACTTTGCCACTCCCTGCTGTGCTACCTGGAGGAGACTGCCAAACTTCAGTTTTCTCAGCCAATAAATGGGGCTAGGAATACAAGCCCACCCCACATCGCCGTTGTGAGAATCGAGTGATACGGTGCATGTGAACAAACCTAATGAATGCCAAGGGCTTTAAAAATGAGATATGGTTTGAGTAGGATCACAAACATTCCCAGGGGCACTACCAGTGACAGGTCAGACTGGCTACATAATTTGCAGGTGAAATGAAATGAAAATGCAACTGTCGAGAAATTATTAAGAATTTCAAGACAGCGACAGCAGAGCATTAAACCAAGCGCAGGTCGCACGCCCATGAAGCCAGCCTTGGTAATAGGCCCTGCAAAGAACCGCTCTGTGCGTTAGGAAAGGGCTGTCTGTTCCACATCCAGGTGTCTGCAGCCATAGCCCACGTTATCTTTGAGCTCTGAAGGGCAGCAGTGTTTGGGGAAACTGCAAGCACACGTGTTTCCAAATGCCAAGGAGGGCAAGTGCAGCGACCGGAGTGGTTTTCTGAGAGAGTGGGTGGGGCCAGCCGGGCTGCCATCAGAACTGTGGAACTGACTGTTCCCCACAGACTCTGGCCTAGAAAAAAAAAAAAAAGCCTGCAGCTGTATCTACAGGGCCTGTTGTTGTTTGCTGCGGTGTGTTACAACACAGCCTGGCAGCCTCCGGGGCCTTTCTGTCTTCCTCCTGGAAGAGCCTGGTCCCAGAACATGTGACATGGCCACACAGCCCTGCAGATTTCCCATACTGCTCCTCGCTGTTCCCTCAATTACCAGGCTTTTCCAGGTCTGCATGCTTTTTTGCTCATCCTATCCTCTGCAGACTAGGAATCCCTTTCCTTCCTCTTCCACATCCCTCCATCTGGCAAACACCATCTTTCAAAACTCTTTTAGGACTCAGCTCTAATGCCACCTCCTCAATGAAGCCTTCCCTGCCTTTCCCAGGAAAAGCCAACTGCTCCTTCCTTGGAGCTGTCCACTGTAACATAAGTGGTACTGACATGTAATGTGGAAGTCACCAGCTCCTTGGCTAAAGCCTTCAAGGGCTGAGACAATGTCTCCTCACCTATGCGGACTCTGCACACAGCACAGTGCTTAATACTTGCTAGTAGTAAGCACAGTAGACGCTTAATCAACTGGGGTTAGAAACTTTCAGAACAAATCATTGAAGAAAAAATGGTTGGATTTGGATTCAATCACCCATGTCTTGTTGAATTAATGTATGAATAAATTGTGTCAGTGATTCTCCCTGGCATCTGGTAAAAAGGGAAGCTTCTAGGCATTAAGTCAGGGCCTTCTTTGCTCTTGAGGTTTCCGTGTTGGCTCTAGTTGTTTTTTTCCCCAGGCACCACGTCCTGAAGGCAGGGATGGTGATTTGTTGAAGAGGGTCTTCAAAAATACCTAAATGACCAACATGACATAGCGCAGAGAGCAGATTTGGAGCTAAGAGATGTGGCTTCTGATCTGGTTATGGGACATAAGATTTCCATAGGTGACTATTAAGTCCCATAGCTATGAGACTTTAGGTTTCTGTTTCTCAAAAATGAGGGGTTTGAGTTAGCTACCCCTTAAAGCCCAGGTGCAGCCAGTTCTATCTCCTCATCTGAATCTCTATGGGAACTACTCAGAGGCAGCCAGCCTTCTGGTTGGAGGAGCTTAGCCCCTCTTGAAGCTGCGTTTGCTCAGCGGGTCTACCCTTTGCTGATGGGGGGGTGGGGGCGGTGGTGCGGTGGGAAAAGGGGATCAGAGAACACCAATA
Source organism: Prionailurus viverrinus (assembly GCF_022837055.1). Classification (NCBI taxonomy): domain Eukaryota; kingdom Metazoa; phylum Chordata; class Mammalia; order Carnivora; family Felidae; genus Prionailurus; species Prionailurus viverrinus. The sequence continues at coordinate 34,353,008 of NC_062565.1, read as the reverse complement.
TTTTTTAAGGTCTTTTGCTGTCTCAATGGCCTGGTGTCTCATGCTTGAAAGGCAGAAAACCACGGGAGAGCATAGTCTTCACAGTCATTTAGTGTCCATGGGGAAGTACCACGGGCTAAACTGGTTCTCAAGATGGGATTTTCCCGAGGCCCAACGGGGCATTTTTTTTTACTTCCTAGGGCTAACCTAGTATGCTTACCTGACACAAACATCCTGGCCTGCCCCTCTCCATCCTTTGGGCAGGCCTGGCAAACAGGCAGCAAGGCAGAGCTTTCAGAGATACGATTCAGATGTGAAGTCAATAGCTTGTTTAGGCATGAGTTTCTCTGAAGGTAAGAGACGGTGTGAGGGGGCATGGGTCAGTTTCCTTCATCCCTTCCCGCCGGCCCCCACAAAGGCCAAGGGCCAGACACGTGGGCTGGCGTGGAGAGGCGGAGTTTACACTAAGGCGGAGGTGCAAATGGACGGGGGCGGAGTCTTATTTGCATAGACGGTGCGCGGCCACCAATCCGGACGGGCGGAGCGACAGCCCGCGCGCCTTTTGGGGGCGGACTGACAGCCCCAGGGCCCTATCGAAGACAGGTCCTGCGGCCGGCGGGGGCGGGACCGCGCCGGGCGCTGCCCCGGGGATTCGGGCCGGTTCGCGGGCGCTGCCAGTCTCGGGCGGCGGCGTCCGGCGCGCGGACGGCCTGCTGGGTGGGCTGGGGGCCGAGCAGCGCTAGGGTGAGGCGGAGAGAGAAGGGGCCAAGGAGCAGCCACGGCGACAGGTACCGGCGCCATGGCCGCAGGGATGGGGCGGGCGGCCGCGGCGCCCCGGGAACCGAATTCCCTCCTTCGCGGTCAGATCGCCGCCGCGCCGCTTCGGCGCCCCCTCACGCGCGGTTCTCCTGCCCTAGAGAGGCAGGCTCGGGGCGAACGGGGCGGGGGAAGCCTCGAGGCGAGCGCGCCGGATGCCCCTTGCCCAACTGCGGGGCCCCTCCGCGCCCCGCCGGCCCGCGGGGTCGGTGCTCTCTCCGCGAGGCGCGGAGTCGGGCGACCTCGAGAGCCGCTCCCCGCCCCCGCCGCGCTCCGCCTCGCGGAGTCGAGGCCGGTCGCGCCCGCTCGTCCTCACCCGGCTTTTGTTTCCTGCCCGAGGTGACAGGTCCCGGCTCCGGCTCCCGTCGGTCTCCCCCGACTCGCCCGAGGCCCGGCGCCTGTGACCGCGACCGCCCGGAGCAGGCTGCGGGACCCGCGGAGAGCCGGGCGGCGCGTGAGCGGCCGCCGCCGCGGGCGGGAGAGAAACTTCGCCTTCCGGGGCCCGGGCCGGCGGGCGAAGTCGAGCCGGGGTGAGCCGTGCGCCGGGACGCCGCGGGCGCGATGGAGCCGCGCACACCTGGCGGGGCCCGTGGCGGGTGAGGATAACGGAGTGTCCCGCTGCTGCGCTCCTCGCTTTCGGTTTGCGCTCCCGGGGCGGTGGGTGTGGATGCGTGTTCGCCGCCTTCACCTGCCACCATGGGACAAGTGACTGGGATACAGCATCCCGGCTCTCAGCCGCTCTTGAAGGGTGCCAGTGCAGCGCCTTTCTAACAGGTGATTATTCTCGTGCCAGGTGAAAGCCAGTTCCAACTTGTTTTAGGGCTCCTGACTTGGTTCACTCCTGGAACGTTAGAACTCCTTCCACTGATGTCTGAAAAGGTGTACTGGCAATAGTATAGGAGTCCAACCCAGTATTGATTTAAAACAAAAAACAAAAAGCACCAACCGTTTGAGGGGGTCAGCGTGCAGATTGATTGCATTCTTTCCATTGACGAGCCTGGAGGAACATGGTCTTATTTTAAAAATTCGGTTTCTGCAGTGGTGGCGAAAGCGTAGTAAGGTACAAAGTCAGTAAATGGAGAATGCAGAAGTCTAGATACCCTTCAGGGTGGTTCAGGACAGCGTGTACAACGTTTGGCCGCCATTCAGTAAATTCTGCATGAAGTAGTTTGAGCTCGTGGTTTTGGATTTACTTTTCAGGAGTATGTTTTCCAGTGGAATAAGGCTTAGCATTGAATGGGAGCTTTCTTTGGAAAAATGGGAGTAGACAGGCGTGTTTATTTTCATTGTCTTCCCATTTTGTTAGATTGTGGACAAGGGAAAAGTCAAGGCATATTTTGGTTAAGTGTTTTTAATAGTCTGTGGAATTCTGCCCCCCGCCACCACCCCCACCCCCACCCCCACCCCCACCCCAGAGGGGTTTTTACTTTAGAGAATTGTAGTAGCTTTTTCTCTTGGTGTATGAATCAAAGGTCAGGGATAGACTTGAACGAATTTTTATTCTTTTTGGGAAATTTTTATTTGTCGTACTTTCACTTAGCCTTTTCTGCGTCTCTCTCCCAACTGACCTCCACTTACTTAATCCACCATTATGGACCTGACCAATGTAGGGCATCTACAGAAAAAATACACTTAAAAGTAGTATATAATTATTTTTTAAATGTAGTTTATATGTATTTAAGTTTATTTGTAAGTAACTTGATTTAGCTTACTTAATTTTTTTCTAATGTGTGTTTTGTGTCTATTGGGGATGACTTATATTTAAGAGGGGTGCAACTTTTTAAAAGCAACGTTATAGTTTTGATTTAATTATGCTACTTTATTAATATTTCACTGAATGGTTATTTTATTATGTACCTAGCTATTTAGTAACATCATTTAAAGTTGAACTCTTTAACCAATAGGCTAGTTGTGACTGGGATTTTAAAACAAAATCAAAGAGATGGTCTTTATGAAGTGTTTTATATCTCTAAAACAACAGGGTTAAGTGTTATGAGGTCTTTGTCCTTACAACATTTAACAAAACAAATACATACTTTTTTAATCTTTAATTTTGGGTGTTTTTTTTTTTTTTTTTAAGAAAAAAACCCCCATAATTTTAACGAGTTCAACATGAAAACCTTTTAAAACACTGGATTAGGCAACTAATTAAATCCTCAATTTTCTCTTTGTTCTTGGGCTGGAAAAGAACACATATTTTGGGTTAGTTTCCTAAAGGTTTCTTAGCTTAGAACAAATCAGTCTAGAGAAGAAAGAACATCCTCATTCTGTAGCTGTAGAAAAAGTTATTGCTATTAAAGCAGAGTTGTCTTTTTGATGCTTAGGGGAGATTTGTTCAACAGTGGCACGTCGTGTTGAGTGAGTTTTATTCTACATAAATAGTTGTAAGGAATCTTATAAGTCTGAGGTTCTCTTTGTTTTGGATGACTTAGATAATTGTTCTTTAAAGTGTATAGGAATATATGAGTTTTAACTAGTATGTGTAATTTTCTATGTATAAATAATTATTACAATCCTTATCATATGGTGATGTTTAAATATACCACATATAGTAAATTAAACTTATATTTCATAGTTTTATTTACACAAAAGCATATTTTAGGAACTTTATTAAAAGCCCATTTTCAAATTCAGTTTTTAGATATTTTACTGGTTTTTTTGGTCCACTTTAACTTGTGGTAGACCATATCAAAATTATCAACCACATTTCAGTTTCAGAATTAAGCATAAGTTGAATTCTTATATGTACACAATAAACATATTGAGTGTTTAAGTCATTTATCCTCAGGTGTGGTTCTTTTTGTTGTTTGGGGGTTGGCAAATATTTTTGAATGAAGAAAGGCACAAAGAAACAAGGACATATACTAAAATAGCTAATCTGAGGATAAATCAAGTGGCCGTGTTAGACATGAATATGGCTTTATTTGACCCCAGTACACATGTTACATCTAGCATTAAGAATATCTCTGTATAGGCCTTTAATTAATTTTTCAGAGTTCCTAAAGAAAAATCTATATTGTTCATATTTTGGCACACCAAATTCTGTGATTACTCAATGCTGAACAGTTAAATACAGACATTTTATAATTCTGAAACAATTTGAACTTTTTTTTTAAGATTTTTTTTTTTTTTTTTTTTAAGCTGTCTACTCAGTGTGGGGCTTGAACCCACAACCCTGAGATCAAGAGTTACATGTTCCACCAATAGAGCCAGTCAGGCACTCTGAAACTTTTTGAACTTTTTTTTTTTAAACAAAAGTTTGTCTTTTTTCTTTTATTTTTTGGAGAGAGAGAGAGATTGAGAGCACGTGTGAGCAGGGGAGAGGGGCAGAGAGACTATCACAGGCAGGCTCCACGTTCAGCTTGTGACTGACTGAGGCACCCTGGCGCTCCTGAACTTTCTAACATAGTTGATTAGTAATTATTTTGCTTTCTCATTATTGTACATGTCTGAATTTTCTACAGTGCATTTCCCCCCCCTACTTCTGGCCAGCTTTAAAGAAAAATTTTGCATGGTTTACTTTTCACCAGTCTTTTCTGGCATGCTCCTGGTGTTACCAGAATCACCTGGATCAGTGATAACCATTGTGCATATTCTGTAGTATTTTTCACAGGCTGGGCCCAATTCAGTATTCTTGCCGCTGCGTGTTGGGCCCCAATTTTGGCCAAGATAGTGTAGTGCTTATTTCCTCAAGGCTGGGTGGTTGTTGGCTAGGATGACCAGTTTGGCCGTGTCTGATTATTTTATCTACTTGTACCCCATCATGTACTGTCCCCTTATCATATCAACTTGGAGCCTAGGGGTAATTGACTCCAGTGAGGACTTCTGTGCAGCTACCATCTTCCTGCCTTAGGTGTGGGACAGCTCCAACCAAGAGCAGTCTCCAGTCCTGGCCAAGGAGCTAGTGAGAAAGGCTCTATAGTGCTTTTTTTTTTTTTTTTTTTTTTTTTTCTTGACTTCTGATAATATATCCCCAAAGTGTAAAGAAAATTAAATTTACATACAGAGGAGACATACACTGAGTGGTTGTTGGTATGTAAATAACTATTGACTTTAAAACAATAGCCACTTAAGTGTGATTTAATTTGCAAATAAGATACCGTTACATGACTCTTCCGTCAAAAGAGAGCTTAAAATAATTATAGTAGGGCCTAACTCACTCTTGTAACTAATTTGTATAACAGGTTACTAAGGATATTTAGCAATATTTTAAACACTAAAATTCAAGCTCTCAAAATAATTTGTAACTCACAATTTGTTATGAAGAGAATTACCCTGTATTCTCCTGAAACTTAAACATGTAAGACTATGTCCTTAAATGGGGCAAGTTCATTTTATGCTTAATTTAGTATTTACTTCTAGTCTTTTGGAAAACATCTAGTTAATGAGAGTGAAGGACCACCAGAGGGAGTATGGGGTCTACACAATTGCTGTACCTGTTTTCTGCTCTTGGTTTGGAAGAAAGATATTTTAAAAATAAGAATAAAATTGTAATTCTCTAAAACAGTCAGGAAAAAGATGATGACAGTTGAGAGTTGTAGTGGTTTAGAGCCACTGTTGGTTTTTGTAACAATTAATCAAGGCTGTTTTCCTTGTTTTTTTAGAAAATGGTACAATTATTGGAAAATGATGTATTTTCAGAGTGAATAATGGGTTAAGTAAATTACACACCTGTGAAAGTCAGGGACCATTTAAATGCTAAGAATATTTTTTAAGATTAAAAATGTAGTACATTAGAATGGTATGTTTTTGAAGTTGCTCATTTTGGGGGAAGAGGAATAAAAGGTGAACAAAGAGCAAACATTAGAAGTGGGTTGTTTTCTCCCATTGATAGTTGCAAACCCTTTATAAAACAGGCAGCGGTAAATTTCTAGGACATTTTGTAGCATTCTGCCTCCATCTTGGCAATTTATGGGTAATGTTAAATGAGGAGACACTTTTAGTCCCCTGAAAATGATAATCTGATTATCAACAGCAGAGTTGGGAGTTTCAAGTTGACTTCAAAAATCAGATTTATGTGTATGTTTCTTAGTGTTACCATCACTAGAAATTAAAGAACTTCCTCTACTTTTAGCTGCAATTACACAGTAGAGTTTCAGAGTCAGGATGTATCTTTCATAGACTTAATGCTGCGGTAAATTACTTCTTGGGATGGAGAAAACATCCTAGGGATTGAGCCTTTTTCAGAATATATTCTCAATGGAGATGGGATGGTCTTTACCCATGTTAAGTATCAGCCAATGGATTATTTCCCTGTTTAACTTAAAAAAAAATTTTTTTTTTTACATTTATTTATTTTTGAGAGACAGAGAGACAGAGCACAAGTGGGGAGGGGCAGAGAGAGAAGGAGACATAGAATCCGAAGCAGGCTCCAGGCTCTGAGCTGACAGCGCAGAGCCCCACGTGGGGCTCGAACTCACAAACCGCGAGATCATGACCTGAGCCGAAGTCGGACACTTAACTGACTGAGCCACCAAGCGTCCCTTAACTTTGTTTTAAAAAAGCAAGACGATAAAATAAAATATGTACTTTTAACACATATTTTGGGTTTTACTCCTCGCATAGAAAATGATTGTGTAGTGGAGGTAACAGTAGCTTATATGGAGAGAAATCTGTTTCTCTTTTGAATTATTCTTAGGTTAAAGCAATACTAAGAGGGGCGCCTGAGTGGCTCAGTCGGTTGAGCGTCCGACTTGGACTCAGGTCATGATCTCACAGTTCGTGGGTTCGAGCCCCGTGTCGGGCTCTGTGCTGACAGCTCAGAGCCTGGAGTCTGCTTCGGATTCTGTGCCCCCTTCGCTGCTTGCCGCTTGCACTCTGTCTCTCGCATTGTCTCAAAAATAAATAAACATTTAAAAAAATACTTATTAAGAAAAACTGAAATGGACAGCTTTCCCACATTAGATGTGTTTTCACTGTGAACTTTATACATTTAAAGAAATATATCTTTGTTGGCCCCAATCTATTCATTTATATACACACGCGTAGGTAAAATAACCTATGTTTTATTTTTTGTATTTTATACAACTGTATACATATTTCCTATATATAATTATACTATGTAATGAGTCCATCTATCTGTACTATATGACTTTACAGGCTTATTTATATGTGAGCCCCCCACCCCTTTCTAAATGAAATCTTATTTCACCAAGGAGAAAGTACATATTCACAAAAAGATTGATGTAAAATGTTCATAGCAGCTTTTTGTACAGTAGAAATGAACTAATGATTCGCACAACATAGATGAATCCAAGAAATATTATTCAGAGCAAGAGAAGCCAGGCATAAGTATGTACCAAATGATGCCATTTTTGAAAAATACAAGAACGGGCGAAACTTAGGTATGGTGATAGAAATCAGGACAGTGGTTTCTGGGTAAGAGTGTGGTTGACTGGAAAGAGGCAAAAAGGAACTTTCTAGGGAGATTGAAATATTCTGTAGCTTGATTTAGGTAATGGAAATTCAAGTGTACGCTTTTTGGGTAACTTACTTTCATATAATTTTTAACTTACAGAAAAATTGCAAGACCTAGTCCAAGGAATGCCCAGATTCACCAGTTGTTGGTGTACACGCTTTTTCAAATTTACTGAGCTGACTACTTAAGATCTGGGCATTTTACGGTATGTAATTTTTACTTTAATGAGGAAAAGAGCTACAAAAATTTGTTGGAGAATGATCTTGTTATCTGCAAAATGAAATACCTCGATTCAGACTTAAGGAGTGCTTTACTGATGATGGAGAAGAGAATCACTGACGATCTCTTGTCTCTGTATATGTGTATTTATACTGCTTCTCTCTGAAGTTTCATGGTGACTTATTTCTGTTAGAAGAAACAAGGTTCTGAACGTGATTCAAAGCACAAGTATCAGCAAGGAAAGCCTGCCTTATTAGAGTATGGGACTGATAGCTAGCAATAGCTTTCTGGGAAGTGAGGGTGTGATTATTCCTGTTAAGCGTTGCACACCTACAGTGTGCTAGATTTTGCACAGACATGCATAGTTTTTATTGTCTTGGAACTTACCAGATGAACAGGAGGCAAACAAATCTGCTTGTCTTTTTTTGGGTGGTGCTGTTCATCATATGGAGGAAAGATAGGTGCTTACAAACTGTATAAACTATTCTTGGTTATCAGCGAGTGGCAGATCTAAGCAGTAAATTTGTTGCTCTCCATTAGTTGCAGTGCTGTCAGAGTCTCTAGAGTGATTTGGTGTAAACTACATCTATTTAAATCCTAGCTAAAACTTTGGTAATTCTTAAAAACATTCAACTTTACCCTTCTACTTATTAGTTTATATACTTTTATTTTTTTTATTTTTTATTAAAAAAAAATTTTTAACGTTTATTTATTTTTTTTGAGACAGAGAGAGACAGAGCATGAACGGGGGAGGGAGAGAGAGAGAGGGAGACACAGAATCAGAAGCAGGCTCCAGGCTCTGAGCCATCAGCCCAGAGCCTGATGCAGGGCTCGAACTCACGGACCGCGAGATCGTGACCCGGGCTGAAGTCGGACGCTTAACCAACTGAGCCACCCAGGCGCCCCAGTTTATATACTTTTAAATGTGTGGGTTTTTTTACAGGTTAGGGTTAGGTATAATTTATGGGTCTTGGTTCTTTTAATTTTTTTTTTGTATCCACATAAAAAAGTTGTTTATTTGATTACTTAGTAGAGTGGAAAATATTTGAAATAATATGACAACTAACCAGCAGGTTCAACAAAGCAATCATTGGTACTGGGGATGAATGTTTATTTTGCCTTTACTAACGAAAATCATACATTTATATGGACTATATATTTTCTTCAGCAAAAATTGTAAGTTCATTGAAAAGCAAAATAACAAGTGTCCAACATCAAGTAACAGGGATAAAAGGACGTTTTGCATTTAATGAACATATTCATGTTTCTCTAAAATGACACAGAATCTTTTTTCCCTTTCATACACACTAAATTTCATTGGTCTATTAAGAATGAGTAAAACATTATTTGAAATGTTTTATCTGTTAGGATTTTGGTTCAAGTTGTCAAGCCGTTTTTGTTTTTGTTTTTGTTTTAGTTGTCAAACCTTAACTGCAGATAGAATTTTAAAAATATCTGTAGATAGGCTTTTTTTTTTTTTTTTTTTTTTTTATAATGGAAGTTTTAAACTACACAGACCTGGGGAGAATAGTATTATGAACCTCTACCTATTCTCCAGATGTATTAACTATCAACATTTTTTTTGTGCTTTTTTTTTTTTTTTTTAAGTTATTTAGAGAGAGAGTGTATGTGCACATGGGGCAGGGGCAGAGAGAGAGGAAAGAATCCATCCCAAGCAGGTTTTGCGCTGTCAGCACAGAGCCCAGTGTGGGGCTCGATCTCATGAACCATGAGATAATAATGAGTGACCTGAGCCGAGATCAAGAGTCAGATGCCTAACTGAGCCACCAGGTGCTCCCAGTGTGCTTTTAAGACCATTAAGTTCTCACAAATATTATAAAATGGTAGTGGTATTGGTGCATCAGATTTTTCTCTTAGTATTTTCCAAAAGTTTTGTTATAAATATAGAAACTTCAGAAGCAGTGTGTTTTAGTTCAGAGACTTGACTTTGGACAAATAGTAATTATGAAACTGTTTTAATCCTTAGCTTCTCTCTGTCAATTCATAGCCTGAGGAAAAAATAATGTTTTAGCTTTTCGTTTAGAACAAAGCAGTCCAGATATTTTGTATCTACATAATAAAGTATTCATCTGGAAGGTTAGGTCATCTTCAAAGTCTATTATCTGAGGAATGCCGTTGTTTTAAGAGTTTTTTTTCTATATCCTTCTCTTTCTCTAAAAACTTGGTCCTTGCTGTGCTTTTAGGCCCCAAATATGTATCTTCTGTTTAAACTTGAGGCCTTCCAAACTTGAGGCCCAGATTTTCACCTATGTCTTAAATCTAAATCTGTTTAAATACCATCTCTGTAGAAGCTGCACACCAACACCCCCGCCCCTCATCCCCAGCCAGAAAGCTCTTCCCGGTTTTCCTCTTTAGCTGTTAATAACTCCATTATTCTTGTCGGTCATTTTTCACTCTTCCTTTACTTCCTAACTAAGCTCAGTGAGTCACTAAAACACTTTGCTTCTGACTTTATAATGTCTTCTTTATTTTTTTGTCCTTTTCATTTCTAGTACAATTATCCTAATTTGGTTAACATGTTGAAGTAGGAGATTATCCCTAATCTATAATGAACTTGATACATACCAAAATTAAGCTATGTTTCTAGAGTAAACTAAGGCATTTTTGTCTCTTTCAGAGAAGGCTTCAGTCAGCCCTCTATAGCAGAGACATCATTTTGAAGGCCTAAGTAATCACTGTATTTAAACTAAGATGATACATAAGACTTGAAAAATCACTCAGCTCAAATAACTTGGAGAACGGTGACTGGCAGGGCCCACAGTTTATTGTGGGGGGCAGGGGGTAGGGTGTAAGCAGCAGCCTTTCTTAGACCACAGAAATGGCCCAAGATGAGTTCCTTCCAGGCCATAATGTCTTCAAGTGCTTCGCAGTTGAGGAAATATTAAGTGTATATTATACACTCTGATGACTTCTTGGTGTTTTTAAGGCTAAAAGTACCAGTGTATGGGTTACTTAAAATTCTTCTCTTGTCCCTTGTGCCATATTTCCTGACCAAGATAGTTCCTGTCTAAAAGCTACTTCTGCTGAAAGTGACATGATACTCTTTTCATTATTTTTCTTTACAGACTCCTAAAATTGAAGTTTGTCAGAAAGATAGGAGCCTGAGGTTAGTTAGGAGGGTATAAAATAGAAACAGGAAAGTAAGTGATCCTCATTAGCTGTCATCCAGCCTCCAGGGGCCTTGGGCCTGATTCCTTTCCAGACGGGTTGTAGTTTATCAACTTGGCTTGCCTTTGGTTAGCTTATGGAGATCTTTTTTTCTTTCTGCTCTTCTGGGAAATGTTTGAATTTCCTCCTGGTAGGAACCAGGACTCAATTTGAGATTACTGATTTAGGGAATAAAAGAATTAAGTTCCATATTGCTTTACATAATCCAGAATATCTGATTATTTTATTCTATGGGAATTAGGAATAAAATGTGGATTCTGAGATACTTACGCAGAAACTAATAGTTATTAAGAGTGGAAAATGGAGGAGTAAAATACATTGCTAGGAAGCCTGGTCTGGGGGAGCAGACCTTGGAATGAGATTCAGGAGTGTTGCTGCTAAGTAGCTGTATGGTCTCGGGCAAATTAAAATCAACCTTTCTGGGCCTTATTTTAATTGTAAAATGAGTGGGTTAGATTAGATAGTATTTTAAGATTTCTTTGAATCTCTGAAATTCTAAAAGGAATGGTTTCTCAGGGGAAAAAAAAAACCCTCCTAATTTATGTACTGTTCCTAGTAGTTTTTCAGCTATTGCTTCATATACATATTTTTCTATTTCCTTCAGAGGTTAGGAAAAGAAACAATTATAGAAGGAGTCAGAATTCCTAAGTTGGATTAGATTTTAATGTTGTTATTTATTTGTGTTTCTCCACTGAGTTTATTCTGGATTCCTATTTTCTACCTTGTATCTGTGTCCATTTCCTTTCTTTTATTGCTTTTACTTGTCTTTACAGTGTTGACTTTCATATTCCTCTTTTCACTGCTTTTTGCTACTGCTTTTTTTTCTAGCTCTTCTTCACTGCTCATATTTCATTGTGGCATGGTATTCATCTGATAGACCCTTGAGTCTGAGCTATCACCAAATTAAATTTAGATATCCTAATAGTTGTTAGGATTAACGGGACCCTTCTACTCTATAGTACATACAGCTAGACAGAGGAGTCCAAAGATAAAGGGAGTGAGGGAGCTTGAAGGGAGAATGAGTGGTGTGAATGAGAGTTTCTAAGGATTAATTTGCTATTATGATTTAAACTATAAGTTAAGATATTGAAGTCTTGATGACGGTGACTCTGCCAGTGACAGCTTGGTCCTGGAGTCCTAATGGACTGTGAATTTCTTGCGGGGAGGTGCACCTCTGATCCTGAATCCTTCGTGTTCAGGGGCATGCTGTAGGCTAAGCACTAGTTGAGCTCAGTTGCGGTTAGGACGGATTCTTTCTTCAAGGTGTTCTCTGGTAGGCTGGACATGAAGAGCGTGGTACAGACTCTTTTCCGTAAGACTGTCACTACCATTTGGAGAGATTGGACAACAGACAGAGCTTCTTCTAAGCCTCGTTTCCTCACCTGTAATATTGAGGAGGGGCAGTTGTGAGAATTAAATGAGACAGTGTCTATAAAGCACTTAGCCCAGAGTCTGGTATATGTGTTCAGTAATCATTAAATGCCATCATAGTTTCATTAACAAGCACCTTTATATTTCAGGCATTCGGCTCTTTTAGGTTCTAAGTAGTGTTAAAGAATAAATGAGACAAGAGCCTGTTCTTAGAAAAGATAGAATATATGCACAAAAGATAAACAACAACCTAGGCCCCACAGTAAGTGGCAAATGAGTGGTTTACTTAAGAACTTGAGGGGCAGGAATAATTGCTGAGCAGATGAGAACTTCAGAAAGGTGACAACTCGATCTGAACTCTGAAGGACTAGTTAGCAAGCTAACAGAACAGGCTCTTACAAATTATAAACGGAATGCTATAGCTCTGCTACTGTGTAATCTCAAGCACAGTTACTCACCCCTCTCCCAGGATCGTTGAGAGAATTAAATGAGTTAGTATATGTCGGGCACCGAGAAGTGCTTCAGGCATGGTGAGAGCATGATAAATTAGTAGTGCAAGTTGAGAGGACAGAGAGTGCATTTCAGATAGAACACTGAGTGATAAGGAACGGGAGATATTCTAGATTTTTGTTGGAAATGATGAGGCCAAATTGGCTGAGGGGAATAACTTGTTGGAAAATAGCTGGTGATTATGTAGGGGCAGGATTATGAATGATTATGTCCGATGGTAGGAAGTCTTTTCTATAGGTACTGAGGCAACTTGGGAGGATTTCTTGGCTTATTTGTGAGGCACTCTGGCATTTCTCACTTTCTTTCCTGATTTCATTATAACTGAAACTTGTGTTTAAACTAATTTTGACAATGAAACTCATGATCCTTCCTGAACCATTTGTCCATTTCTTTTTGTAAACGTGAATTCTTTTACTTTTTTCCTCTCCATGTTTTAGTTGTTTACATAATCCTTACTCCTTTTCTCCAGATTTTCCTCTCTGTCCTCAGAAACCCTATTCTAGATCCTAAATCACTAAAGCCATAATGTAGAAAGGGCCAGGGGGAGGGAGAAAGAGAGGAAGGGAGGGAAATAACCTGTAGTCCAGCCATCTTGTTTTGCAGATGAGGACATTGATGTCCAGAGGAAGTACAGTCACATGTTCAAGATTCACAGCTAATTAATGAGCAAGCCTGCACCTTTTAGAGCTAAACTAGGGCTGGTTTTTTTTGTTTGTTTTTTGTGTTTTTTGCTGTCCTATCCAGTGTGATTCTCAACCATCTGAGTGGTAATTACAGTAGAACTACCAATAATTTTTCTACTATTACTATTAAAAACCAAGATAAAAAATAATTTTACTACCAAGAAAAATGTGATAGTGATTCACACTTAAAAAAAATTTTTTTTTTTTAATGTTTACTTATTTTTGAGAGAGATACAGAGTGTGAGTGGGGAAGGGCAGAGAGAGAGGGAGACACAGAATCTGAAGCAGGCTCCAGGCTCTGAGCTGTCAGCACAAAGCCTGATGTGGACTCAAACTCACAGACCACAAGATGATGACCTGAGCTGAAGTCGGACACTTAACCGACTGAGCCACCCAGGCGCCACGTAATTCACACTTCTTTAAAAAAATTTTTTTAAATGTTTATTACTTGAGAGAAAGAGAGAGACAGAGAGCAAGCAGGGGAGGGGCAGAGAGAGAGAGGGAGACACAGAATCTGAAGCAGGCTCTAGGCTCTGAGCTGTCAGCACAGACCCCCGACGTGGGGCTTGAACTCATGAACCACGAGATCATGACCTGAGCTGAAATCTGCTGCTCAACCGACTGAGCCACCCAGGCACCCCCACACTTCTTAATGAGAAACCCATGATTACATTTCTTGGATGAGCATTACTATTCTTGAAGTAATATTTGAAACCAAAACTCCAAAATCTGCTTTAAGAAGAAAAGGGTTTCCTTCTTTCATTTTTAGAGTTGTGAATTATAGTAGCATTGTAAACATAAATAGCATTCTCAAAAAAAGTGGACTTTTTGTTTCTATCATTTTACTGATTGATGTGCTTGTACGATTAGCATGGAGAGTTGGGAGCTCTGGTACTTTGGCCTTGCAGCCCCCAACCCTATATTTCTATTACAGTAGTCTCTTGAGTCGACATCTTCTCCAGCCTGTTACATTTTATTATATGCCACAAATAATGGTGAGAAACTTATTTCAGCATTGTTTTCTTCTACACAGTTTTCCTATGTAGATGCAGGATAATGGAAGATTTATTTATTTATTTATTTATTAAAGAAAAAATTTTTTTTAACATTTATTTTTGAGAGACAGAGAGACAGAGTGTGAGCAGGGGAGGGGCAGAGAGAGAGGGAGACACAGAATCCGAAACAGGCTCTAGGTTCCGAGCTGTCAGCACAGTGCCTGATGCGGGGCTCGAACTCATGGACTATGAGATGATGACCTGAGCTGAAGACGGACGCTTAACCGACTGAGCCACCCAGGTGCCCCTAAATTTTTTTTTAATGTTTATTTTTGAGAGAGAGAGAGAAGACAGAGCGTGAGTGGAGGAGGGGCAGAGAGAGAGAGAGGGAGACACAGAATCTGAAGCAGGCTCCAGGCCGAGCTGTCAGCCCAGAGCCCGACACAGGGCTCGAACCCATGGACTGTGAGATCATGACCTGAGTTGAAGTCGGCCGCTCAACCGACTGAGCCACCCAGGCGCCCCTACAATGGAAGATTTGTAAAGCTCTAAACTTAGTTTCTGGTCACTCGAGATGCTCAATAAATACTCCCTTTTTATAGAGTAGATAATTTTTTCTTGTATATAATGTCCATTCCAAGCCACCAAATAAATGATTATCACACTGTTTTTTTCCCTTGAAAGGTATTGTTTGAACTTTGGCAAGATATCCTTACTGCATTTTGAAAATTTGCATGGTGTACAAATACTTCTTAGTCACTTTGAGTATACTTTTATCATGAATCATTTTGCAACTGGTAACAATGTTCTATAGTCTTTCCCATGATTACAGAAAGAAAAAGGCATGAGTTACCTAAAAATGCCCCAGACCTCTGCTTATCCTGCTGTATTCCTTCAAAGAAAGTAGGCTCCTGGACTAGATTCATTTTTACTAAAATACTAATTTTTCTTTATCATTCTTAAACACTGAAGTTGAATTGTATAATCCACAGATGTATACAAATTTTTTCTCCCATATCCTTAAAGCTTTGTATCCAGTCACTTACTATATTTCCCATGGTTTGGTTTCTTTTTTCCTGTCTTCCCTTTTCTGAAGGGAGAAGGGATTTTTTTTAATCTGCCTTGTGATCTGCAATTTCTTTTGTATTTGGAAAATTGTTTTGGTATAAGTCCTGTAATTCTCATACATTGAGAAAGAAAGAGACTGTTTTGTAATTGTCATTCTTATATCAGTAGTATAATTTATATTTCCAATTTTGTAAACTATTAAATTTCTGCTATTGCTGTGTTAGCTGTCATGTATCATTTATACGCACTGTAGTTATGTTTGGTCATACTATGTTCACGTCCACTGTTGTCAAAGTGGAAATACCATGGCTGGGGTGTATTTATGTATTGCTTCTAGAATTGTAGCCATTGACGAACAGGAAACTGAAAGCTGAAAGTTCAGGAAATGTATTGTATTGAGACTTTGTGGAAAAAATATATATGATACTGAAATCCATGACCATTTGAAGCCTGAAAAATTTATATATGAGTTTAGTCAGAAACGAATATTATGGATTCTTGTAACAATGCTGTCAGATGCTTAAATATGATAATGGATGCAGTATGTGCATTGTGGGCCAGGAAAATTGTGCAATGCTAGAAAAAAATGCAACAGATTATTATATGTGTTCAACTATACGCTTTCAAGAAATAAAACAGCTGGCACATCTATCAAATTCTTCAAGGATGTCATGTTTTCAGAGAATTGCAGTTTGGGGTTTAGTTTAGTTCTCGGGAAGGGGAGGTCTCTATTTTACAAGGTAGTCCATTTTACTTTTAGGAAGTTCTGATGGGTAAGTTTTATTTTCTCAAGTTGAACTTTGTTTCCCTATAATTTATTAATATGTTCTGTATTTTCTTAGTGTTGAAAATAATTGACTAAAATGACTTCAAAAGTTAAATGTATGTTAAGTTTTATTTTTTCATGTATTGTGGCATTTTAGGTGCCTCATAAAATACTACCATTGGAATCTTTATTTTTGAACTTATTTTGTAAATTTCTGTCAGAGGAGATGCGATTAACGTATATGCCTGGAACCTGTATTTTCTGTTTCTATACATAGCTGTTTTAACAGGATGTGATTTATATGGCTTCAACATTCTATTCTTTGAGACAAGTAGGAAGTTTTAACATCGTGGAAGAGGACATTTTTCTAACAATTGTATTTTTGTTGCTGTTCCATTGTATATTTCAACAAAAGAGGTAACTAATGACTATTTCACTGCCACATTAAATGAGAATCCTATTTTTTTTTTACAATGTTCTTTGTAGGAATTTCAGCTGCATTATATGTACTTATAATCATTTTATAAGTACTTATAAGTCATTTTAATGGTCTCATTAGAATTAGCCTCTTGTCAGGATTGATTTTGGTTTATATCTGTTACGGTCACATGTTCACTTCCAAATTGTCGTGGCAGCCAAGGGGGTAGAAAGCAATGACTGGCAAAGATTGGGGATTGGTTCCACTCCAGGAGGTGGGGAACATGGTTCCCCGGTGGAAAGTCCCAGAATGCTGTTTCCAGCAGAGGAGGGGAGGAATGGACTTGGGGCTGACAAAACAAGGAGTCTCACCAAGGCCAGACCACACAGGGGCTGGGATGGAAGGTGAAAAAGTTGAACCGTGTGTGGTAGTTGCTCTTGTGTTGCAATAGATGTTTTTTTCCAAGAACAAGACCTTATTATACTTCTCACGTATATTATTATATTATCGAACTTCTTATGCAGTACATGTTCATTGTACAAAAATCTAGAAACATGTATAAGTTAGTGACGAAAATTAATATTTCCTATAACATTTTTCCCTTCCTCAAATGTTCTTGATTTCTCTTCATTTAGCATCTAGGTTCCTTTTTTGTTTGTTTTTGAGAGAGAGAAAGTGCATGTACGTGCAGCATGGGTGTGGGGCAGAGGCAGAAGCAGAGGGAGAGAGAGAATCCCAAGCAGGCTCCCACGCTGTCATTGCACAGTCTGATGTGGGGCTCACACTTGAACTGTGCGATCGTGGCCTGAGCGGAAAGCGAGAATCAGACGCTTAACTGCTTAACTGACTGAGCCACTCAAGTGCTCCTAGGTTACTTTTTGTTTATTTTAAAGTGTGCTTGTTGAACTGTTCTTTCTACAAATTGTGCTGCTAGTAACTTTTAGAATTAATTATGAAGGGAATAGGAGTCCATTTTTAAAACCTTTGTTTTTGTTTGATACAATTGCCCTATTAATTTGTATCTTTTTTGGGGGAACAACCATAGGCATAATGAGAACACAGACATGGAAGGCAGAGTGGCTTTTACAGGGGAAATGGGAAAAATGGAGACCAGAAGACCTTTTTATAAGCTCTTAGGGAGCATGGACTAGGTTTTTCTTGTTACTGTTCTGTCAGTATCATCAGGCACAGTGCTTGGCACATAGTAAGTGTTCCATAAATAATTGTTGAATGAAGGGATGAGTTTCTCATTAAGCATTTTGACTAGTTCATATTTCTTGCACCATGGATAATCAAGATCAATTATATTCATCCAAAATTAAGAGCCTTTGCTGTCACAGCCTTTTCTTTCTCTTTAAAATTTATTAAGTATAATTGACATGCAATATTACATTAGTTTCAGGTATACAACATAGCGATTTGGCAGTTCTGTGCGTTGCTCTGTGTCCTCCATGATAAGTGTAATCCCCATCTGTCCCCATACAAAGTTATTATGGTATTATTGACTATATTCCCTATGCTGTACTTTTTATCTGCATGCCTTACTTTGTAACTAGAATTTGTACCCCTTACTCCCCTTTACCTGTTTCACCCATTCTCCCACCCACCTCCTCTCTGGCAACCACCAGTTTGTTGTCTGTATTTAAGAGTCTTTTTTTGTGGGGCTCCTGGGTGGCTCAGTCAACTAAGCATCCCAACTTCAGCTCAGGTCATGATCTCACGGTTAGTGAATTTGAGCCCTGTGCTGGGCTCTGTGCTGGCAGCTCAGAGCCCGGAGCCTGCTTTGGATTCTGTGTCTCCCTCTCTCTCAGCCCCTCCCCACTCATGTTCTGTCTCTCTCTCAAATAAACATTTTAAAAAAAGTCTTTTTTTTTTGTTTCTTTTTTCTTAAGTGAATAGTTAATACTGATTATTGTTTAAAAAGGTATGATTTGGGGGCGCCTGGGTGGCGCAGTCGGTTAAGCGTCCGGCTTCAGCCAGGTCACGATCTCGCGGTCCGTGAGTTCGAGCCCCGCGTGGGGCTCTGGGCTGATGGCTCAGAGCCTGGAGCCTGTTTCCGATTCTGTGTCTCCCTCTCTCTCTGCCCCTCCCCTGTTCATGCTCTGTCTCTCTATGTCCCAAAAATAAATAAACGTTGAAAAAAAAAATTTTTTTTAAAAGGTATGATTTGAAAAGATATATGCATCCCTGGGGCCAAATACGGAAGCAGCCTAAGTGTCCATCAAGAGATAAATGGATAAAGAAGGCATGATATACACGTGTGTGCGCGCGCGCGCGCGCACACACACACACACACACACACACACACACACACACAAATATTTCTCGGCCATAAATCTTGCCGTTTGCAAGAACATGGATGGACCTAGAGGGTATTATACTAAGTGAAATAAGTTAGAGAAAGACACATACTTATGATCTTACTTATGTGGAATCTAAAAAACAAAACAGACTCCTAAATACCAAGAACAATGGTAGTTATCAGAAGGGAGGGGTGGGGGGATGGGCAAAAAGGTGAAGGGGATTAAGAGGCACAGACTTCTAGTTATAAAATAAATCAGGGGATGTAAAGGACAGCATAGAGAATATAGTCAATAACATTGTAGTAACTTTGGTGACAGGTGATAACTGCTCATTGTGGTGAGCATTTCATAATGCATATAAATATCAAATCACTGTATTGTAAACCTGAAAGTAATATTGTATGTCAACTATACTTCAGTTAAATAAAAAAGGATATGTATGTACGTATGTATACATACACATACACCCCCTAAAGTGAAAATCTCTTGTTTCTTTCCCTGAATCCCATTCCCAGAATTAGCTACTATTAGTGGTTTGTTATATTTCTTTTCAGATATTTTTTGCATTCACAAATGTATATGCATTTTCTTTACACAAATAGAATAATAATATACATTCTGTTCTGTGATTTGCTTTTTTTTTTTTCTCCCTTTAGGTCATTCTTAAACATCTTTACCTATCAGTTCATTTACAGCTGCTGCTTTATTTTTAGTTGCTGTATAATATTCCATTGGTGGGGCTGTATAATAATAGTCCAGTAAGGAGGCTTCAGTTGTGTCATGTGTTTTGTTTTGTTTTTTTTAACTATTACAACTGTGTTGTGCTTAATGTCCTTTTGCATATAATTTTTCTTCTGTGAGAATATCTACAAGTAATTTCCTGGAAGTATTGCTGGGTTAAAGGATATTTTGCACTTAAACCTTTTATAGATACTGGCAAATTCACCTTTAAAATAGTATTTACCACTTTGTACTTTCATTAAGGATATGGGGTGTTATTTACTGATAACTATACGCTTTCATTTTGCTGATTAGAAATGTTCATCTTGAGAGAATGAATCCTTCTCATACTAATTTGAGATGTTCAGAAGATGATAGACTAATATATTCCTGTTGCCTGAGGTGATCAGTTGAAGTCAAGTGAAAGAAGGTGCTCTGTACTGTCTACAGACCTATTGTGTGCATTGCACTATTTGGCTATGGGAGATGAAGATGTTGGTTTTCTGGGGTTTTGTCTTAGAATGTGTAAGATAAACATTTATTAGTGACAGTCTGAAGGGGTAGAAGGCCCTGAGTGCTGGTTTGAGAAGTTTGGACCTGTGCTGGAGAACTATTTAAAGTCCTTGAATTGGGATTGTACTGTGTGAGAGAGGCTTTACTGGCAGCATGTATAGAATGAGTGGAAGTGAGTGAGTAGGCTGGAAGTAGGCGGGCCAGCTGGAGAACTGTGGTAATTCGGGAAGGAAATGAAGAAAACCCAGAATGTGGTGATAGATGCGGATTTGGAAAGAAGGATAGTAGGAAACACAATGAGTATTTGGCAAGTCCTGTTGATTAAATGGAGAAAAAATATATTAATGTTGTAAACCTAGGAGAATAGCCAGATAATACAGATGATGAAGTAAATAGAAAAGGGGGGGATAATTTTGAAAAAGTTGGTTTTCTTTGAAAAGGTAGGGATATAAAAGGGTTCTACTTCTAGTCAGGCAATTCGAGATCAAAACTGCAGAGGGGAAGGGGCGCCTGGATGGCTTGGTTAAGCGACTGACTTTGGCTCAGGTCATGATCTTGCAGTTCTTGGGTTCAAGCCCTGCATTAGGCTTTGTGCTGACAGCACAGATTCTGCTTTGGATTCTCTGTCTCCCTCTCTGCCTGTCCCTGCTCATGCTCTGTCTCAAAAATAAATAAACATTAAAAAAAACTGCAGAAGGGAAGAGAGAGAAATTAGAAGTAGATTTGGTTATAATACAGGTAGTAGTTGGAATTAAGAGTGGTAAGTTCTGGTAAGATGCAGTTGACGGGAAGAGCAGTTGATTAAGAACTACATTTTGAAAAGGGGTACTCTCAATAATGGGAGATGGGATGAAAGAAAAATCAAGGAAAGAAGAAATTAATAATTGGGAGCAGGAAAAGAATCAGGATTTATATCTGCATATGATACAATACTTACCTGATGTTTTCCAGGCACATGCTGTGTTCTTCTTTTGGTAGTGATACCTCAGAAAATTTTAATGGTTATCTTAAAGATGGAGTTAATTTTATTCCTGAAGTTATACTTGAGTTTTGGTGTCGTATGCTTTGTTCCTTTTAGTTTCATAAAATCTTTTCATCTTAATATCTGTGGGTCCTAAACAAAAAAATACAGCTTATGGTTGGGTAAAGTCCATATACCTTGTACATTTTTCCCCCTCATTTTTAAGGTATTATTAGTCACCTGAGAGTGAATGAGTTTATCAGATCTTTACTGAAAACAGCTTTTTCAGAAAGAGAGTGAAGGGGTGCACAAAAAGGCACCGAGCTCCTGGCCAGAGCAGCAGGCCAAGGAAGTGAGAGGAAAACAAAGCAGGGAGATGGGGCACAGGAGACCCAGTGCAACTCCTTTACAATCCAGCCGATGGGGCTCACTCAGCTAGCTGGAAGCAGGCCCCAGGGGCTGAGGTGCATAAATCCAGGCCTCAATGAGGGACATCACAGCCTTGAGCAGTTAATTGATGGTTTAGAAGAATGTTTCCTGGCTTTTGAAACTTGGCCAGTAACCAGTGGTAAGAATCCATATATTTTTAGGACATAGTGTGAATTTAGAGTTTTTACTGTCGTAGTGCTTGTCAGGATGGAGCCTACTTACAGGAAATGATACAGTATCAAACAGGACTTCTGATACTATGTGAAACGGTTAGAGTTGCAGCCTCAGGAGTCATTCTACCTGGTTTCACTGTTCACCAGCAATATCGTGCCTCTTAATTTTACCACCTGGAAATGGCAAGAACAGTTCCTGTTTTGCACAGGGTTATTGAGAGAGGCTCCGTCATGGAACTTACCATTCTTACCAGCACTGTGCAAGGTGGTAAGTGGAGGGAAAAAATGGTAGGGCTGATTGCTGTAGTTACTTGTTCTTTTATATTAGGTAATAAAGAAGGCCTCCCTGATAAGTATTTGAGCAGAGACCTACCTGAAGGAAGTCAGGGAGCCAACTATGCTGGGGGAGGAAGGAGTTCTAGACAGAGGGAAGAGTGAGCGCAGAAGCCCTGCAGAGAGGCATGTTGGAGGCTGTAGCGAGGAGGCCAGTGTAGCAAAAACGGTGAGTGAGAGGAGGAGTAACAGGAAACAGTTTCAGAGATAGCCACTGACCAGCATGTGGGGTGTTAAGTGCAAGAAGGACTTTGGATTTTGGATTTTGGATTTTATTCTGTGTGAGATGGGAAGCTGTTGGAGTGTTGCCAGAGTCATTTTTTTAAGCTAGTCTGATTGTCACTTCTTTGCTTCAGTTCTCTATTTCCTTTGGAATGAAGTTCACATGCTTTATTCTGGCACACACGGTCCTTCACAGTCAGCTTCTGCCTATTTAGTATCATCAGCATCCTTTCCACATGTATCCTCCACTTTAGCCAAATTGGATTACATGCAGTTCCTTGGATGGGCCGTGATGATTCATGTCTTTGTGTCTTTCTGCATGTTATTTGGCCTTTGAGAAACTCTCCCCCTCGGCGCACATAGTCATTGGCTGTGTTTTGGAGGGTCCTCTTTGTGCTCCGAGGGCACTCTGTGCCTTGTTCTCTCACCTTTCCCTCTCCCCTAGCAACTTTGTACTCGAGCCACAGTCCTGGAATGTGCTGTGTTCTTTTCCCAGCCTTGATTTTGCTCTTGCCCCACACCCTTGCCACTTGAAATTAATGTCCATCCTTCAAGAACCAGCTGGAATACTGCCTTCTTTTCCCTGCTTTATAAACCTCCATCTTTCCCCTGCCCTTACAAGTATTTTGTAGCTCTCTCGTACTTAATCAGTTATCTTGAATTGAAATGCTTCTTTGCCCCACCTCACCCCAAGTCCTTGGCCTTGCTCCTTTCAGTTTCCATTGTGGCTCCCTCTCCATTGTGGCTCCCAGTATAGCGGCTTGCTCAGATTTTGCATTCAGTAGGTACTCATGGTGTACAGGATTCACAGCATAAGTAGAAAACTGTTGGGTTTCAAGATGCTGAAGGCAAAGCAGCAAAAATGAACAACCAAAGTGAGACAGCTGTGAAATTAACCAAAAAAACTTACTGTGACATAATGTTGATGATGGTTCTCTTGGTTGGTTCTCTCCTATATTTACTATTGGCACCAAAAATTGGTGCACCCCTTTTGGAATGTAGTTTAGCAAAATGGATTCGAAAACATAAATGTTCATGGGTTTTGACCCAGTGACACCATTTCCAGAAACCATCTTGAGAAAATAATGTGGTGGTTGCTTTGGCAGCACGTATGCCAAAATTGGAACGAGAGGTGCCTGGGTGGCTCAGTTGTGAAGCGTCTGACTCTTGGTCTTGGCTCAGGTCACGATCTCACGGTTTCGTGAGTTCGAGCCCCACGTCGGGCTCTGTGCTGGCAGCACGGAACCTGCTTGGATTCTCTCTCCCTCTCTTTGCCCCTTGCCCACTTCCCCTATTTCTGCCTCTTTCAAATAAATAAAATAAAACTTGAAAACAAAGTAAAATAAAGTAGAAATGATAGAGAAGATTAGTGTGGCTCCTGTGCAAAAATGACATGGAAATTCATGAAGCATTCCATATTTTTTGTAAGTTGTATCTCAATTAAAAAAAAAAAAACACTAAAAAAAAGGGGGGGGTGCCTGGGTGGCTCGGTTGGTTGAGTGTCCACTTTTGATTTTGGCTTGGGTCCTGATCCCAGGGTCATGAGATCCAGCCCTGCATTAGGCTCCACACTCAGCATGGAACCTGCTTGAGATTCTCTCTCCTTCTCTCTCTTGTCCCTCCCCCACCCCTAAAATTAAAAAAAAAAAAAAAAAAAAATTAAAAAAAGAAATAATACAAACCAGGATGACAGTTATAACTACTAATGTTTGAAAGTTTACTGTGTGACAGTCACCATGCCAAGCCCTTACTTAATTTTCAAAATTCCAAGAGGTGTGAATATTGTTAATCTCATGTGATAGACGGGAAAATTGAGGCACAAAGTAGTTGGGTGACTTGCCCAAGCAGCACTCATAGCTGCTATTGTTGTCAAGCCAGGGTTGCCACTAAAGCAGACTGTTAAGAATCCATACTCGTTGGGGCACCTGGGTGGCTCAGTCGGTTAAACATCTGATTCTTGATTTTGGCTCAGGTCATGATCTCACTGCTCGTGAGATCGAACTTGCTTGGGATTCTGTTTCTCCCTCTCTCTGCCCCTCCCCTGCTTGCGCTTGTGCTCTCTCTCTCTCAAATAAACGTAAAAAATAAAATTAAAATCTTAAAAAAAAGGAATCCATACTTTCTTTTTTTTTTTTTTAAGATTTTATCTTTAAATCTCCACACCAACCTGGGCCTCGAACCCACAACCCTGAGATCAGGAGTCACACACTCCACCAACTGATCAGCCAGGCACACCAAGAATCCATACTCTTTTTAAAAATTTTATTTTTAAGTTTATTTATTTATTTTAAGAGAGGGAGGGAGAGGGAGCAAGTGAGAGCAGGGGAGGGGCAGAGAGAGAGAGAGAGAGAGCGAAAGAGCATCCCAAGCAGCTCCACGCTGTCAGCATGGAACCTGACATGGCACTCGATCTCACAAACTGTGAAATTATGACCTGAGCTGAAACCATGAGTCAGATGCTTGCTTATTAACCTTCTGAACCACCCAGGTGCCCCAAGAATCCATACTCTTAATTATTTAGTATGATAAATACCTAGGCACAAAAATGTTCACAGCAGTGTTACATAAAATAGATACATTGGAAGAATGTATGTTAGGAGCTAATGTCCATTCAAGAAGATAATTTTTCTAACAGCTGTATTGAGATAAAATTCACATAGCCTGGTATTCACCTCTTTAAGGTGTGTTAATCAGTGGTTTCCAGTATATTTACAGAATTGTGGGGCACCTGGGTGGCTCATCAGTTGAGCTTCCGACTTTGGCTCAGGTCATGATTTCACCATTCATGAGTTCGAGCCCTGCATCAGGCTTGCTGCTATCCGCACAGAGCCTGCTTCAGATTCTCTGTCCTCTTCTCTCTTTACCCTTTCCCCGCTCAAACTCTCTCTCTGAAAAATGATTAAACATTAAAATAAAAAGATTTCAACAATATATTCACAAAATTGTGCAACTATTACCATTATCCCACTTCAGAGCATTTTGTCACCCCCAAAAGAAATGTCACACCTGTTAGCAGTCACTCCTACTTCTAACCATTACTCTCAGTGACCACCATTCTACTTTCTGCCTCTATAGATTTGCCTGTTCTGGACATTTCATATCAATGGAATCATAGCATATATGGTATTTTTTTGTCTTGCTCTCACTTAGCATAGTATTTTCAAGATATGTTCATGTAGCATATTATCAGTACTTTATTGCTTTTCATTGCTGAATGATATTGTGTTGCATGAATATACATTTTGTTTACCCATTCAGTAGTTAATGGATATTAGGATTGTTTCTACTCTTTGGCTAATATGAATAATGCTGTTATGAACATTGATGCATAAGGTTTTGTGTGGACATATGTTTTCATTTGTCTTAGAACTGTTGATCAGATGATAACTGTTTAACTTTTAGAGGAATTGCCACACTGTTTTCCAAAGCAGCTGTACCATTTTGCATTCCCACTAGCAATGCATGAGGGTTCTACTTTTTCTACATTTTTGTTAGTGTTTGTTATAGTCTTTTTTTCTAATAGCCATCCTATTGGGTATGGAGTGGTCTCTTACTGTGGCTTTGATTTGCATTTCCCTACTTTCCCTCAGCATCTTTTCATGTGATTATTTGCTATTTATGTATCTTCTTTGGAGGAAATGTGTATGTGAATACTTTGCCCATTTTTTTAACTTTTATTTTTCAAGTAATCTCTGTACCCATTGTGGGGCTCAAATTCATAACCCCGAGATCAAGAGTCACATGCTCCGCAACTGAGCCAGCTAGGCACCCCTGCCCATTTTTTAATTGGGTTATTTGTTTTCTTTATTACTGAGTTGTAGATTTTTTTTATTGAAGTATAGTTGACATTATATTAGTTTCAGGTGTACAATATAGTGATGTGAAAATTAGATACATTATGAAATGCTCACCATGGTAAGTGTAGTCCTATGTCACTAAATGAAGTTATTACACTATTATTGACTGTATTCCCTATGCTATGCTTTTCATCCCCATGACTTATTTATAACCGGAAGTCTGTACCTCTTAATCCCCTTCACCTATTTCACCTCTCTCCAACTCCCTCCCTTCTTGTAGCCATCAGGTTTTTTTTCCTATATTTATGACTCTGTTTCTGTTTTGTTTTTTAGGTTCTATATATAAGTGAAATCCGATGGTATTTATCTTTCTCTGTCTGACTTATTTAGCATAATATGCTCTAGGTCTATACATGTTGCGAATGCATGATTTCACTCTTTTGTGGCCGAGTAATATTCCATTGTGTACACACACCACATTTTCTTTAGCCATTCATGTATCGATGGACACTTGCATTGCTTCTGTATCTTGCCTGTTGTAAATGGTGCTTCAGTAAACATAGGAGTGCCAGTATGCTTTTCATTTAGTGTTTTCTTTGATTAAATATCCAGAAATGGAATTACTGGGTCATATGGTATTTCTACTTGCAATTTTTTGAGGAGCCTCCATACTGTTTTCTGTAGTGGTTGCACCAATTTCCATTCCCAACAACTAATGCAAGGAAGTTCCCTTTTCTCCACATTGTTGCCAACAGTTGTTATTTCTTATCTTTTTGATAATAGCCATTTTGACAGGTGTTAGTTAATACCTCATTGTGGTTTTAATTTGAATTTCCTTGATAAGTGATGCTAAGCATCTTTTCATGTACTTGTTGGCCGCCTATATATCCTCTTTGGGAAAATATCTGTTTAGGTCCTCTGCCCAGGTTTTAATCAGATTGTCTTTTGGTGTTGAGTTGTATGAGTTCTTTATATATTTTGCATTAATATATTTTGGATATATCATCAGCAGATATCTTCTCCCATTCAGTAGGTTGCCTTATTGTTTTGTTGGTGGTTTCCTTCACTGTGGAAAAGCTTTATAGTATGATATCCCAGTTTTGTTTTGTTTTGTGTTTTGCTTTTGTTTTCCTTGTCTGGGGAGACATATATAAAACAAGTTACTAAGGCCAGTGTCTAAGAGTTTACTGCCTGTGTTTTCTTTTAGAAGTTTTATAGTTTCAGGTCTTACATTTAGATCTTTAATACATTTTGAGTTTCTTTTTGTATGTGGTGTAAAACAGTGGTCCAGTTTCATTCTTTTGTATGTAGCTGCCCAGTTTTCTCAACGCCATTTATTGGAAGAGATGGTCTTTTCCCCATTGTATATTTTTGCCTCTTTTGTCATAGATTCATTGTACCATAGAACCTTGGGTTTATTTCTGGGCTTTTTATCCTGTTCCATTGATCTGTGTGTCTCCTTTTGTGCCAGTACCATACTGTTTTGATTACTGTTGCTTTGTAGTATAGTTTGAAATCTGGGATTGTAATACCTCCAGCTTTGTTCCTCTTTCTCAAAATTACTTTGACTAATTGGGGTCTCTTGTGGTTCTATACACATTTTAGGATTTTTCTAGTTCTGTGAAAAATGCCATTGGTATTTTGATAGGAATTGTATTGAATCTGTGGATTGGTTTGGGTAGTATGGACATTTTAATAATACTAATTCTTATGATCCATGGGCATGGTATATAACTTTTTAATTTATTTATGTTGTCTTCATTTTTTTTTCCCAGCAATATCTTGCAGTTTTTTTTAGAGTATAGATCTTTCACCTTCTTTGTTAAATTTATTCCTAGGTATGTTCTTATTTTTGATGCAACTATTTTCTTAATATCTTTTTCTGGTAGTTTGTTATTAGTTTATAGAAATACAACTGATTTCCATATGTTGGTTTTATATCTTGCTATTTTTACTGAATTCATTTATTATTTCTAATAATTTTTTGGTGGCGTCTTTAAGGTTTTCTGTATATAGGATCATGTCATCTGCAAATAGTGACAGTTTAACTTGTTTCTTACCAGTTTGGAGGCTTTTTATTTCTTTTTCTTGTCTGATTACCGTGGCTAGGACACACTGTGGCCAGTGAATAAAAGTGGTGAAAGTGGGCATCCTTCTTCCTGATCTTAGAGGAAAAGCTTTCAGCTTTTCACTGTTGAGTATGATGTTAGTTGTGGGTTTGTCATGTATGGCCTTTATTATGTTGAGCTGTATTTCTTCTCTACCCACATTGTTGAATGGAATTTTCCATCATGAATGGAATTTTGTCAAATATTTTTCTTTTTTTAAGGACTTTTTTGAAGTTTATTTTGAGAGAGAGAAAGAAAAAATGAGAATGGGGGAGGGGCAGAGAGACAGGAAGAGAAAGGATCCCAAGTGGGCT
Organism: Prionailurus viverrinus; assembly: GCF_022837055.1. Classification (NCBI taxonomy): domain Eukaryota; kingdom Metazoa; phylum Chordata; class Mammalia; order Carnivora; family Felidae; genus Prionailurus; species Prionailurus viverrinus. Next base: position 34,324,703 of record NC_062565.1, on the reverse strand, counting down.
CCATGCTGTGTGTGGAGCTTGATGCAGGTCTTGATCCCATGATGCTGGGATCTTGACCTGAGCAAAATCAAGAGTCAGACACTTAACTGACTGGGCCACCCAGGCGGCCTCGTCAAATACTTTCTCTGCATCTGTTGAGATGATCTTGGTTTTTATTTGCCATTTTGTTAACATGGTGTATTATGTTGATTGATTTGCATGTATTGAACCATCCTTGCATTACTGGATTAAATCCCACTTGTAGTGGTGAATGATCCTTTTAATGTGTTTTTGAGTTTGGTTTGCTAATATTTTGTTGAGGGTCTTTACATCTATGTTCATTAAGGTATTCTGTAAGTTTTTTAGGGGTAGGGTAGTGTCTTTGGTTTTGTATCAGGGTAATTGCTGGCCTTATAAAATGAATCTGAAAGCATTCTTTCCTTCTTTCCTTTTCTTTTTTTTTTTTTTTTTTTGGAATAGTTTGAGAAGGATAGAGTTTTTAACGTATATGTTTTGGTAGAATTCACTTGTGAAGCCATCTGGTCGTAGACTTTTGTTGTGGAGAGTGTGTTGATTACTGATTGAATTTTGTTCCTAAAAATTGGTCCGTTCAGATTTTCTGTTTCTTCTTGATTCAGTCTTGGAAGAAGGTATGTTTCTAAGAATTTATCCACTTCTTCCGGGTTGTTCAATTTGTTGGCATATAATTTTTTGTTGTAGTGTTTTATAATCCTTTGTATTTTTATGGTCTCGTTTGTAACTTCTCTTCCATTTTTTTGTTTTATTTGGGTTCTCATTTTTTCTTGAAGAGTCTGACTAAAGATTTGTCAATTTTAATCTTGTCAATAAGCCAACTTAGTTTCATTGATCTTTTCTGTTGTTTTTTAAGCCTGTATTTCATTTATTTCCACGCTGATCTTTATTGTTTTCTTCCTTCTACTACCTTTAGTCTTTATTCTCTCTTTTTTTATTTAATTTTTTTTTTTTTTTTTTACTTATTTTTGAGAGAGATAGAGAGAGGGAGACAGACAGCATAGCATGAGCAGGGGAGAGGCAGAGATTGGTGGAGACACAGAATCCAAAGCAGACTCCGGGCTCTGAGCTGTCAGCACAAAGCCTGATGTGGGGCTCAAACTCATGAACCGTGAGACCATGACCTGAGCTGGAGTGGGACGCTTAACCGACTGAGCCACCCAGGCGCCCCGTATTCTCTTTCTAGTTCATTTTGGTGTAAGATTAGATTGTTTATTTGAGATTTTTCTTGTTTCTTGAGGTAGGCCTGTATCACATAAACTTTCCTCTAAGAATTGCTTTTGCTGCATCCCAAAGATTTTGAACCATTGTGTTTCCATTTTCATTTGTCTCCAGTTATTTTTCCTCCTTGATTTAATTTGACCCATTGGTTGGTTGTAGCATGTTTTTTAGGCTCCACATGTTTTGTGTTTTTTCCAGTTTTTTTCTTGTAATTGATTTCTAGTTTTATACTGTTGTGGTTGGAAAAGATGTTTAGTATGATTTAAGTCTTCTTAAATTTATTGAAACCTTTTTCATGGCCTAACATGTGATCTATCCTGAAAATGTTCCATCTGTGCTTGAAAAGAATGTGTATTCTGCTGTTTTTGGATGGAATGTTCTGTATATATCTGTTCAAAGTCCATCTGGTCTAATGTGTTGTTCAAAGCCAGTGTTTACTTATTGATTTTTTTTGCCTGGATGATCTATCCATTGATGTAAGTAGGGTGTTAACATCTCCTGTTGTTGTATTCCTGTCAATTTCTCCCTTTGTGTCTGTTAATATTTGCTTTATATATTTAGGTGCCTCTATGTGGGGTGCATAGATATTTACAATTGTCATACCTCTTATCAGATCAATCGCTTTATCATTATGTAATGCTTCTCTTTGTATCTTCTTACAGTCTTTGTTTTAAAGTCTGTTTGTTCTGATATAAGTATTGCTGTCTCAGTTTTTTTTTCCCACTTCCATTTACATGGAATACCTTTATATCTCTTCACTTTCAGTCTTTTTTTAGTTCTGAGGTGAGTCTCTTGTAGACAGCATATAGGTGGATCTTGTTTATTCTGTCACCCTCTTTCTTTTGATTGGAGCATTTAATCCATTTACATTTAAAGTTATTGATGGGTATGTATTTATTGCCATTTTGTCCATTGTTTTTTGGTCGTTTTTGTGGTTCTCTGTTCATTTCTTCTTTTGCTCTCTTCCTTTGTGATTTGTTTGTTGACTTTCTTTGGTGTTATGTTTGGATTCCTTTCTCTTTATTTTATTTTATTTATATATATATATATATATATACACGTTTTACAGGTTTTTGGTTTGTGGTTACCATGAGGTTCATATGTAACGATCTATGTATATGACAGTATTGATTAAATTGATGGTCACTTAAGTTTGAACACATTCTAAAAGCACTACATATTTACTTCCCTGTCCATGTTTTCTGTCTGATATTTTATTTTTAGATAATATTTTTTTAAATTTCTTTTTATGATGTTTATTTTTGAAAGAGAGACAAGAGTGTGAGCAGGGGAGGGGCAGAGAGCGAGGGAGACACAGAAGCTGAAGCAGGCTCCGGGCTCTGAGCTGTCAGCACAGAGCCGGACGTGGGGCTCGAACTCAGGAACCATGAGATCGACCTGAGCAGAAGTTGGATGCTTCACCGACTGAGCCACCCAAGCGCCCCTACATTATATTTTTAAATAACTTTTATAATTTTACTAATTTTGTCTTTTAAACTTCATACTATTTTTATAAGTGATCTCCTTTTTACAGTGTGTTTGCTTTTACCAGTAAAATATTTTCCTTTCATAATTTTCTTTTTAGTTATGCCCTTTTCTTTTCCACTTAAAGAATTCATTTTATTTTTTTTTTAATTTTTTTTTTAATGTTTATTTATTTTTGAGACAGAGAGAGACAGCATGAACGGGGGAGGGTCAGAGAGAGGGAGACACAGAATCGGAAACAGGCTCCAGGCTCTGAGCTGTCAGCACAGAGACTGATGCAGGGCTTGAACTCACGGACCGCAAGATCATGACCTGAGCTGAAGTCGGCCGCTTAACCGACTGAGCCACCCAGGCGCCCTTTAAAGAATTCATTTAAAAAATTTTTTTTTTTTAATGTTTATTTATTTTTGAGACAGAGAGAGACAGAGCATGAATGGGGGAGGGGCAGAGAGAGAGGGAGACACAGAATCTGAAACTGGCTCCAGGCTCTGAGCTGTCAGCACAGAGCCCGACGCGGGGCTCGAACTCATGGAACGTGAGATCATGACCTGAGCCGAAGTCGGCCGCTCAACCGACTGAGCCACCCAGGCACCCCTAAAGAATTCATTTTAATGTGAGGCTGGTTTAGTGGTGGTAAACACCCTTACCTTTTGTTGTCTAGGAAACTCTATTTCTCCTTCAATTCTGAATGATAAGCTTGTCAGGTAGAATATTTTGGCTTTAGGTTTTTTCCTTTCAGTACTTTGAATATATCATGCCACTCCCTTCTGGCCTGAAAGTTTTCTGCTGGGAAATCAGCTGACAGTCTTATGGAGTTTCCCTTGTATGTAACTCTTTGCTTTTCTATTGCTGCTTTTAAGATTTTCTTTAACTTTTGCTATTTTAATTATTATCTGTCTTGGTGTGGATCTCCTTGGGTTCATCTTGTTTGGGGCTCTCTTTCATTCCTGGACTTGGATGTCTGTTTCTTTTCCCAGGTTAGGGAAGTTTTTAGCTATTATGTCTTCAAGTAAGTTTTCTACCCCTTTCTTGGACCCCTGTTATGTGAATGCTAATATGCTTGATGCTGTCACAGAGTTCTCTTTAACTTATTTTCATTAAAGAAAAAATACCTTTTTCCTTTTGCTGTTCAGTTTGGTTGTTTTCCACTTTTCCATCTTCTAGATCTCTCATCCATTCTTCTGCATCTTTTAATTTGTTGATTCTCTCTAGTGTATTTTTCATTTCAGTTATTGTATTTAGCTCTGACTGGTTCTTTTTTATATTTTTTATTTTGTTGTTGAAGTTCTCACTGAGTTCATTCACTCTTCTGTCAAGTCCGGTGAGTCTCTTTATGACCATTACTTTGAGCTCTTTATCAGCAGATTGCTTACTTCTGTTTCATTTATTTTTTCTGGGGTTTTGTCCTTTCATTTTGAACATATTTCTCTGTCCCTTCATTTTGTCTGAATCTCTGTTTGTTTCTGTGTATTAGGTAGGTCAACTATATCTCCTGCTCTGAAAATAAACGGCCTTATGTAGAAGATATCCTATAGTGTCCATCAGTGCAGCAGCCCCCCACCCACCCCGTCACCGTAACCAGCTGTTCTAAAGGTGTCCCCTGTGTTAGTAGTGTGCGCTCATCTATTGTGGATGGGCTGTGACTGCTGTGGGCATGCTGGTGGACAGGGCTGGCCCTCAGTTTGGCTGTCAGCAGCGATGGGCTGCAATCTCTGGCAGGGTACTGGTTGACAGAGTGTGCCTCCTGTGTGGCTACAGCTGTAGTTTTGGGATGTGCTGGTGGGTGGAACGAGGCCTCAGCCCTGCTGTCTTCAATGACTGGCTTCTACCTCTGGGTGCACTGGTGGGCAGGCCTCCCCCCCCCCGCCCCCCCCGCCCCGCCTTTATTCCCACGGCTAGCCCAGAGACCCTGCTATAGCTAGTATGGGCATGCTGGTGCATGGGGCTAGCTTCCTCACTCTTCAGGGCAGAAGTCTGGAGGGGTGCTTAGAGGGTTGCCTCTCAGCTTAGGGCTGCCCGCCAGGTATGGCAGAGTAGTAGTTGCTCCGCAGGAATGTCAGTCGTGACTGAGACTGCCCTTCAGGTGTGGTACGGTGGAATCCACTTTGGAGGGGAGCCTGCCAGGTGGGGCAGGTCTACAGGGGAATGCTAGGGCTGGGCTAGCACGCTTGCAAGGTAGGTAGAGAGTGTCAAAACTGGCTCCCACAAGTGTCTGGCCAGCTAAGCTGAAGGAGGGCAAGAAATGTGGGACCCTTCAGACTTCTGTTTTCCAGGAAGGTTCCTGCAGATTCCTGCCCTCTCCAGCACATGTTCTAACAATTAGTAAATCTCCTTCACTTAAAACCCAGGTACTTTCCAAACTCTGCTTCTGTGCTGGGTCCTAGACTGGGTGATAGTAGTACCATGGCCCTTTAGTAGAGGAGTCTTGGTTTCCTGTGGCCCTGTGATTCTCCAAGAAATAAGACCCCCTGATCTTCAGAGCCAGATGTTACGGGGTCTCATCTTTCCGGTGCAGGTCCCAGGGCTGGGGGCGCCCATTGTGGGGCTTGGTCTCCTGGCTCCTTCATGCCTGTGATATCCCTCCCGCTGTGGGTTGCAGCCCTGGGGGTTTTGGTTCACCAGTTGTGTCTCTGCCCCTCCTCTCCTTGATGTGGTCTTCTCCTTAAGTTTTCGACTGTTGAAGATCTGTTCTGCCAGTCTTCACATCATTTTTACTGTGAGTTTTATCACATGGAACTGTTACCTCGGTGTGTCCCTGATGGGAGGTGAGCTCAGGATCTTCCTACTCTGCCTTCTTTCCCATCTCTCTTAGGAGTTAAAGTATTCTAGATATCAATCCTGTTATCAGATAAGTGATTGGGAAAATTGTCATCCCATCCTGTGTGACGTCTTTTCGCTTTCTTCATGGTGTTCTTTGAATTACAGAAGTTTTTAATTTTCATGAAGTCTCTTCTGTTTTTTGTTGTTGCTTGTGCTTTCACTTTCACATAAAGCACCATTGCCTAATTCATGCTCAGTGAAGATTTACAATCCCCATGCTTTCTTCTAGGAGGTAGATAGTTTTAGCTCTTAAATTGCTGTCATTGATCCATTTTGAGTTACTTTTTGTATGTGGTAGGAGGTACGGTAGTCAAACTTTGTCATCTTTTGCTTTTGGAGATCTAGCTGTCCCATTTGTTGAAAAGACTGTTGTTTCCCCCACTGAATTGTCACGGCAACTGTTTTGAAAATATAAGTTGAGGGGCGCCTGGGTGGCTCAGTCGGTTGAGCGCCCGACTTCAGCTCAGGTCATGATCTCGCGGTCCATGAGTTCGAGCCCTGCGTCGGGTTCTGTGCTGACTGCTCAGAGCCTGGAGCCTGCTTCAGATTCTGTGTCTCCCTCTCTCTCTGCCCCTCCCCCACTCATGCTCTGTCTCTCTCTGTCTCAGAAGTAAATAAACATCAAAAAAATTTTTTAATAAAAAAAAAAATACAAGTTGAACATAAATGTAAGAGTTTATTTCTCAGCTTTCATTTCTATCCCATAGATCGGTGTCTGCCCTTATTTCTGCTACCACACTGTCTTGATGTTGGAGCTTTTGTAGTTAAGGTTTGGAACCATGAAGTGTGAGTTCTCTCAGCTTTGTTCTTCTCAAGGTTGTTTTGGCTATTTTACTCAGTTTTTGCCGTGAACCTACGACTGCTCTAAAAAATAATATCTGTTTAAAAGAAGGTACCCTTATATTGTAATATTGGGATTATGATTTTTTTCCTCTTTATTTCTGAAACCTTCTGTAATATATAACTGTATTAAATTTTATAATTTTAACTCAGTTTTGGCTAATAGAATAACCTTTTAACTCAAGAGGCAACTCTTGGCTCTGTAGATAAAAAAACCAAGTTAACTTAACTTTCCAGGAAGAATGTGTGAAGGTGAGGAGCTGGGATTTAAGGTTATGGTTAGAATGAGCCAGTCTCAGATTTAATATTCAGCTTTTTTAAAAAATTAATTTATTTATTTTGAGAGAGAGAGTTCACAAACCAGGGAGTGACAGAGAGAGGCGGGGAGAGGGAGAGACAGAGAGAGGCGGGGAGAAGGAGAGAATCCCAAGCAGACTCCGCATTGTGTTCGAACTCGTGAACTATGAGATCATGACCTGAGCTGAAATCAAGAGTTGGATGCTTAACTGACAAGCCACCCAGGTGCCCCCAGTATTCAGCTTCTTGATTAATTCTCCTTTCTTTTTCCAGTTAGCTTTCTTCAGTTTCTTCTCTGCTTTCTCACTCTCCATTAAAAGCCCTCCCTTGCACCCCAGCTTAGAACTTTACTCAGAACTTTTAGATGAAATTTTGGGAATCTGGCCACTTTGTATAATTGACATTGATAACTGGAATGAGTGACAGATGAGTAGCATGAAGGCAAGGCTCCCAATAATCCAGTCTGAGCCACAGATGCCACTTTGGAAACTAAGAAGGGGAGCAGGGGGAAGGAGGTCATCCAAGCAGCACTCATAATTGCCTTCTCTGCCCCTTTGTGTTTTGTCTGTTTCTTTTGCATCTATGTATGTTGTTTTCTTGTGACACTGTATGCTTTTTAAGGGCAGATATCTACAAGTGGTGCTAGAACTGGTTACAAGTTTAAATAGACAAAAGAGGGGCATCTGGGTGGCTCAGTCGGTTGGGCATCCGACTTCGGCTTAGGTTGTGATCTTGTGATTCATGGGTTCGAGCCCTGCTTTGGGCTCTGTGCTGACAGCTCAGAGCCTGGAGCCTGCTTCCGATTCTGTGTCTCCCTCTCTCTCTGCCCCTCCCCCGCTCATGCTCTCTTTCTCTCTCTCAAAAATAAATAAAATTTTAAAAAAGTAAAGTAAATAGACACAGAGAAGCAAGCCATATGATTTGGTGACAGACTGCTGTTCATATGTTGCTTGTAGGTCCTTCTCCAGCATGTGTGTGTTCTTTTTTTTTAAGTTTATTTATTTTTGAGACAGAGAGAGACAGAGCATGAACGGGAGAGGGTCAGAGAGAGAGGGAGACACAGAATCTGAAGCAGGCTCCAGGCTCTGAGCCATCAGCCTAGAGCCCGACGCAGGGCTTGAACTCACAGACCGTGAGATCGTGACCTGAGCTGAAGTCGGACGCTTAACCGACTGCGCCACCCAGGTGCCCCAACATGTGTGTGTTCTAAATAGGGAGTTTTCTTGGGGCACCTGGGTGGCTCATTCGGTTGAGCATCCGACTTCAGCTCAGGTCATGATCTCGTGGTCTGAGTTCGAGCCCTGCATAGGGCTCTGTGCTGATAGTTCAGAGCCTGGAGCCTGCTTTGGATTCTGTGTCTCCCTCTCTCTGCCCCTCCCCCACTCATGCGCTGTCTGTCTGTCTCTCTCTCTCTGTCAAAAATAAATAAGCATTAAAAAAAAATTTAGGGAGTTTTCTTTCCACTTTAAGCAATATTAAAATCTCAGTATATTGAGATACATTATTGTATCTCCTATTGCATCAATGCAGAATATTGAGATTTTGCATATTGTCCATTTGAGGTTTGTTTTAAAACAAAAGCAAGTTTTATACCAATGTCAACCACAAGCTAACTTTTGTAGCATTATGACTTTCAAGTATTAAGGTGATTTTCACTGTGTATTTTTCAGTTGAATTAATCAAAAGAAGGGGATTTTTCTTTTATTTTAGATTTCTTTTTAATGTTTATTTATTTTGAGAAAGAAATAGAGAGCAAGCAGGGGAGAGGCAGAGAGAGGGAGACAGAGAATCCCAAGCAGGCTGCACACTGTTAGCTCAGAGTCCTATGCAGGACTTGAACTCACAAACCATGAGATCATGACCTGAGCCAAAACCACGAGTCAGGCACTTAACCATCTGAACCACCCAGGGGTCCCCTAATTTAGAGTTTTTTAATTGTGGTATATTAATGGCCTTTATAAATGTAAAGTTACACTTTTTTTATTCTTGGAATGTTTAAAACAATCATTTCTTAATAGATTAAAGGAAAAAAGAGACTGCAATTACCCAGATTTCCAGAAATTTTCATAGTTTTGGCTGATAAAGTACCTGCCATTTTTGGAGGTAGATTCATTTATCAATTACAGGCTTTTTTTTTTTTTTTTTAAGTTTATTTTGAGAGGGGGAGGGGCAGAAAGAGAGAGAGAGAGAGAGAGAGAGAGAGAGAGAGAGAGAGAATATCCCAAGCAGGCTCTGCACTGCCAGCACAGCCTAATGCAGGGCTCTTTCCCACAAATCACAAAATCATTATCTGAGCTGAAACCAAGAGCTGGATGCTTTACTGACTGATCCACCCAGGCACCCCCCTCAGTTACAGGCTTTGACTTTTTTAATGTCATGAAAAACCTATACCCTTCAAATTTCAGACTCAAAATCTGTTCTAAACAGTGTTTATCACTTTTTCTCCTACTTGAAACTCCATTCATAATACTTGTGGTTTGTTGTTTCTCTTTTTCTTCCTTCCTTCCTGTTCGTTCGTTCTTTCTTTCTTTCTTTCTTTCTTTCTTTCTTTCTTTCTTTCTTTCCTTCCTTTAGCTGTGTATCTTCCTTTTTCTGGCTTGAAAATGTACTCATAGACTTGTGCTTCTGGCCAAGATGGATTAACAGAGATTGATTTACTCTAACAAACAAAAAAAAAACCCCAGAAAAAATATATGAAGTTTGAAACACTGGACAACAGTCAGCATAAGACAGTGGTCACCAAGAAACCAGAAACAGATGAGGCCTACAGTTGGTTATCCTAGCTTACTACCTGGAGAGAGTTTCCAGGCTACAGTGTAAGGAAGTTGGTGGGGGGCCGGGGCGGGGTCGTTCCCATGCAGAGCCCAGCAGTCTCCTTGAGTTTAGGTGATAGCTGGAGGCCAGTGAGGCCAAAGGTGGCTACGTTTTGGAAAAGAAAGAGCTGCACAAAGAACTCCCAGGTCTGCAGAGTCCCCCTTAAGTCTTCAGATGAGTACTGATCGGTTGTGTTTTATGGAAGCTACCCAAAGTCAAGAACAGACCACCCAAAATGATTAGAGGGAGTAATCTGATTCTTTCTTATGTTGTGTTCCCACCAGCCAGAGAGGAAGATACAAGTCACAGGATATTGGGTAGAATACCTAGAAAGGTATTGCCTCTGCAGTAGGGCAAATGTAGCCCTAAACTAAAGACTCTGGTCCCATCTAACAAAGCTTAAAAAAAAAAAAAAAAACCTCAGCAGGATGAAGCTATTTCCAAGTAGTTTAACTGCATCCCAGAACAGAGCTTAATATTTATAAGTATACAAAAATATCTAGTACTCACCAAGGTAAAATTTACATTTGGCTTCCAGTGGAAAATATCAGACTTGGAATGAAACAGAAAATACAGCCCCTGAGAAGGAAAATCAGTAAGTAGAAACAGAGAGACACAGATGATTGAGTTAGTGGAGAAAGATATTAAAACATTTATTATGACTGTATTCCATATTTTCAAGGCAGTATAGGAGAGATTGAGAATGTCCAATACAGATATATAACATATTTAAATATTTAATTTTTTTAATGTTTATTTTTGAGACAGAGAAAGAGTATGAACAGGGGAGGAGCAGAGAGAGGGAGACACAGAATCCAAAGCAGGTTCCAGGCTCTCCGCTGTCAGCACAGAGCCCGACGTGGGGTTGGAACTCACGAACTGTGAGATCATGACCTGAGCCAAAGTTCGATGTTCAACCGACTGAGCCACCCACGCACCCCTCAGACAAACTAGATTTTAGAGCAGAGAATAAATAGTACCAGGAATAAAGAAGGCCGTTTCATAGTGATAAAGTGGTCAGTTCAAAAAGAATTAATAGTCCTAAATATTTTTGTACCTAATAAGCTTCAAAATATATGAATCAGAAACTGATAGAACCGAAAGGAGAAACAGATCTGCAATTATAGTTGGGCATTTCAGTACCTTACCCACTCAATTGATAGATAGAACAAGAAGACAAAATATCAGTAATGAGTTAGAAGGTTTAAACGTTATCAGCCAGTTGACCTAATTGACATTTATTTGACATCTACCTAGTACAGCAGAATATACATTTTTCTCAATTAACATACAAGATTTACCAATATAGACCACATTTTTGTCCCTAGAGTAGTGTGAATAAATTTAAAATTACTTACATCATAAAAAAAATAAGTCATCTGACCAGCAGGGAATTAAATTTTAAATTGATAACAGAAAACTGTCTTTTCCAGAACCCTAAATATTTGGAAACTAATTAAGAAACTCATGGATGGGTCAAAGGGAAAAAAAAAAAATCAAACATGAATTCAGAAAGTATTTTGTACTGGATGGAAATGAAAACAGTGTATCAAAATTTGCAGGAAGTAGCTAATACAAGTGCTAGGAGGAAAATATTCTGTCTGTGTTAGAGGAGTGAGGTTGCAAATCAATGTCTTGAGCTTCCACCTTAAGACACTAGAAAAAGAAAATTAAACCCAAAGTAAGCAGAAGAAATGAATTAGTGCTAAAAGCCAAAACTAGTGAAATATAAAGTCCGTGAAATCAAAAGCTGGCTCTTTGAGACCAGTAAAATTGATAAACCTCCAGTCTGATGGATCAGGCAAAAGTGAAGATGTAAGTCACCAGTATCAGGAAGAAAAGAGTTGGCAAAGCTGTAGATCCTCTAGTTACTAAAAGGATAAATACGACAATGGCATTAATTATTTTATGGCAGTGTATTAGACAGATGAAATAGGCAAATTCCTTGAAAAAGACAAAATACCAAAGATTACTCAAGAAGAAACAAGCAACCTGAATAATCCTTTATCTATTAAAGACATTAACTCCCCCCAAATAAAACTCTGGGCCCAGATACCTTCCCTGATGAATTCTACCAAACATTTTGAGAAGTCATAATACCAGTTTTAAACAAATTCCTCCATAAAATTGATGAAGAGGGAATATTTCATAACTTGTTCTTTGATACTAGTATTATCCTGATATTAAAAGCAGACATGGGTGGGTGCCCTGGCTAGCTCAGTTGGTAGAGCATGTGACTCTTGATCTTGGGGTTGTAAGTTCAAGCCCCACATTGGGTGTAGAGATTGCTTAAAAAATTAAAAAATAATAAATCCATCTATCCAAATACATTGCAAGAAAAAAAATTATAGACTGATCTCTCTTATGAGCATAGTCGTAAGATTCTTAACAAAATTTTAGCAAATTGACTCCAACAACATATAAGGTAGATAAAATACAGTGACCAAATGAGATTTGTCCCAGGCATGCAAACAGTAATCCCTCATTATTTGTGGTTTCACTTCCCATGATTTTAGTTACCTGTGGCCAATTGGAATCTGGAAGCATACGGTTCTTCTGATGTATACCTTAGAAGGTCAATAGTAGCATAACACCACATCACAATGCCTTTATCATTCACCTGCCTTCATCTCATTGTGTAAGCATTTTATCTCCCCTCTTCCCAAGAAAAAGGGCAAATACAGTTCAATTAAGATGTTTCTGGTGTGTGCGTGCCTGGGTGGGTCAGTTGGTTAAGCTTCTGACTTCAGCTCAGGTCATGATCTCATGGTTCATGAGTTTGAGCCCCGTGTCAAGCTCTGTGCTGATAGCTCAGAATCTTGAGCCTGCTTTAAATCTGTGTCTCCCTCTCTCTCTGCCCCTCCCCCCTCACACTCTGTCTCTCTCTCAAAAATAAATAAACTTAAAAAAAAAGATATTTTGGGAAAGAGACCATATTCACATAGGTTTTTTTTTTTTTTTTTTTTTTTTTTTTAAAGAGAGCAAGAGACAGCATGACAGGGGAAGGGCAGAGAGTGAGGGAGTGAGATGATCCCAAGCAGGCTCCACACTGTCAGCACACACGGAGCCTGACATGGGTCTTGAACTCACAAAACTGAGATCATTACCTGAGCTGAAATCAGGAGTCGGACACTTAATTGACTGAGCCACCCAGGTGCCACTCACATAACTTTTATTACAGTATGTTATAATTCTATTTTGTTGTTGTTATTGTTGTTATTATTGTTGTGCCCAATTTATAAACTAACCTTTATCATAGATACATGCATATAGGAAAAAAACATCATATATATAGGGTTTGGTACTATCTGTAGTTTCAGGCATCCACTGGGGGTCTTGGGATATATTTCCTTTAGATAAGGCAGGTGGTGGGCAGAGACTATGTACCCAATAACAAAGTAAAAAAGAAAAACCATACGATCAACTCTGTAGATACAGAAAGGCATTTAACAAAATCCAACATGTGGTGATGATAAAAACTCTCAACAAACTAGGGAAAAAAGGAAACTTCCTCAATCTGATAAAGAGCATCTATGAAAAATCAATAGCTGAAATCATACTTAAGGCTGAAAGACTGAATATTTTCCCTCTAAGAACAGGAACAAGACAAGGTGTTCACTGTCATCACTTCTATTCAACATTGTACTGGAGGTTCTAGCCAGTGCAATCAGGCAAGAAAAATAAAAGACATCTAGATTGAAAGAGAAGGGTAAAACTTTTTATTTACAGATGACATGATTCTGTGTGATTTCTTCAAAAAAAAAAAAAAAAAAGTTCCCAGAACAATTAAGTGCACGTAACAAAGTTGCAGGATACAAGAATATAGAAGAGTCACTTGTATTTCTATATATGAGCAAATAAATAGAGGTTGAAATTTAAAAAGAATACCATTTACAGTAAAATAAAAAATATTCACTACCTAAGGATAAATTGTATAAAAGATGTATAAGACCTCTACGTTGGAAGCTATAAAATATTACTGAGGAAAATTAAAGAAAACCTAAATAACTGAAGAGCTGTTATGTTCAAGGATTGGAAGACTCAATATTGTCAATTCTCTATAAAGATACAGATTCAGTACAATCCCACTCAAAATCCCCAACCAGCAATTTCTGGAAAGTGACAAGCTGGTTTTAAAGTTCGTACGGAAATGCAAAGGTCCTAGAAGAGCCAAAACAATTTTGGTGAAGAGCAGAGAGGACTTCTAAAGCTTATCATAACTATGTTAATCAAGACAGTGGTATTGATGTAAAGATGAGCAAATAGATCCACAGAACAGAAAGTCCAGAAAAAAATACGGTCAGTTAATTTTTGAGTATGGCACCAAGGAAATTAAATGAAAAAAGAGTGGTCTTTTCAATGTTTACTTAGTTTTGAGAGAGAGAAGAAGCATGAGTGGGGGAGGGGCGGAAAGGAGAGACTGAGGATCTGAAGCAGGCCCTATGCTGTGAGCGGAGTGCCCCCCGCCCGGGGCTCAAACTCAAAAACCAGGAGATTGTGAACTGAGCTGAAATCAAGAGTTGGCTGCTTAACTGAGTGAGCCCCCCCCAACCCCCCCGCCCCTCCGGGTGCCCCAGGGATAGTCTTTTCAATAAATGGAACAATTTGGTACTCCTATAGAAAAAAAATTAATCCTACCTTAAATCATACCTTGCATCACACATAGAAAGTTAATTCAAAATTGGTCATAGACCTAAATCTAAAGCCTAAATCTATACAATTTCTAGAAAAAAATGTTTGTGATTTTTGGAGTTTGGTAAAGGTTTGTAAGATACAATAACAGAAGCATGATTTATTTAAAAAAAAAGGTAAGTTGGACTATATCAATATTAACGTCTCTTTGAAAGCCACCTTTAAGAGAACAAGGACAAGTCACAGAATAGGAGAAATATTCACAAATCCCATTTTCTTTTTCTTTTTCTTTTTCTTTTTCTTTTTCTTTTTCTTTTTCTTTTTCTTTTTCTTTTTCTTTTTCTTTTTCTTTTTCTTTTTCTTTTTCTTTTTCTTTTTCTTTTTCTTTTTCTTTTTCTTTTTCTTTTTCTTTTTCTTTTTCTTTTTCTTTTTCTTTTTCTTTTTCTTTTTCTTTTTCTTTTTCTTTTTCTTTTTCTTTTTCTTTTTCTTTTTCTTTTTCTTTTTCTTTTTTCTCTTCAGGCTTACTTATTTATTTTGATATAGAGAGAGCAGGGGAGGAGGGGGAGAGACTATCCCGAGCAGGCTGTGCACTGTCAGCGCAGAGCCCTAAGCGGGGCTTGAACTCATGAACGCGAGATCATGACCTGAGCCAAAATCAAGAGTCGGACGGACGCTTAACTGAGCCATCCAGGCGCCCCCACAAATCACTTTTCTGGTTAAAGACTTATTTAGAATATATAAGGAATTCTCAAAACTCAGTGATAGGAAAACAACCCAGTAAAAAATAGGCAAAAGATACAAGTGGGCATTTCGCCAGAGAAAATGCATGGATAGCAGATAAGCACATGAAAAGATGAGCCATATCATTAGGGAAATGTAGATTAAAACTTCGATAAGATACCACTACAAACTTGTTAGAATGTTTTCAGTTAAAAAGGCTTGCAGTACCAAGTGTTGGTGAGGATGTGGAGCACCTGATCTGGTGGGAATGCGAGGTTTTATAGCCCCTTTGGAAAAAAGTTTGGCACTTTCTTAACGACCTAAAATGTACTCCTACCCTATGACTTAGCCATTCTACTCCTAGGCACTTATCTGGGAGAGTTGAATGCACATGACCACATAAAGATTGTACCTAGATTTTCACAGCATTTTTATCTGTAAAAGACAGGAATTGAAAACAGTCCAAATGTGTATCAGTATGCAAATAATTCAAATGTGCGTCAGCAGGCAAATACAGTTTGCACTGTCTTCATACAATGGGATATTACTCAGCAATAAAAAGGAAGGAACTATTGATATACACTGTAATGTGTTTGAGTCTCAATATAATTACAGTAATAAAAGCCAGGAAAGAGACATGGTTCCATTTATATAAAATCCTATAAAATATAAACTATTCAGAAAGCAGATTAGAGGTCTGGAGATGTGAGCTGGAGAGGAATGAATCATAAAAGGACACAAGACTTTTTGGAATGACAGATATGCTCATCTTTGTTGTAGTGATGGCTTTACAGATATGTGTACGTATGTCAAAACTTACCAAATTGTGTACTTTAAATATGTGCAAGTTATTGTATGTTAAATATATGTCACTAAATCTGTTTTTATTTTTATTAAAAAAATTTTTAAGGGTGTACCTTCTTTATTTTATTTCTTTTTATTTTATTTTTTATTTTTTAAAATTTACATCCAAATTAGTTAGTATATAGTGTAACAATGATTTCAGGAGTAGAGTCCTTAGTGCCCCTTACCCATTTAGCCCATCCCCCCTCCCACCACCCCTCCAGCAACCCTCAGTTTGTTCTCCATATTTATGAGTCTCTTCTGTTTTTTCCCCTCCCTGTTTTTATATTATTTTTGTTTCCCTTCCCTTATGTTCATCTGTTTTGTCTCTTAAAGTCCTCATATGAGTGAAGTCATATGATTTTTGTCTTTCTCTAATTTCACTTAGCATAATACCCTCCAGTTCCATCCACATAGTTGCAAATGGCAAGATTTCATTCTTTTTGATTGCCAAGTAATACTCCATTGTATATATATACACATACCACATCTTCTTTATCCATTCATCCGTCGATGGACATTTGGGCTCTTTCCATACTTTGCCTATTGTTGCTAGTGCTGCTATAAACATGGGGGTGCATGTGTCCCTTTGAAACAGCACACCTGTATCCCGTGGATAAATGCCTAGTAGTGCAATTGCTGGGTCCTAGGGTAGTTCTATTTTTAGTTTTTTTGAGGAACCTCCATACTGTTTTCCAGAGTGGCTGCACCAGCTTGCATTCCCATAAATTTTTTTTGATGTTTATTTATTTTAGATAGCATGAGTGAGCGGGGGAGGTGCAGAGAAAGAAGGAGACACAGAATCCAAAGCAGGCTCCAGGCTTTGAGCTGTCAGCATAAGAGCTGACACGGGGCTCAAATTCACGGACCACGAGATCGTGACCTGAGCTGAAGTCGGACACTTAACTGACTGTGCCACCCAGGCGCCCCACTAAATCTGTTTTTAAAATTACTGTGTGGAGCACGTGGGTGACTCACTTGGTTGGGTGTCGGACTTCAGGTCACGATCTCACACTCCGTGAGTTCGAGCCCCGTGTCGGGCTCTGTGCTGACAGCTCAGAGCCTGGAGCCTGCTTCGGATTCTGTCTACCTCTCTCTCTGCCCCTACCCTGAGCTTTCTTGCTCTCTCAAAACAAAAACACCTTAAAAATTTTTTAAAACAAATGTACTTGTGTGTTCTTGAGTGTTTATACTGTGCTGCTCAAATTTCAGAATCACATAAGGGACTCAATAATTTTTTAAATAATTTTCAGTGATTAAGTTTGGGGTAGGAATAGGTCCATTGTGTATGATCAAATTTACTTCGTTTTTTTGTTTTTTGTTTTTTTTAACATTTATTTATTATTTTGAGAAAGAAAGGGAGACACAGAATCTGAAGCAGGCTCCAGGCTCTGAGCTGTCAGCACAGAGCCCAACATGGGGCTCGAACTCATAACCACAAGATCATGACCTGAGCTGAAGTTGGACGCTTAACCGACTGAACCACCCAGGTGTTCCAGTTTACTTACAGTTTTAATTTATCATGAGACTGAAAAACTATAATAAATGTTCCAACTTAGACTTTCTGAAATTCTAAAGGAATTTTCAGAATGATATACATCAAATGTTAGGTTTAATTTTATTGTCAGATTAGAATATTGTTGTTCAACTGGATGATAAATAGGAAAGAATGTTATAAGAACCCTAAAGAGAAAATGGAGGAAGTCAACAGTATTCTGGGCTTGGGAGAAAAATTCTTAGGATTTTGATTGGATGACCAGGTATCTATGTTAGGTAGAATAATGGCCCCTTGAATTTGTCAATATGTTACCTTACACAGAAGGGACTTTGTAGATGTGATTAAAAACTTTGAGATGGGGAGATTATCCTGGATTACCCAAATGGGCCCGACATAATCACAGGGATTCTTAAGAAATTTAAGAAAGCAGAGAAACTTTCCTGGCTGTGATCAGAAGGCAGTGTGACTGCATAAGAATGATCAGAGACATACAATATTGTTATTTTGAATTTCTTTTAAGTTTATATATTTTGAGAGAGAGTGGGGGTGGGGGGAGGGTAGAGAGAATCCCAAGTAGGCTCCATGCTGCCTGTGCAGAGCCTGATGACGGGCTTGAACTCACAAACTGAGATCATGACTTGAGTCGAAGTTGGATGCTAAAGTGACTGAGTCACCCAGGAGCACCACAATATTGTTACTTTGAAAATAGAGGAAGGAGCCATGAACCAAGGAATGTAGGTGGCCTCTAGAATTTGGAAAAAGCAAGGAAATAGATTTTCTCCTTGAGTTTCTAGAAGGAATTGCAGCCCTGCTTACACCTTGATTTTATCCCAGAGAGATCTGTTTCTGATTCCGAACTATAAGATAATAAATGTGTATTACCTAACCTGTGTGTTGTATGGTGATTTGTTACTGCAGCTGTAAAATACGAATGCAGTATCTAAGGTGGTAAAGCTCAGAATTAATAGTGTTTTGCTGGAGAGTGTTTGCAGTGAAAAGTGAATTCTGTAATACCAAAGTAACTTTTTCCATTCCTTGGGAATTGTTTTCCCTTCCATGTTTCAAATCTCATTTTCCCATAAAGTAAAATATGTATTTACTCACCAAAAAGTGATTCTAAATATAAAATATTAGTTGGAATAAATCTTAGATGTCATTCTACTCTAACCTCCTGAAATTTATAGATGGAGAAACTGAGCGACAGCCAAAGATTCCATAGCCAGTTAGCAATAGATCATAGTTTACATTCAGGCGTGGTTCAGTGCTCTACTGTATGTATACCCTTTAATGAGAAATTTGTTCCAGAATTGTGGAATATCTGAGTCACTTATCTAAAGAGGGTGTTTACGTAGGGAGATAGACGAATCTTTGTCTAGTTGACAGGATTGATTATGGGATTAATTTGTCATCTAGGAAGGTCCTAAGAGCCTGATCCTTAAGGGATGGAGTAAGTCCCATTAACAAACTTCACTGGTCAGTAACTTGATATGCATACAGGGGAAAGTACCAAGGCAAAATGGAGGGTTCTGGGAGAGGGTGGGGATACATCAAAAATAATTTTCCATACTCTCGCCCTGTTAACAGGCTTATAGATTCTATTTTTTCTCCAGACGTTTCCCCAAACACTGCCTCTCTCCTGTAATGGAAGATACTTGTTCTGAAAACCCAGTGCCCAGACAGAAGTCCTTGGACATTAATCTGGAGAGCAGCACTCTTTCCCCTCTCTGCCTTCAGCTGCTGTTCTCCTTCTGCACCTGTATGGTGGGGATTTAAGGTAGCCAAGGTTTCTGTTCTTCTACCTAAGGTTTTGTTCACAGACCTGAAATGCTATTCTCATGCAGTTTTTCTGTTGGACATAATAATGGACCTTGGTCACAATCTCATGGTTCATGAGTTTGAGCCCTACATTGGGCTGTGCGCTGGCAGCATGGAGCCTGCTTGGAATTCTGTCTCCCTCTCTTTCTGCCCCTCCCCCACTTGGTCTCTATCTCTCTCTCAAAAAAAAAAAAAGCTTAAAAAGTACTTTAAAAAAATAATGGGGTCACCAGGGTGACTCAGTCAGTTAAGTGTCCAACTTCAGCTCAGGTCATGATCTTGCGGTTTGTGAGTTCAAGTCCCACGTTGGGCTCTGTGCTAACAGCTCAGACTGAGCCTGGAGTCTCCTTCGGATTCTGTGTCTTCCTCTCTCTGCTCATCTCTCCCCACCCACCCCTTACTCTGTCTGTCTCTCTCTCTCTCTCTGTCCCAAAAATAAACATTTAAAAAAATTTTTAAAAAATGGACCTTGGAAAACATGTATTAAGGCCCTATCTTAAATCTGCTTCATTTATATTACAGTGCTTTAATGAGACAGTACTATAAGGGGATACAGTATTATGCAGAACTTTTATACTAGGTTTCTTCTCTCTGCGTTCCAGCTGGGAACCATCTCTTCCTCTAGTTGCTATTGAATGTGTACTCAAGAGATAGACAGCTAGGTGTAGTGTTCTGTTCTTACTGCCTGTGTGTAAGCCAAATTGATATTAATAAGATGAATCTACTGGCGCCTGGGTGACTCAATCATTGAGCGTCTGACTTTGGCTCAGGTCATGATCTCACAGTTTGTGAGTTCGAGTCCCACATTAGGTGAGCTTAAGCCCCGCTTTGGGTGAGCCTTGCCTCTCTGTCTCTCTCTTTTCCTCTTCTCTCTCTCTCTCTCTCTTTCCCTCTCTCTCTCTCTCTCTCTCTCCCTTGTGGGATTCTCTTTCTCACTCCCTCCCTCTGTCCCTTACTCACTTGTGTACATGTTCTCTCTCTCTCTCTCTCTCTCTCAAAAGATGAATCTATTATGTGTATATATGCACAGACATGTACTTACAGTGCATTTCAGAGATATACTAGTTATGCCAGGGTTTTGTTAGTTACTGTTCCTGATTAGAACAGAATATTATTTTTACTTTTTTTTTTATAGTTGAACACTTAGGTACAGTGTAATTCTAGATTTTTTCATAGTAGATTTGGAGAGGGAATATAGTCAACTGGTAATGACATTTCAGTACTGATTCCTTACTCTAGCATCTTATATTTTACCATTTTTATATTGACTACTTTTGAAAACCACAATTCGTTTATTTCAGTGTTTGTTGAGTGCTTTTTTGCCATTCACTTAGGCTAGGTGGTAGAGGTACACAAATGAGTGGGACACAATGTACAGTGTTTGCAGACCTTTGTCATGTGTTACCTTGTTGGCCTGTTCTTAGAAATCATCAGCAGACTTGGAAGCAAACTGTTTGACCCTATGAACCGACCCAGGTTGATAATCTTCCACTGTGGCACAGGTAGAATTTTGATTTTTTAAAAAATTTTGTTAATGTTTGTTTATTTTTGAGAGATAGAGACTGAACAGGAGCAGGGGAGGGCCAGAGAGAGGGAGACACAGAATCCAAAGCAGGTTCCAGGCTCTGAGCTGTCAGCACAGAGACCAACGCAGGGCTCGCACCCATGAACCATAAGATCGTGAGCTGAAGTCGGACACTTAACTGACTGAGCCCCAGAAATTTGATTTTTCTATCAAAAACATGAACAGGTAATAAAGGCTTACCCTGTCTTTACCTTTACCAGAATGTAAGTTCTGAGGAGATAGAAATTGTTTCTGTTCACTACTGCTGTATCTCCCTTGGCTCAGACAGTGTCTGACACATAGTAGGTGCTCAGTAAATATTTGTTGAATGGCCACTTATCTTCCAGTTTTTCACTCACATGTGTCCTTATAATGTTCTGGCTACCTGTTCCTTTATGGATATATTTTCCTTACATCC
This sequence comes from Prionailurus viverrinus, assembly GCF_022837055.1. NCBI lineage: Eukaryota > Metazoa > Chordata > Mammalia > Carnivora > Felidae > Prionailurus > Prionailurus viverrinus. The sequence goes on along the minus strand of NC_062565.1, from coordinate 34,303,724 downwards.
CATTGGCCTGAATTTATTACATGGCCATATTTAGCTGTAAGGGAGGACATTGGGGCTTCATTTGGGAAGCTTTGTGTTCAGTTAAAAACTAGGGGTTTTATTAATTAGGAAGAAGTGGAGAAAAAGAGACTTGAGAACTGCTAGCAGTCTCTACCACAAGTCTGACCAACGATAACTATTAGATGTACCTTGGGGCTAAGGGGGGTTCATGACTTGATGCGGAGCAGGCTACAGTTAGTTAGTCACAGCCAAGAGGCAATGCCTAAAGTCAAGTACCAGGGAAGGATTCATTCACATGCTTGTAAAAGAATAGTAAATAATTATATTTGAACCATGGTATGGTATTAAAGGACAGTGAGAGGACTAGTGCTTTCAAAGTGCTAAAAGATCTTATTGATTGATGGCACACTGTCGAACAGGGGAGGGGCAGAGGGAGAGAGAAGAGAATCTTAAGCAGGCTCCACATTCAGCATGGAGCCAGACATGGGCCTCTATCCCACGACCCTGGGATGTTGACCTAAGCCGGAATTCAGAGTCAGATGCTCGATTTACTGAACCATCCAGGCACCCCAGTGCTGAGAGATCTTTTAAATCTCTCATTGGTAATATTGCTGTCTTCTTTGGGGATGGTTTGTGGTTTTTAAGCTGTTCAACTGTATCACTAAGGGTGTTAGTACTCAGAAGTGGGGCTTGGACATTGTAAGTTTGAGAACACGGTTTTATTTGCTTAGTAGTAATTGCAACTACTGTGTATATTTTCATCTTAATTTCCATGTAGAGTCTGGTAACTTCCCAGTGAACATGCAGACTTCTCTTCTGAGCTCAGGCCTCGTGTCTGACTGCCTTCTGGGTGTCTCACAAGGACTCTTTGCTCAATCAGAGTTTTCTTCCTCTGCATCGAAGGCACTCCAAAATGTTTTCATTAAATTGAAGAGAAAAAAATAAAAAGTTCTGATGAGTGGAATCATGAAGTATTTCATCTTTTTGTCCTAAGTTTAAGAAAAAATATGAAAGTAATAGATCCTCAGCATTAAACTATTTAAATTATCTAAAATAAAATTACAAAGTGAAAATTCCTTCTTACCCTTCTCCTCCCAGATCTCATTCTCCAGAGCTGTCTTTACTGGCTGTTTTAATAGTAAGTATCTTTCCAAACTTCTTGTGTATATAAGCAATATTATACACACATACACCCTATGTTCCTTCTAAAAATAGGATCATATTACAGAGCGTTTGCAACTCGCCATTTGCTTAATAGGACATCTTAGACATCTTTTCATCTTTTCATGTCCTTATTAGAAGGTTATTTTTATCTGGAATGGCTAAAACCTTACCTGTTCCTTGTTACTATTCCTGGAATTTAGCTATCTTAACTCTGAGAAAAAACCATGATAAAAAAAATGTGACATGTTATATTTGCATAATTGTAATCCAGTGCTGTAAAATGTTTGCACATGGCAAAATCTACAAACTGGGAACCGTGGTTGGTTGATACAATTAAAATAATACCACATTGTCACATGTATTACCCTCTGTGATATCATCAGTTGACTTTTTTTGTTTTTTTTCCCTAAACAACCCAGAGGACCAAATCACTACTGGGCACTGGGCACTATGCACCGTAACAATACACTTCATTTACTACAGTGTTCCCCCCCCCCCCCCACACACACAGTGGATGAGCATTTATAAAATCTTAATTCAGCTATTTGGATGTTTCTGGTGTTTAGACTCTTAACTAAGTCATTTTGTACTATCTAGATTTATCTCATCCTTTTCAAAGACTGCATTATATTTTTGTAGTGTGAATTTGCCAAATTTTATTTAAAATTTTTTTTAACATTTATTTATTATTGAGAGAGAGACACAGAGCATGAGCAGCGGAGGGGAAGAGAGAGGGGAGTCACAGAATCTGAAGTAGGCTCCAGGCTCTCAGAGAGCCAGGGGGGCTCGAACTCATGAACTGTGAGATCATGACGTGAGCCGAAGTTGGATGCTCAACCGACTGAGCCACCCAGGCGCCCCTTGCCAAATTTTATTTGAACACTCCCATGTTATTCAATTGAGGAAAAACTTTAGCATATTTTATTTAGCCATATGGTTAACTTAGCGGTAACTTAAGCAATCTATAAATGTTTAAGTGATTAACAAATGTACACTTGTGTTCTTCCTACTCTTAAGTCATTACTTTTCTGTTTCCTCCTGACTCTTTCCTCTGTATATTTAAGTCTTTCTGGTCCTTTTCTCTTTTTAAGTCTGTGCTCTCTACTTCCCTTTTGCCTAAAGCATTTTCCCTTTTCCCTTTATAAGTGTAGCAGAAATATCAAATGGCTCCCTTGTCACTTTCACATCTTCATACATTCCCCTTCTCCTTAACTTTTAACTTGGAATACGCTATCTTTCTCTCATTTCCCTTTCTTAACCTTTCAACCTTTACCACTGCCCGGTGTCCAGGGGAGATACTAGGGGATACACATTGTCAGCAATGTTCCCCCTGCAAAATGAAAAACAAAACTTTTAGCCAAATACTTATTCATAGTTGTTCCATTTTATCCTAAGAGCAACCCTTAAATGTTTGAGAAGTGATTGCATCTACAAAATAAAGACATGCTAAGAAAAATGTTCAATCGGATGATGAGTGTACAGAAATCAAAAACACTGTTTATAAAAATCCTTTGAAAAGGAGTGCCTGGGTGGCTCAGTTGGTTAAGCATCCGACTTCAGCTCAGGTCATGATCTAATGGTTCGTGGGTTCAAGCCCCATGTCAGCTCATAGCCTGGAGCCTGCTTCTGATTCTGTCTCCCTCTTTGCCTCTCCCCTGCTCGTGCTCTCTGTCTCTCTCAAAAATAAATAAACAATAAAAAATAAAAGATCCTTTGAACAGAATAAATGAAATAATGGACATAGTTGATAACCAAATAGTGATCTATAAATTCCGTCAAAGGAAATCTCTTAGAATATAGAACCAAAAGCCAACGATGGAATTGAAGAGAAAAGCTCAATGTCTCTCAACCCTGTGTGCACATTAGAATCATCTGAGCTAACTTTTTAAAATCACTGATGCCTTGGCCCCAGCATAGCTCAATTATATACAGATTCTCTGGGAATAGGGTACAGGCATCAGTGGCTTTTTAAAGCTTCCCAGGCGATTCTAATATTTATCCCATGTTTAGAAACATGCTTAAGAGATCTGAAGGATAGAACCAAGATGTCCACAGTCTGTCTAGCAAGACTTTTAGAGGCAGAGGACAGACATGGAAGGAAAAGAAATAATAGTAGCACCTCCCCTGAGATCCCCCAAAGACTCACCTTCAGCAGTTGAGGGCCAGGATATCAAGGCCCTGCAGGAATTAAGGAAAGAAAACAAATACCACAGTGTATCTTGGTGATCTGTCTGAACCCCAAGAATAAAGAAAATCCCTGTTTCTTCTATAAAGAATGGGAGCCACCTTGTGCACTAGGGAGGGAAGGAAACCTAACTGGCCTAACTGACCCAAACACAGCTTCTGCTCTCTTCCTAGACATGTCTCTCTACTTAATTTCTCTGGCCCACTCCTGCTTTTTTTGTGACGCTGACCGCAGACTCCATGGGGAAGAGCTGGTCTCTTACTGTTGGTATTTAGAAGTCAGTTTGCGCTTCTTTGTTCTCTCCTTTAGTCTGATCCCTTCTGCCTTCTGGTTCAGTGACACACTTTTTGTTTTCCAGCTCAGTTAGAGCTTTACAAATTTTTCTGTGATTCCAGTGTCATCTTGGAGAAAGTTGATAATTTAGTACTGTCCTCCAACCTTTGACATTTGGATGGTCTGATAATTTCTAGGGTTTGTTCTTGTTTTGTTTTGTTTTTAATGAGAATAGTAATTCATCCAAGTGGTCAGTGACAGAAGTAATTATAAATTTGGTCTGTTAACTTTGCTTTCTTCAGTAACTGCTTGAACTTGGAAAAGTGAGTTGACCAAAGCGTCGTATGTATCTAAGAGATACAATGAAGGAGGAAATAGTGTCTAGCTATAAAGTGGTAATCCCATTTAGAATTCTTTTTGCTCTGCTGTCTCATTGACCGGACATCTGAGCCTTCAGTCTCTGAAGAATTGATGCAGCAGTCACTGCTGGAGACTCGGTTCCCAACCTTGGATGCACACTGGAAACGAGAAAGGCGTCTTCAGTCACGGTGAAGGTGGGAGGATTAAAGAGAAGTTAAGTCTGGCTGACTGTTCTGCTAATTTCCATCTGCTCTCGCCTCAGATTTCTTTCTTGTTTCTTTTTTTGATTGTACTTAAGTACACATAACAAAATTTGCAGTTTTTACCAGCTTTGAATGTACAGTGCGGTGACCATACGTTCACATTGCTGTGCAATTATTACCACTGTTGTTCTCCGGAACTTTTTCACCTTCCCAGACAGAAACTCTGCACGCATTAAACAACTGTCCATTCCCCTTCCCCCAGCCCCTAGTAATTCTCTATTCTACTTTTCTGACTTTGTGAATTTGCCTGTTCTAGGTACCTCATGAAAGAGTCATGTGATATTTGCCCTTTTGTGTCTGGCTTATTTCACTTAGCATAATGTTTTTAGGGTTTATCCATGTTGTAGCATGTGTTAGAATTTTATTTTTTTATGGCCAGATATTTTAATAATACATATATGCACACACCATGTCTTGTTTATGGACACTTGGATTGTTTCCACCTTTTGGCCATTATGAATAGTGTTGCTATGAAGATTGCTGTACAAGTCTCTGCTTTCACTTCCTTTGGGTGTATTTGCAGGAGTAGAATAACCGGATCATAATGGGGATTCTGTGTTTAACATTTTGATGAACCACAGGGCATGCACCATTTGTATCCCCACCAGTAAAGCATGAGGGTTCCAGTTTGTCTACATCTCCCCAAACACTCATAATTTTAAGTTCTCATATAGCCATTCTAATAGGTGTGAAGTGGTATCTAAGAGGGGGGCAGAATATGTGACCCCAGAAGATGCCACTTTGGCATGTGGATTATTTTGAGCTGAAGGCAATCGAGGTCTGATAGACTCAGGAAGACCTTTGGTTTTGGTTTTTGGTTTTGTTTTTATCTCTACCTCTCCCTTAACTGCCTAAAAAAATTTAGATAGAGGGCCTGTACCATGAAGAGAGCTAATACCAGAGATAACTTTTTATATAAAAAAGATTTATCTGCATGGCAGGGCAGACATTTGCTTATAAAACCTCTGTTCCTCCCATCTTCCTGTGAATTGTCTTCCTCCTCCTTGAAGTTCTAGACTCCTACCCCCTTTTCCATACCTCAGGATGGCTTATAAGCCTCACTTGCTTGAGTGCCTGGGAGCTTCCTATCTTTGGGGTTCTCACAGGTACAAAATTTTTTTTTTTTCCCTCCTGTTAATCTGTCTTAGGTAAATTTAATTGTTAGACCAGCCTAAGAACCTAGAGGGAGAGAAGGGGATCATTTTCCCCTTTACATATCTCATTGTGATTTTGTTTTGCATTTCCCTAATAACTAATGATGTTGAGCGTCTTTTCATATGCTTATTGGCCATTTTTCACAGGTTTCTCTTTTGAAGGAGAAGAAAATGTACGGGCACACGTGGCAGTAGTCTTCATCATCTTTCCATTCCCCTCCCCAGTGTGGAGGAAGGACGTTACCTGGGGGAACGTACAGGGCTAAATGCAGTGTGCAGTTTTATAGAGATGTATAGTCTGTCTTCATATGTGATCTTCTTTCCTCTGCATGCATATTTATCTTTTGTTGTCTGGGAACTCCTCCTAACATGCTGGTGTGTTCCTGGACTTGAATGTTTGACGGAGGCCTGGGTTGAAAGTCAGTAAGGGCAGGGGCGCCTGGGTGGCTCAGTCGGTTAAGCATCCGACTTCGGCTCAGGTCATGGTCTCACACTCTGTGAGTTCGAGCCCCGCATCGGGCTCTGTGCTGACAGCTCAGAGCCTGGAGCCTGTTTCAGATTCTGTGTCTCCCTCTCTCTCTGCTCCTCCCCTATTCATGCTCTGTCTCTCTCTGTCTCAAAAATAAATAAACGTTAAAAAAAAATTAAAAAGAAAGTCAGCGAGGGCTTTTCAGTTCATCCTCACTCGAGTATATTCAAAATTAAGATGAATTACTGCATTAAGATGAATTAAGCCCCAGGCTATATACCTCTTTCCTTGTGTGTTTTCTTTCTTTTGTGTTTTAGTTCTAGGAGGCTGAAAACCTTTATGGCCTAGGCATGTGTGTTACGTAGAAAGAATGCTACTGTAATGTTCTGTGCTGTTAACCAAGTATCTAGTTCCTATATTCTTTTTTAATCTTTCTGAAAACTCTCCTGGTAGACAGTAGGATAACCTGATACAAGTTATCTATGTTTTAACAGAGAACAACACAGTAAGTAATACACATGGGGAGTTAGTGGATAACGCTTTAAAAGGACTTCTCATCTGGGGAATCTGACAGTCTAGTTACATTGACTGAATTTTTCAGTACGCTGTTGGTGAAATTGTAAGCGTATTCTCATTTTTCTGTTATGTCTCAGGTGTTTGCGGACTGGCGCTTTGGAGAGTGCCTGCTTATCTGGCATGTCCATAACAGAACTGTGTGTTCCCTCTCTGATGTGCCGGGTAGCAGTTTCCCCCCTTTGGACAGTTCAGAACAGTGAGCTTTATCCTAGATTAATATCCATAGCTACATAGTGGTTCTAAATCCAGAATAAACCGAGAGTAGGGGAGAGAAGAAAAGGCTCTCTCATGAAGAAAGTGAAACTTTCTCAGTGTGTCTTGCCGGTTTTTAGGAATTGTCTGTTCTTCCTGCCTTTTTTCATATAAACTAGATTAAGGAAAAAGGTCATTGTTGTTTTTAAGTTTTATTTTTATTTAAGTAATCTCTACACCCAACATGGGACTCAACTCAGCGACCACGAGATCAAGAGTTGCAAGAGTGAGCCAGTCAGGCACCCCAAGGAAAAAGCTGTTTGTTGGTTTGTTTGTTTTTAATGTTTGTTTATTTTGAGAAAGCATGTGTGCACGTGCCCGAGCAGGAGGAGCAGGGAGAGAGAGAATCCCAAACAGGCTCTGTGCTGCGAGCACAGAGCCCAACTCGGGGCTTGAACTCAGGAACTGTGAGATCATCCCCTCAGCTGAAATCAAGAGTCGGATACTTACCCAATTGAGCTACCCACCCAGGTTCCCCGGAAAAAAGGGTTTTTTTTAAAATTTGTTTTGTTTGCTTATAAAAATCTGTACCCCAAATGACATAACTGGAATTAAGGGAAAAAACTTGGAAAGTTCCATTTTTTTTCCTTATTCTTCCAGATTTATCTGCCTTTGAACGTTGAAAACAGTTTTATTGTTGTTTATCTTTGTGTTTTAATAATTCATGCTACTCCTCTTCTTAGCAACTCCATACTACTTAGAACCATTGTCTGAAATCACCTGTATCCCTTGCAGTGTTAGAACCAAAAATGAAGAGTAAATTTCTTGATCAAGTGAGACTTACAAAGTTAGCAGATCAGCTTACAGGTTTTCTATTTATTGAATTTTAGCAAGCCATTGTTTGCCACCCTTTGGATTAGAAGCAAAAGAAAATGCTTTTTGATTGACAATATTTTCATTTAAAAGTTCAGCTGATCCCCAGTTGATGAGCATTGAAAAGAAAGGCATTGTCTTTGGATGTGTGGTGGCCATGCTTTCTCAAAGCTTTTAGTTTTTTTGTGATATTTGTGCTCACACACACTCTCATAAATGATTTGAAAGTAAGTGGCAGACTTCATGACACCTCACCCCTAAATACCTCAGCATGTGTCTCCTGAGAATGAGAATATTATTCTACGTAAAACATTACTACTGTATCACACCCCAGAAAGTTGACATTATAAAGTAATAATAATCTAATGTACAGTCTTACTTTTCCAAGTTTTTCTAATTCTCCCAGAAATGTACTTTTATGATACTTTTGTCCCCCTAGTCCAGGATCCGGCCAAAGATCACACATCACATTTGGTTGTGGTGTCTCTTTAGTCTCCTTTATTTATTTATTTGTTTGTTTGTTTATTTACATCCAAATTAGTTAGCATATAGTGCAACAATGATTTCAGGAGTAGATTCCTTACCACCACTTACCCATTTAGCCCATCCCCCCTCCTACAACCCCTTCACTAACCCTCTGTTTGTTCACCATATTTAAGAGTCTCTTTTGTTTTGTCTCCCTCCCTGTTTTTATATTTTTGTTGCCTTTCCCTTATATTCATCTGTTTTGTCTCAAAGTCCTTATATGAGTGAAGTCATATGATACTCGTCTTTCTCTGACTGATGTCACTTAGCATAATACCCTCCAGTTCCATCCGCGTAGTTGCAAATGGCAAGATTTCATTTTTGATTGCCGAGTAATACTCCATTGTATAGATTTACCACATCTTCTTTATCCATCTATCGATGGACATTTGGGCTCTTTCCATACTTTGGCTGTTGTTGATAGTGCTACTATAAACACTGGGGTACATATATCCCTTCGAAACAGGTCTTTAGTCTCCTTTAAACCAGAGCAGGACCTCTGTCTTTTTTTGGGTGAGGGATCTTTCATAACATTAACATTTTAAGGAGTCTGGGCCAGTTGTCTCCTACAATATTCCACAACAAATTTTGTCTTGTCTTCTCGATTAGTTTCAGGTTAAATACTTTTGGTAGGATTACTGCATGTATACTTGCCATTCTACCACATCAGGAGGCACAGTGATATCAGTTTGTGTTACTTTGGGTAGTACACAGTTTGATCTTGATGCAGACCACTTGTGCTAAGGAATAGCTGTCAGATCACTTCATTGGAAAGCCCTTTTCCTCTATTAAGTAATATAGATTCATGCTTTGAGACTTTGTGACTGTCCTACTCCTTTAGAACCTTCCACCTGGTTATTGTAATTTGTTCATTGATTTAATTCAGAGTTTTGCCAGGGGTCTACTGATGGACGTCTACTGATGAAGCCCAGGAAATTTTTTTGGGTACATACATTTTTCCAGGAATATGATTCATGACTTGCAAAATATTTTTAAAAATCTTTTGTCCCCTTCTCTTTTGGAGGTGTCTTCTACAAGTTCCTATGCATTAGAGAAGTCTGTTATAAGCAGTAGGTTACTAGAAGCTGGGAACCAACAATGTTCATGTGATTTTCTTAATTATCTAACGTAGCATCAGATACAGCTGGGCACTTAATTTCTGTTGTTGTTTGTTTGAGAATGCTTTGTTCTGGCCTCTCCCTTATCCTGAGCCAAGCATTTGGATCTTTTGTGTTTGGTATAAAGTATACTAGAAAATAGAGCAAAGGAGCTTAGCCCCTGGTTTTTGTGTTCTCTTTGAAGATTTTTGGGCACAGCCGAATTTGATTTGTGTCTTTGTTGACACTGAAGTATATTTGGGTCCATTGGAAATGAGTTAAAACACTGCAATATATTATTATTATGTATTGACTTTAGGGAGCTTTAGATCCATTATTAGCCTAATGCAGAATAGCTGTAGAAGTGGTTAATTCTTGACTTTCCCTGCTCAACCAGGAAAGCAGTATGGAATTAATCATGGCAGGAGCCACTGAGGTGTGTTTTGTTTCATCTATCGATTAGCCTGTTGGTAACACTGGCTTGCCTTGTATGAAAAAGTGTCTGTCATTTGGGTGACTGATAATAACAGTAAGTGCTAATGTTGGAAGGTATACTTCTAGCAATACATATCATACCATTTAATCCAGGTGATCACTCTGTGAAAGTTGTTATTATTTTTATTCTGATTACACAGGTGAGGGGAAAGACGGAGAGAAGTGAAAGATAGCCGACATCAAACAGCTCGTAAGGAGCCCCAGATTCCTTGCTTTTTTTTGTTTTAGCACTCTGAAAGGTAGAGGCATTCTGTGGGTTCTAAATATGAACAAAGCATGGATGGCCCTTGTTCTCAAGGACGTTTTAAATCAAACCAGTATGTCTTCTTATAAATGTATTAATTATAGGCAGCACATCAAGGGAAGAGCTAGGGAAGCACACAGAAGTGCAGACAGCCTCCAAGTATAGAGTCAAGGTTGGTATGCCGGGGGAAGCATTTGAGAGGGAACATGTCTAGGGAGGAAGAAAAAGTGAGCAAAAGGACCACGGTGGGAAAGCACAGGGCTTATTATGGCTGAGGGGCTGCTCTGGTTTGGCATGAGCTGCGTGAGATACAGCAAAAGAAAGTGGTGGAAGCTGGGCCTGTGACAGGTTAGGTCGGACTGTGAAGGGCCTCAGAATGCCATGCTAGGGAAGAGAGAGCCTCCTTCCATAGGTATTTTGAGCAGGAAATGAAAAGTGTAGGGTAGCCCTGTAGAGAACCCAGTAATAAGCATGATAAATGCTTACATTTTTAAGTTAAGATCCTGTGCTAATCTCTTCACATGATACACACAGAATCTCACTAACGCCTGCAGTAACTGAACAAAGTACTCTGTCCCTTTTACAGATGTGAAATCGAGGCTCCGCGAGATAAGGTTTGCAGGTGTCAAACATATCGCTGGAGCTAAGACTTGGACTGGGGTCTGTGAGCTTCTAAAACCTGTTCTGTTTGCCACTGTGATATATTGTTTTTTAAAAACAGGTCACCTGATACGTTCTTGATCCTCTGTTAAGAATATGGCTGTGGGAAAAAGACATTTTCAAAGTTCCGGAAGTACTGCTTTTCAGTGTGTAATCATGCTAAGGAATGTAATCACCACCAAACCCGACTTGTACTGCTCTCTAATTGGGGCTAGCGCTGCATAGGAAGCTGAAGAACTGGATGATGTTTTATTTACATGCCTCATGACATGAATACATGCCTGTGGCAAACGTTTTTGTGTTCATTTTCACCGTTTAACCTTATTGGCCCCACGTAAATCTTACATCAGGGAGAGCCCAGTTCGTAGGGGCATTTTCAGGTGCTTAAAGCAGTGATATTTTTCCTAGCTAAAATACATTTCTTCTCAGCAGGTTTTCTACTAACAAAAGACCATGACTACTGATGAAGGTGCCAAGAACAATGGAGAAAACCCAGCGGCAGCTGTGGCTGAACGCGGAGAGGATATTACCTCTAAAAAAGATAGAGGAGTATTAAAGGTGAGGTTACAAGGTTGAATGACATGTAGGGAAATTTCCTACCTGGAAGGATTATTTATAAAAATGTTTGTGTTTTTGGTCGGAGGTGGAGGTGGATGTTGTTCACTGAGGCTTACTAAGTGCTAAACTCTCATTTCATCTTCACGACTTAAGGTTTATTTTTTTAATTAAAAAATTTTTAAAGGTTATTTATTTTTGAGAGAGAGAGAGAGAGAGCGCACAAGCTGTGGAGAGGCAGAGAGAGAAAGGGACAGAAGATCTGAAGCAGGATCCATCCTGTCAGCGCAGAGCCCGATGGGGGGGCTGGAACCCACAAACTGCGAAATCATGACCGGAGCCGAGTGAGCACCCAGGCACCCCGAGGTTTATTTTTATTCCCAGAGAGATGGTGAAATTGAGGCCCCGGTGGGTGAATTAACCTGCCCAGTATCCTAGATCATAGGAAATACAGATCTGGGGGCCAGATCCAAATGACGTAGGACTTAGATAGAGTCCCCCAGTTCTCAGCGTGTACGCATGGGTGGTTATTTTAATGTAATATTTAAGGACGTGAAAGCTAGCTAATGACAATCCAGAAGACTTACTAAAGGAAAAAGAAAAGCCAGCTTGCAGGGTTCAAAAGGATTGCTTTTATGTACAGATTCTTGTTTGTGCATTGAAGATATTTTGTGAGGTTTCATCCAAGAATATATCTTACTTCAGAATTAGCTTTCCTCATTAAAACACTACAGGGGACCTGGGTGGCTCAGTCGGTTGAGTGTCCAACTCTTGGTTTCAGCTCAGGTCATAATCCCAGGGTCATGGGATTGAGGCCTGTTTTGGGCTCATGCTAAGTGTGGAGCCTGCTTCGTCCTCTTTCTCTCCCTCTGCCCTGCTCGCACTCTCTCCCTCTCTAAAATTAAAAATTAAAAGTAAAAACTGTGTATGGTTTTCACCGTGTAATTAGTCATTTCTATGTATAGTGTTTTTTTTTTTTAATGTTTGTTTATTTTTGAGAGAGACAGAGACAGAGCACAAGCAGGGGGGAGGGGCAGAGAGCGAGGGAGACACAGAATCCGAAGCAGGCTCCAGGCTCTGAGCTGTCAGCACAGAGCCCGACACAGGGCTCGAACCCACAAACCGTGAGATCGTGGCCTGAGTTGAAGTCGGACACTCAACCGACTGAGCCACCCAGGTGCCCCTGTGTCTTTTTTTCATTTGTATCTCACAGTGGTCTTGTGAGACGACCAGAGCACCTGTTAATCCTTCCATTTTATTGTTGGAAAATGTATATTTGAATTCCATATAAATTAATAAACTGCAGCTGAGAGAAGGTTAAATGCTTTAGTTGTATTAAGTCATGCCTTCTCCTACATTGTTGTTACATGGACAAGTTTTGTATAGTTAATTATTTTCCCTGAAAATATGATCTCCCACATTCTAAGTATTATCACTAAGTGAGTTTTAGTATCTCCATGTGTCAGCAGTAGTAAATGAGAATTTTTTAGTTTGTTTTGTCTGGTCTTGCTTGTGTGAAAGCTTTTTTTTCTGTGCCTGAATCTTCCGAATGTAGTTGTTTTACCGTTAGCTTGCTACATGCTAAGCCAAATTTTGGAAGACTTTCAACTACAGAAATAAGGGCTTTATGCCATAGATTTGTATCATGCTCTCATTTTTCAGAGGGCTTCTCAGTCTATAACTGTATGAATTCCTTATCCCAAACTCCAGGATACTTCTAGAGACAGTAGAAATTGTGCAGGCAGTCTGCAGCATCTCCTCGCTCTATTTAAGTCTTTCTCTTTCATGTTTTCAGTGTACCCACCCATGCAGAGAACATGTTCCTCAACCTGCCTCCAGCCCTGTTTTGTTCCAGGGAGTAAATCTGATAAGATTTTTAGGCTTGTAAGACGCATTTTGAGATTGTAAGCCCTTTAAATCATATCACTTATCACTGTCTAGAGCCTTAGGTTTCACCATGGGGCTTTGGGTTAAGATTAAATAGTCTACTAACTGTGCGACATGGGGCGATGTAGTTAACCTCTCTTTGATGAAATTTCCTCATTGTAAAATTGGAACAATACTACTACCTACCTCATAGAGTTACTGGGATTATATAAAGCATTTAGCACAGTGCCTCATCTGTAGTAACCTCGTTTATTCCCTATTACATACATAACTTTTTAAAAGACCAAGGCACGTCTGGGAAGTCAGTGACTAGCTCAGGAAAATAAAAATACACTGTGGAGCATACATTTTTAAAATGAATCGGGACTAAAATTCATTCCTTAATGCAACTGCTTAAGGCACCTCCTCACATCTTCCCATTTCCTCCTACCCAGAGCCCCTAGCAACTAACATTCTATTCTCTGTTATGAGTTCAGCTTTTTTAGATGTCACATATAAGTGAGATCACACAGTGTCTGTCTTTCTCTGTCACTTAGCATAATGCTCCTAAGATCCATCCATGTTGTCACAAATGGCAAGATTGTGTTCTTTATTGTGGCTGAATTAACATTCCACTGTGTGTATATGTGCCACATTTCTCTTGATCCATTCATTTGCGTATGGATCCTTAGATTGTTTCCAGGGTTTAGCTGTTGTAAATATTGCTGCCCTGAACATGGGGTGCATAGATCTTTTTGAGCTAGTGTTCTCGTTTTCTTCAGATAAATACCCGGAAGTAGAATTGCTGGATCGTATCGTAATTCTATTTTTAATTTATTGAGGAAACTTCACACTCTTTTCTACAGTGGCAGCACCCATTTACATTCCTGCCACCAGTGCACGAAGGTTCCCTTTTCTCCATATCCTCACCAGCACTTGTTTTTTCTCGTCTTTCTCATCATAGCCATTCTAAAAGGTGAGGTAAAGTCTCGTGGGTTTGATTTACATTTTGGGGATTGTTTTGTTTTTCCATTACTTCCTTTTTAACAAGTGTATAGAAACACAACTGATTTCTGTGTGTTGATTTTGAATCCTCCCACTTCACTGAATTCATTGATTAGTTCTAACAGGTTTTTAGTGGAGTTGCAGTAATGATTCTCATCTTTATTTTTTTATTTTTTGAGAGAGAGTGGATGAGGGAGAAGAGGGAGAGAGAGAATCTCAAGCAGGTTCCGTGTTCAGTGCGGAACCCAACATTGGGCTCAATCTCATGACCCTGAGATCATGGCCTGAGCCAAAGTCAAGAGTCCTACGCTTAGCCGACTGAGCCACCCAGGCTCCTCCGATTCTTTTCCTTTAAACAATGTCTGGACCTTTGAACTAAGAAAGTTGTAGAATAGAAGTTTACCGTGTTTACATGGTGATAAGAGGGCGGGGCCGGTAGGACACAACTTAAAGAACTTAGGAGCAAATGATTGAATTCTTTATATAAAGTTTCAGACTCTTCCCCTAATACGATGTTTCTTGGGCATGAGCTACCATCCTCTGTTACCTAATAAAGATGATTAATTTGGCATAGGTGATTGACAGAATAAATTATACCACCACACGCCTGGATTTGATTTTCTTTTCCCAGAACTGACCAACTGCATTAGTGGCCTACTCTGCCAAGAACAAAATAAGTATACTGGATTTTATGACAGCTAAATATTTTTCAGCCTGGAGCTTTTTTTTTTGGCATTTGCTTTACTAGAAAACAAGTTTTTCAGTATCATATCAAACTATGCAGTGATGCTGGGTTTTTTGCACATTGAATATTCTTCATATAAAAGGAAGTGGAACCTGTTATACTAGGAAGTTGAGCTTTTTGAAAGTAAACCGAACTAGTGGAATTTAGTCAAAAGGTAATGTTTTTAGCAAAAGAGGGAAGTAAATAAAATCTCACCTTTTGAAATTTGCTTTAGAGTTATTTTTGAAGATTTTTTGAAAGTCCACTCATCTTTTTGTTCTGATTCAGTTTATATGTGAACTGGTTCTATGTTTTGAGAGATTTTAGTGTCAAAGCATGAAGCAGGATCTATTGGTTATATTATTACCTTATTTTGAGGGGATAGTGTGCTTGACAGTGAAATTAAATATAGCATTAAAGATTTAGAGTAGTATAGGAAGGTTTCCTAACAGAATTATTGAGAGAACTGGGAGGGAAGCCTTGAGAAAGGACAGGTAATTATTTGCAAATCTGCCTGGGTAATGTAGAATGGATTCTGTGACCTTTTTTATTTGATTAGAATAAAGTCAGCTCCTTTTTTTGATGCTTGTCTTTTCCAGATTGTCAAAAGAGTGGGAAATAGTGAGGAAATGCCAATGATTGGAGACAAAGTTTATGTCCATTACAAAGGAAAATTGTCAAATGGGAAGAAATTTGATTCCAGTCATGATAGAAATGAACCGTTTGTCTTTAGTCTTGGCAAAGGTAAGAGGGTGTTTTTTGAGTTGTGTTTTGCTTAGACTTATCGCTATTTATATTATATAGAAGCTGGTTGATCCTGTATAGGAGCTAGTAGATTTTTAGGGGGTCCATAATGTCAAAGTTATTTTCATAATGTTATTAAGATGTTGTCCAGCTTTTTACCATGTTGACATTCGCACTGATGGTACAAAAGCTACAGTGGTAAAAACTGCTGCTGCCATCAGCACAGATCTGGGCTACGGCACAAACTATATGAGTAATCAATATTCTTCGATGCCCTCATTCGCTGTTTAAATAAGAAAAAGGAGGGAAGCCCGTGTCACTTAATGTCCTTGATAACAGTGTAAAAAATACCAATCGTATTAAATCCTAATCCTCGGCTTTGGCATTGTTCTGCTGTTTTGTGACAGACAGGGAGGCACACAGGGCACACTTCTGTACCCGAGGACAGTGGTTGTCTCCTGGGAAAGCACTTGTGCACTTAACCTGAGTGAAGAACTGAATGAGGTGCATTTTTCCAGAAAACACCATTTTTATTAGAAAGGGCAAACTGGGGGCGCCTGGGTGGCTCGGTCGGTTAAGCGTCTGACTTCGGCTCAGGTCATGATCTCGCGGTCCGTGAGTTCGAGCTCCGCGTCGGGCTCTGTGCTGACAGCTCAGAGCCTGGAGCCTGCTTCCGGATTCTGTGTCTCCCTCTCTCTCTGACCCTCCCCCGTTCATGCTCTGTCTCTCTCTGTCTCAAAAATAAATAAATGTTAAAAAAAAAAAAAAAAAAAGAAAGAAAGAAAAAGAAAAAAAGGGCAAACCGTTATTGTTCGGATTTGATTATTCAGTATTTGGCAGATAACTTTCTTAAAAATGAATGAAACGAGCTTGTCACTTCCAGGAAAACAGCTGACAGTATTTGTAACCATTGAGTTTTCAAATGAAAATTCTAGTTCTGGGAAATTTGTATCTGCAACGGTGAGCTTGACAGCTTCCCAGAACTTAAAAGACTTCTGATGAGATCGATGGATGTTCAGGAATGTGGTTTTTAAAATATCATCCAGTGAAATGTGTTAACGTGTGGAAGATCTGTGTAACTCAGGGAACGAATATTTTCCCAATACAAGATGTTACAAAATCATGTGTGACTAAAAAGATCCATTCGTTTTGCAGGCTAGATCAGTGGATTTTAGTGTAACATAATATTAACGAAAAGTTCCTTGATCTGCTTTCAGATTCTCCGTTGCAACTAACTTTTATGAAACTGCCACTTGTCCAGCTTGCAAGTCCTCTCAGATGATTATATTCACAATTATCTGAAAAGGCTGTTAAAGTAGTCCTACCTTTTCCACCTATCTATCTTTTGGGTTTGGATTTTTTCTGTAGATTTAAACTCAGATTGCAACAGATGAATGCAGAAGTAGGTATGAGAATTTGGTTGTCTTCTGTCAAGTCAGACATGTTTTACACTTGTTAAACTGCAAAACAATGCTGTTCTCACTAATTTTTTACAAATATAGTTGCTTTTCATAAAAATTTTTTTTGTTTTAACATATATGAGGCTGTTACTATTTTTCAATAGTAAATGTACTATTTTTGAATTGGTAAGTAACTATTTAATTTTTAATGTGGTAGATATCAGTAGATAGATAAACAAGTTCTTTGGGGTCTTCAATTTTTAAGATTAAAGGGGTCCTGAGGAAAAAGGTTGAGAAGCACTATTTTCAGGTCTTAAGTGTTATTTTTACTAATTCATTTTCAAATGCTTTTGCGTGTCTTTGGTTAATTTAGTACTTTCTTTAATCTTGTGAGTATAATAGCCCATACATCAAACTAGACTTTGCGGGCCATGTGGCTTATTGAAAGTTAGTGGCTGAGTCACCAATGTTTTTAATTCTTATCTGCTACAGATAGAACAGATCTCTAGTTCGTTCCCAGATTAAGTGTGGGAGAAAAGGATTGGACGCCCCCCCCCCCCCCCCAGCACTGGTCTACCACCATGGCTCAGTGTTGACTATAACCCCTTTCATTTTTTACTGTACCACCTGAAATGAATTGTTAACCAAGCATGGTCTGGGAAAGAAAAGAGCCAGTGAGGAACTGCAGACTTAAACTCTTTCTGCCTCTCTTGTACCCTGCCTTTCCTGGTACTCACAGGCCTGTGTCCTGGTGACTCCTGCTTCTTGTCCGGCTCTACCCTTCCCGGGCTCTGGTGCAGCCTGTGCCACTGCTCCCTTCTCCTTTGGGTCTTCAGTGAGTTGGTGGCTCGTGTGAGATTAATCTTGTGTTTCAGTACGATGACAATCAAATACAGATTCTTTTTGTCGAGAAAGCAGATAATGATTGACAGTTAAATTAGAATTTTTTTCTTTTTTGTTGATTCAGAGATGTGAACCTCCAGGGCCACCAGCATGGCTGTGGCATCAGCATTTAATTTAGATGACCTCAGAGTAAATGGCCTCATCAGACATCTGTGTTTCCACTGCTCCCCCTGCCCCCTTCAAACTCTTACTCTACCCTTTGAATTTCTGTCCTAAAGAAGTTGATGGATTTAAGCCAACAAGTCTCTTCAGCAGCTATCTTTGCAAGTAGACTTGCTAAGAATTGCTAAGAACTGGGGGGAAAAAAAAGAATTGCTAAGCACTTATGCTGCTATCTTTTCTACCTGCATTTTCTTAATAAACTACCCTATGCTGAATGAGTCTTTTATGTTTCCTAGAATGTTGAGCAGAGATAAAAGAGGCAGCTTTCAGTTGACTTGGTACCTATGACACACCTGTCTAGAGACAGTGTGGTCTCTTGGGGAGAGCATCCACCTGGGTGTTAGGAAGCCAGAGTTCCTATCTTCACTCTTTCCTGTGTTATGTTAACATGAGTAAGCCACCTAACCTTCCCTGCTCCTCTAAAAAGGAGGCGCATCTGTAGAAAAGCATTAAGATTAATTCTGGCTATGATTTCATTCTTGTACCTTCTGTAAAGATTACAGGAATGAAAACCATAAAAGACTAAGATAAAGCAAGAAACATTGGCAGGCAGTTTATAATTTTTTGTGGGTTTTTTTTTTTTCAATGTTTATTTTTGAAAGAGAGAGCACACAGGGGAGGGGCAGAGAGGGAGGGAGACACAGAATCTGAAGCAGGCTTCAGGCTCTGAGCTGTCAGCACAGAGCCTGATGCAGGGCTCGAACCCACAAACCGTGAGATCATGACCTGAGCCAAAATCGGATGCTTAACCAACTGAGCCACCAAGATGCCCCTGCCTTGCCTTTTCATTTTAATTGGTCTTTAAAGGAACAATTTTAATTTTGATGAAGTCTACTTTGCTAATTTTTTTTATGGCTTACCTATTATGATTGACCATTTTTGTTTTCATTTGGTTTGGGTTTTTTGTTTACATATGAGGACACTACAGAGAGAAGAAGTAAGCCATTAGCCCATGGTTATACAATAAAGTGGTAGGGCCAGGATTCAAACACAAGCAATTTCTTTCAAGGTGTATGTATCTGAAGGTTTAAAACTAGCTTAAACTAGGTACAAAAACGAAATAGGTCCTCATCCAGCAGAATTTACTGAGTGCCTGCTGTACACCAGACAGACACTTTTCTTACAGGAATGCTGTAGTTACAGAGGTTTATCAAAAGCAAAGTTTCTGCGGGCACCTGGGTGGCTTAATCAGTTAAGTGTCTGACTCTTAGTTTCTGCTCAGGTCATGATGTCGTGGTTCATGGGTTTGAGCTCCGTGTTGGGCTCTGCGCTCACAGCGTGGAGACTGCTTGGGATCCTGTGTATCCCTCTCCCTTTGCCCCTCCCAGCACGTGCTCTTTCTCTCCCTCCCTCCCTCCTTCCCTTCCTTCCTTCCTTCCTTCCTTCCTTCCTTCCTTCCTTCCTTTCTCTCTCTCTCTCTCTCTCTCTCTCTCTCAAAATAAATAAAATTTTTTAAAAAGCAAAATTTTTGCTATTACCTGCTTGATGTTATGGGTTGAATTCCTATTTTGAAAGTTTGGTTTTTTTTAAATTGAAGTATGTTTTTTTCATGCACTTTAAGTCTTGACAACATCTTACAACTGGTAAAGCACTACTAGTAATGGGTAACCGTGTAGCCAACTTCCTGTGGGTTGTTTGTGGCTTAACCATGTGCTCCCTTTAAATTTCTGTTGATGCCTTTGCTCCCACTTAAATATATCCTTAACATCTGGGTTTTTGTTTGTTTGTTTTACATGCAGTTTAGGAGTATTCAGGATTGCTTTTAGGCCAAAATATTTAATTTTTCTAACCTTCTCCAAAAGTGTGAGCCAGAAAGACAGCAAACTTTGAGAAAGTACGTTCTTTGGCTTTACCTGGTGCTTTGCAGTAGAGGAAGAATGCTTTTGATTTCCATTGCTCTGTTAATGGATACTGGGGAGAAGCCTGTTGGGGCAGGGTGAGACTAAACTGTGGGAAGCTAACAAATTTCTAACTCCATTTATATAAAATTATAGCATGGACCCTGTTGTTTAATTGAGTATAATGTTATGGTATTATAGTTTATAATTCTTTAGGAAATAGAAAATAATCAAGACCTGACTCCTGCCTTCAAGTATCTAACAGTTTAGCCTGGCAGAGTTGATGTTAATCCTTAATGAGGCTGTCCCAGGACAGATTATGCTACCATTCCTATTTTCCCTCTCTTTTTAAAAAAATTATAAAGCCATGAGAATGGGAAGATATTCTCCTGTGATCAGTTTTCTTAGTAATCAGAGAACTGCCAAAAATGAATGTAACAGAAGGCATGATCACCTTAGAAGAATCTTAAAATGTAAATTTATTTGTTCAATTCATAATCAAGATACTTTTGGTAGAGAGTAGAGAGGATTATCAGAGCCCTTTTGTAAGACATTCTGAAATAGAACCAAAACAATTCATAAGAGGAAAAAGTGAACAGGAAAAGCTAATTTGCTTTATCTAGTATAAAAAGAAGAAAAACATTGTCCATATATTTTTTTTTATTTTTTAACGTTTATTCATTTTTGAGAGACAGAGAAGTGTGAGTGGGGGAGGGATGAGGGGGGGAGGCACAGAATCCAAAGCAGGATCCAGACTCTGAGCTGTCAGCGCAGAGCCTGATGTGGGGCTTGAACTCAAGAACCACGAGATCATGACCTGAGCCAAAGTCGGACACTTAACCGACTGAGCCACTCAGGTGCCCCGACGTTGTCCATTTTATAATGATATGCAATTTTCTTTTTTTTAATAGAAAATATTAGCAAAATACTCATAGAATTAAAATAGCAGTGGGGCGCCTGGGTGGCGCAGTCGGTTGAGCGTCCGACTTCAGCCAGGTCACGATCTCGCGGTCCGTGAGTTCGAGCCCCGCGTCGGGCTCTGGGCTGATGGCTCAGAGCCTGGAGCCTGTTTCTGATTCTGTGTCTCCCTCTCTCTCTGCCCCTCCCCTGTTCATGCTCTGTCTCTCTCTGTCCCAGAAATAAATAAACGTTGAAAAAAAAAAATTTAAAAAAAAAAAAAATAGCAGAAATTTGTACTAAGTCCTGGAAATCCTTCAATGAAGGTAAAGCAGGAATAAATCAGATGTGTGATTTTAATTATCTGAAACTTATTAGTGATTATGCTTATATTTAAGAGAGTATCAACTCTTCTGTTTTGAATGGAAACCCTTCTACGGCGAAATTATTTTATCTTTTTTGTCCTCTATTCCCACATTAAAAAGTATTTTTCTATATAATCTTTCATCCTGTAGAATTTTAAATATGCTCATATTTCAAATGCATACCTACATTTAAAAGTTATATAGTGAATAATTTTCATCTAGGGTGCCAAGACTAGTTAATAGAGAAAGAACAGTATTTTCAGTGGGGTGCCTGGGTGGGGTGGTTCAGTCAGTTAAGCGTCCGATTCTGGGTGTTGGCTTAGGTCATGATCTCACAGTTCAGGCTCTGCGCTGACGGTGTGGAGACTGCTTGGGATTCTCTGTCTCCCTCTCTCTGCCCCTCTCCCCCTCTCACTCTCTCAAAATGAATAAACATTAAAAAAATTATAAAAAACAAAACAGTCTTTTTGACAAATGATGGTGGGAAAGCTGGATATTCACATGCAAGATAGTGAAGGTTGTAGCCTTTACACCATATACACAGATTAACTAAAAAATGCATCAAAGGTCTACACATGAGACCTAAAACTGTATTTTCTTAGAAGAAAACATAGAGGAAAAGCTTTGACATTGTATTTGACAATGATTCTTTAGATAGGACACCAAAAGCAACAGGCAACAAGAGTAAAAAATATATAACTTGGACTACATCAAAATTAAAAGCTGTGCATCAAAGGATACAATGACAGAGTGAAAAGGCAGCCTATGGAATGGGAGACTGTTTGCAAAATCTGATCCCTTGTCATTATAATGAACTCGTATAATTCATCAACAACGAAAAACCACAAATAAACTGATTATAAAATAGGCAATGAAAGACATTTCTCCGTGTGTGTGTGTGTGTGTGTGTGTGTGTGTGTGTGTATAAATGACCTGACTAGCATATGAGAAGATGCTCAACATCACTAATAATTAGGGAAATACAGATCAAAACTGCACTGAGATACCACCTCATACCCATCAGGGTGGCTACTATCAAAAAAAGGTGGGAGAGGAAACAGCATGTGGCAAGGCTGTGGAGAAACTGAAAACCTTTGTATGCTGTTGGTAGGAATGTAGAATGGTACAGCCACAATGGAAAACAGTATGGCATTTCCTCAAAAAATTAAGAATAGAACTACCCCACGACCCAGCAATTTTACTTCTGAGTATGTTCGCAGAAGAACTGAGAGCAGTGTCTCAAAGAGATATATTTGTACACTCCTGTTTGTTAACAGCATTATTCATTATAGCCAAAAGATGGAAGCAGCCCAAGTGTTTATCTCTAGATGAATGGATAAATAAATTCGTGTATACATACAGTGGAATATTATTCAACCTTAAAAAAGAGGGAAATCTGACACATGTGACAACACTGATGGAACTTGAGGATACGCTAAGTGAAGTGAACTAGTCATGAAAAGACAAATACTATATGGGGCACCTGGCTGGCTCTGTTGGTAGAGCATGTGACTCTTGATCTTATGGGTTGTAAGTTCGAGCACCACGTTGAGTGTAGAGATAACTGAAAAATAATAGCTTTTGAAAAACAAGACATACATAATTCCCCTGACATCTAGGTGAATCTAGAATAATCAAATTCACAGAAACGGAGTCAAATGAAATTCTTGCCACAGGCTTGGGGTAGAAAGAAATGGAAAGTTGTTTAATGGGTAGAGTTTTAGCATTGTAAGATGAAAAAGTTTTAGTCTGGTTGCACAACAGTGTGAATATATGTAACAGTATTGATCTGTACACTTAAAAATGGTTGTGATGGCATATTTTATGTTACGTGTATTTTGCCACAATTTTTTTTTTAAGTTTATTTTGTGGGAGGGAGAGAGGAAGAGAAAGAGAAAGCAAGGGATGGGCAGAGAGAGAGGGAGAGAGAGAATTCCTAGGCTCTGCACTGTCAGCTTTGAGCCTGGTGCCGTGCTCAGACCCATGAACCGTGAGATCATGATGTGACCCAAACTCGGATGCTTAACTGACTGTGTCACCCAGGCGCCCCTGTATTTTACCACAATGTTATAAAATGTTTTAAATCAATAAAGAGAAAAATTGGAATATTCTAAAGTGGTCACTATAGTCTTTATTGTAAATGAAAGTATTCATGATTAAATCAAAATGTATTTTAAAATGTGTTATCTGATTTTTTATTTTATAAATTTATTTATTTTCCAGTATAATTAACATACAGTGTTGTGGTGCCTGGGTGGCTCAGTCGGTTAAGGCTCCAGCTTCGGCTCAGGTCATGATCTCATGGTTCATGGGTTTGAGCCCCGAGTTGGGTTCTGTGCTGACAGCTCAGAGCCTGGAGCCTGCTTTGGATTATGTGTCTCCCTCTCTCTCTGCCCTCCCCTGCTCGTGCTTTGTCTCTCTCTGTCTCTCAAAAAAAAAAAAAAAACATTAAAAAAATTTGTAATTAACATACAGTGTTACATTAGTTTCAGGTGTACAATAAACAGTTCTGTACATTACTCAGTGCTCATCACGATAAGTGTACTCTTTGATCCCCTTCACCTGTTTGCCCATAGCCTGCCCACCTCCCCTCTGGTAACTGTTCTCTGTATTCAGAAGTCTGGGTTTATTTGATTGTCTTTTATTTCTTTGTTCATTTGTTTCCACATACGAGTGAAATCATACGGTATTTGTCTTTCTCTGACTTATTTCACTTAGCATTATACCCTCTAAATCCACCCATATTGTTACAAATGGCAAGATTTCATTCTTTTTTATAGCTAAATAATATTCCATTGTGTATATAAACTACATCTTTATCCATTCATCTATCTACGGACACCTGGGTTACTTTGTTAAATTTTGTTAATATGATTTTTAAAAATTTTTTTAAAGTTTATTTATTTTTGAGACAGAGCGAGACAGAGCATGAACAGGGGAGGGTCAGAGAGAAGGAGAGACACAGAATCCGGAAGCAGGCTCCAGGCTCTGAGCTGTCAGCACAGAGCCTGACGCGGGGCTCGAACTCACAGACCGTGAGATCATGACCTGAGCCGAAGTCGGATGCTTAACTGACTGAGCCACCCAGGTGCCCCTATGATTTTTTTAATAGACTTTTTAAGCTTTTTTTTTTTTTTTTTTTTTTTTTTTGAGAGAGAGACAGAGCATGAATGGGGGAGGGAGAGGGGGAGAGTAACAGATTCCAAAGCAGGGTCCATGCTCTGAGCTGTCAGCACAGAGCCTGACGTGGGTCTCGAACTCACAAACCATGCAATCATAACCTGAGTTGAAGTTGGACATTTAATTGACTGAGCCACCCAGGCGCCCCAGTAGAATTGACTTTTAAAGCACTTTTAGGTTCACAGTAAAACTGAGCAGAAGGTACAGAGTTCTCATGTATCTCCCATCCCTACACAGGCATAGCTTCCCCCTTAACAACACCCTCCACCAGAGTGATCCACTTGTTAGGATTGATGAACCTACATTGAACCTATAAAATTTTATGTCTTAAAATGTATTCTTCGATTACACTTTGCAGAAGCAAGAAAAAAGTACAGTTTATTGCTTTGATACTAGTCTTCTTGTATACTTTTAAGTTTTTCAATTGCCTGTGGTTACATATGTAGAGAGAGCCTTTAAACTTAGGGGTAGCTATGCTATAGATTTGTTTAAATATATGTTTTTATTTCAGTTATTGTTACAAATGAAATAGGACTCCTGAAATTGATAAATTATATTTGAGCTAGTAAAATTGGAAGTCCAGATCAAGTGTGAGAACAAATTATATATTCTTGGTACATGATGCCTATAATTATGATCCTAAAGATCAAGAAGAATCTGTAAAATGTTTATGCTTTGACCCCATAATTCTGCTTCTACGAATTGAACCTAAGAAAGTATGGTAGAAGCTTGCTTAACCAACCCCTGATTGATGATGCTCCCCATTCTGTTTGTAAAGATGTTGAGCAATACTGCTGGTTTCCTGTTCTGTGGTGTGGTCCTACACTGTGCTTCAGCCAATTGAGTGTGTCTTGTCAATGCCCTCCAGCCACAGACCACTAGGAACATAGCTGTCATTGAACAAGCCGGGTTGATTACTCATTGTAGAGGTAAAATGCACGTGAGAGACTGTGTGGTATTTCAGTAAGAGTGTTCAAAGGGATTTATTTTAGGATTTAGGCTTTTGTATTGGGTGATTTGGGGAAGGGATTAAGGAAGAGCTCCTTTGCTCTGGATTGGATATTGCTAGGATGTGGGGTGATTCTTTGAGGATCTTAACAAATCTTATCTAGGAGGAAGGCCAAATAGACAAGAGACTAAAGCCCTACCTGCTGGAGAAGCAGCAGTCACTCCTGGCTGCCAGGAGAGGGGGATATTTGGTATTTTGTAGGTTGCACAATGACCTTATTTTTTGTCCAAACTTTTGAAGTGTTTTTGTTTTGTCTCACTTTTTCATGGTCTCAGAGTGACCTTGTCTGATGTTGGTATTTAGTGAGATTGTTTGTGTGCACCGGGAGAATAGCATGGCCTAGGTTCCCCCAGGCCAGCTTCAGACGTCAGTAAGGCCTAGCTGTCAGTGTCCAGCAGTTTCTGGATGTTAGGGCCTGCATTTTTCTTCCTCAGATTGTTACTAAGAATCACTTGAAACCTGTTTATAGCCATTGTACTTTTTGTAATTATATAATTTAATTAATATATAAAACACTTAAATTAGTGTAGAAAGAAAGAGGAATTATTTCTGTGAAAACTTGGACATTTTTGGAAAGCCTTACTAAGGTAAATTGCTAAAAGCATTTTGTAAATTGTTGTTGAATTAGGGATGGATAAAAGGCAAAAACAAGCCCTTCAGGACACATTTTACCAGAAGAATTCTATGTACTGATTGCTTTACAAGTATCTTCTGGTTCTCAGTCCACTTTAAAGAAACCCGCATTGTAAATTGCAAATGATTTACTCATTCATTGAGGGAGCAGGGGAGGGGCAGAGAGCGAGAATCCCAAGCAACATTTTAAATTAACCTCCCAACTATATAGCTCTGATTATCAGGTAAGAGGCTTTTATTATACAGAAAAAGTTACATAAAGATGTAGGCGCAAAATTGTTCATCAGAACTTTTTTTTTTTAATTTATGTCTAAGTTAGTTAGCATATAGTGCAACAATGATTTCAGGAGTAGATTCCTTAGTGCCCCTTACCCATTTAGCCCATCCTCCCTCCCACAGCCCCTCTAGTAACCCTCTGTTTGTTCTCCATATTTAAGAGTCTCTTATGTTTTTGTCCCCCTCTCTGTTTTTATATTATTTTTGCTTCCCTTCCCTTATGTTCATCTGTTTTGTATCTTAAAGTCCTCACATGAGTGAAGTCGTATGATATTTGTCTTTCTCCAACTAATTTTGCTTAGAATAATACCCTCTAGTTCTATCCACGTAGTTGCAAATGGCAAGATTTCATTCTTTCTGATTGCCAAGTGTGTGTGTGTGTGTGTGTGTGTGTGTGTGTACACACACACACACACACACATATATATATACACACCACATCTTCTTTATCCATTCATCCATCAGTTCATCAGAAGTTTATAAAAGTCAGAAGAATAAAGGAAGAACCTAAATGTTTATTAATGTAATTGAAATTATAATCAGAAGATGAGATAGTTATTAGGTCATTTTTCAAATACTGTCTTTTAACAAGAAAATGCTCATTTAGTGTGAAATATAGAGTAGATCACAAAACCAAATAAACTATGACCAGAATTTTAAGAATGTATATGTAAAAATTTTAAATGCAAACCAAGTGAACATATAATTGGAAAGAAATGAACCAGGAAATTGACAGTTTACCCCAGATGCTGGAATTTCAGAGGTTTTTTTATTTTACTCTTTATGCTTTTCTATAATTTCTAGGTGTTCTATAATAAGTATGTATTGTTACTTTTTGTTTTTTTAATCGGGGGAAGATACTTTTTTTTTTTTTAAGTTTGTATTTAAATCCCAGTTAGTTAACATGCAGTGTAATGTTAGTTTCAAGTGTACAATTTAGTGAGTCAACACTTCATACATCACCCGGTAGTCATCACAACAGGGGGAAGTACTTTTTAAGAAGAGTCCCTGGGGGCACCTGGGTCGTTCAGTGGGTTGAGCATCTGATTTGTGACTGGCTCAGGTCACGGTCTCACAGTTCGTGAGTTCTAGCCCTGTGTCGGGCTCACACTGACAGTGTGAAACCTGCTTAAGACTCTTTTCTCTCTCCCTCTCTCTCTGCCCCTTTCCTGTTCACACCTACATTCGTGCTCTCTTTCTCTCTCAAAATAAACAAATAAATTAAAAAAAAAAAAAGAAAGTCCCTGGATTGACTATTTTAGAAACATATACCTGTGTTCATACCAGTCTGGCTCTTTGCTAATGTGTTTTCATTCAGTATTAGGAATTTGATGTAAGAGAAGCTTTATGTTCTAAATGAGAAGAAAAGCAAAGGCACAGGCATGAATTTTTGAGGTCAAGGCTCCTATAGATTTAATCCACAGGCTAATGTTTCCAACTTCTAGGCATAGAGTAGATCTTATCAATGAATTGGGCTTTTGTTGATTGCTCTAACCCTCATCCAAAAGCAAAAAGCCCCTTGTTTATACTCTTTGTTGGTGTTTACCTTTGCTTTGTTTAAAGCAAAAACAAAAACAGTGCACTTATCATTCTCTTCCACTAGCCATACTACATTGCACCTTCCTTGGAAGGAAGAAGGGAATGGCCATCTTTGTATTCTTAATAGCTGGACCTTTGTTCCTCAGTAGTTGGCTAAATAACTTGAAAAAATGTACAGTAGTCCCCCCTCACCCCTCCCCTCAACACACAGTATAAAGATTTCCTGGACAAGTATGTCTTAAAATACCAGAGTTGATAGTAAAGAAGAAAAATGTTCCTCAAGGGCCCACTCCAAGCATCAGTGACAGGAAAGCAACCTATCAACAGCAGACTTTACATTTCACCTGATGATTCTGGACTGTTTTCACAATAGAACCATGTGTGAGCATATAAATTGACATAGCTGGGGCACTTGGGTGGCTCAGTTGGTTAAGCGTCTGACTTTGGCTCAGGTCATGATCTCACAGTTTGTGAGTTGGAGCCCTGTGTCGGGCTCTCTGCTGTCAGCACAGAGCCTGGAGCCTGCTTCAGATCCTCAGTCTCCTTCTTTCTGCCCCACTTGCAAGTGCTCTTTCTCAAAAATAAACATTTTTTGAAAATAAAAATAAATCGATGTAGCCGTTTTAGAAGGGCAGTTGGGCAACGTCCGTCAAATTGAAAGTGCACATCACCATTGCATTTCTAGAATATTCTCCAAATATTCTCACACAAAGTAGACAATCCTGTATGGACACATATCCTTATTTAGACTACTGTTAATATGTTTCTCAATAGGAGAGTGACTGGAATATCATGCTGTCATTTAGAATGAACTAGATCTCATTTAATAATTGTATTCAATGTTGTACAAATATTTGTATATTTGTATTTATGATGATGATGATAATGATGGCTGTTCTTTCATTATTTGTTTATTTTTATTTCTAGAAGTAGGCTGTACACCCAACGTGGGGCTTGAACTCCTGTTCCTAAGGTCAAAAGTCACGTGCTCTACCAACTGAGCCAGCCAGGTGCCTGAATAATGACAGCTGTTCTTAAGTATATATCATATGCCAGTCATTATTTCATGCATTTGACAAATTTTATCTAACAATTCTCATAACAACTATATGGCAGGCGCGGTTATTATCCACATTTTGCAGATGAGAGACTGAGGCACAGAGATTAAATAATTTACACATTACTTATAAGGGGCAGACCTGGTATTTGAATCCAGGTAGTCTGTGGTTAAAACAGTCTACATTTTTAACCTCTAAAATGCATACCCTAAAAATAATGCATATCCTCCTTTCTGCTGACAGAAAGAGATCAAGATATATATTGAATAAAAAGCAGAATTAAATGCATGATATGCTGTACAGCATGCACCAGAAGGGTATAAAAGGAACAACAAACAGTGTCTTCTTACAAGGAGGGAATGGATGCCCTTTGTTTTTTCTCTTGTGTGTGATTGAATAATAGGCATGTATAACTTAAACATTTTTAACTACAGTATCTGAT